>NC_133139.1:71056629-71374629 GCF_048418815.1 Hemitrygon akajei
CATCTTTCTCAGTGGTTAAATCATCCAAACATCAGATTGTTCCTTGCTCTAGGACCTGGGCCCTGTTGTTTCGATACACTCTATGCTTGGCTTTGCTACACTTTGGTTTTGGACCGTATTTGACCTTTTGAAAACAGCCCGGTGCTTAGATCGATCAAACCTCAGTTTAGGTGGATGAGCCTCGATTCTGCCTCACCCCAATATTGCTTCACCTCCGCTCACCTTGATTTCACTTGGCGCCTGTTCGCTTCGATCCCCAACTCAGCCTCACCTTGCTCACCTCTTCGTTGTTTGCAGTGACTCTTTACCATAAATGCTTACCAGAAAAAGTGTTATTAATAAAATATTTTGTTGATTTCTTTGTTTTGTTTGTCGCTGATAAGTAGTCGCTGGGCTTCACGAGTGTGTAGTGAGACCGTGAGGAAGGACAGGCAGATGATAGGGCAAAACTGCAGTCAGTGAGATGAGTTCAAGGGTAACAGGAGGACATAATCAAAAAGTGCATTGAGTGCAGGACCAAGGATATATCTTTGAATGCGCACAACATATATAGGATAAGAGGTGATCTTTAAGGGTAGTTAGAGATTGGCAGGTACGATGTTCTGGGCATCTCAGAGTTGTGGCTGAAAGAAGATCACAATTGGAAGCTTAACATCCAAGGATAAACATTGTATTGAAAGGACAGGCAGGTACACAGAGGCAGTGGAGTGGCTCTACTGCAGGTAGTTTGGAAAATCCGGTTGGTGCTGGATCCCTAGGGAATTTGTAGAATGCCCACGAGTTGGCTTTTTACAGCAGCCTGTTAGGGGAACAGCAATTCTAGATAGGGTTTTATGTAATGACCCAGAATTTTATTTGGAAGCTTAAGGTAAAGGAAACCTTAGGAGGCAGTGATCATAATATGATAGAATTCACCCTACAGTTTGAAAAGGAGAAGGTAAAACTGGATGTATCAGCATTACAGTGGAGTAAGGGGCATTGCAGAGGCATGAGAGAGGAACTGAGACTAGCAGGGATGACAGCAGAACAGTAATGGCTGGTGTTTGTGGGGAAAATTCGGAAGCACAGGAAAGATAGCTCCCAAAGATGAAGAGATATTCTGAAGGGAGGATGAGGCAATCACGCCGATAAAGGAAGAGAAATACAGCATTAAAACAAAAGATAGGGCACATAATATACCAAAAATTGGTGGGAAGGTAGTGGATTGGAAAGATTTCAAAAGCTAACAAAAGTCAATGAAAAAGCCATAAAGGGAGAAAAGATGAAATTTGAAAGTAAGATAGCCAATAATATAAACGAGGATAATATATTTTCAGATATTTAAAGAGTAAAGCAGAGATGATAGTGGATATTGGATGGAAAATTATGCTGGAGTGGTAGTAATGAGGGGTGAATAAATGGAGGAGGAATTTAATAAGTATTTTGCATCTACCTTTACTGTGGAAGACACTAGCAGAATGCCAGAAGGGTAAGAGTGTCAGGGGCAGAAGTGAGTGCCGTTGCAATTACTAGGGAGCAGATGATAGGGAAGCTGACAAGTCTGAAGGTAGATAAGTCACCTGGACTACATAGACTACACCCCAGGGTTCTGAGAATGGTAGTCGTAGAGATTGTGGAAGCATTAATAATGATCTTTCAAGAATCACTGGATTTGGGAATGATTCCAGAGGACTGGAAAGTTGCAAATGTCACTCCACTGTTTAACCAGGGAGGGAGGCAGAAGGGAGAACATTATAGGCCAGTTAGCCTGACCTCAGTGGTTGGAAAGATGTTGGAGTCATTTATTAAGGATGAAGTTTGGGGTACTTGGAGGCACGTGATAAAATAGACCAAAGTCAGCATGGTTTTTTAAAAGAGAAATCAAGTTTAAAAATCTGTTGAAATTCATTGAGGAAATGGAAGGCTGGATTGACAAAGGAGAGTCAATGGATGTTGTTCATTTGGATTTTCTGAAGGCCTTTGACAAGTTGCCACACATGAGGCTGCTTAACAAAATAAGAGCCCATGGTATTGTGTGAAAGGTACTAAAATGGATAAAAGATTTGCTGACTTGCCGAAGGCAAAAATTGGGAATAAAGGGAGTCTTTTCTGGTTGGCTGCCAGTGACTAGTGGTGTACCACAGAGGTTGGTGTTGGGACCCCTCCTTTTCATATTTTATGTCAAAGATTTGGATGAAGGAACTGCTATCTTTGTGGCCAGGTTTGCAGACAATACAGAGATAAGTGGAGGATCTGATAGCTTTGAGGAGGCAGAGAGCCTACAGGGGACTTACACAGATTAGCAGAATGGGCAAAGAAGTGGCAGATGAAATACAGTTCCAGAAAGTGTATGATTATGCACTTTGGTAGAAGAAATAGAAGCACTGACTATTTTTAAACAGAACAAACATTCAAAACTCTGAGATGCAAAGGGACTCATGCAGGATTCCCTAAAGGTTAATCTGCAGGTTGAGTCAGTGGTGAGGAAGCAAATGCGACGTTAGAATTGATTTTGAGAGGACTAGAGTATAAAAGCAAGGTTGAGGCTTTATAAAGCACTTGTGAGACCTCACTTGTAGTACTGTGAGCTGTTCTGGGCCCCTTATCTAAGAAACGATGTGTTGACATTGAAGAGGGTACAAAGGAGGTTCACGAAAATGATTCCAGGATTGAAAGTCTTATCATATGAGGAGCAGTTGATGTCTGGGCCTGTACTGACTGGAATCAGAAAAATGAGGGGAGGTGGATCTCATCGAAACCTATGCAATGATGAAAGGCCTTGGTAGAATGGATGTGGAGAGGATGTTTCCTAAAGTGGGCGATTCTGACTGGTTCCATCACCACCTGGTATGGAGGTTTGAAAGAGGATGCAGAGAGTTGTAGACTCAGCCTCCTCCATCGTGGGCACAAGCCTGTCCTTCCTCCTACCATATTCACCAACACCAGGGAATAACCTGCTTAAGCAAGTCCTTCCTTCACCATTGCTGAGGTCCCACAAAAAGTGGAAGGGTGTGAGGCGGGAAGCACTATAGGGTCTATTAACATATAAAAATATTAAAAAGTATACACAACAAGAACAACAGGAAAATAGACCCAGATAGAGCAGAGGATAAATTGCATACAGCAGAATTTAATTTATGCAATTCAACATTCAAAGTAAGTTTATTATCAAAGTACACATATGTCACCATATACAACCCGAGATTCAGTTTATTTTGCAGGAGTACTCAATGTCTATCATAGAATAATCTGAGACCTCTGTCGGTCAGAGTTACCCATGGAAATTGCATCCAAGCTGTCTAGACATGCAAGCCAGGGCAGTACAATATGGAGATCAAGCTGTTGCCCATGTAGCAAGCTCCCCCACTCCAAGCAAGTGATGAACCCAAAGGAATGGCAGAGGCTGATATAGTTTGGTACCATCAGGTGTTGCCAGTCAGCATTGAACTCAATGTAGGGCTGCCTTAGAGACTCCAATTCCAGATTTTTCCTTGGGGTTTACTCCTGGAGACTTCCCCATGAGTGGGTATAGCTGCAAGGCAGTGGAGGTTTGAGATCAGTTTTCCTTTTCCTAGACGAGCTGCCAACCACAGCTGATGAATCCCATCTGCCCAAAATGAACCAGAATAACCATAATAGAATCAAAGAACATCCGACTTGGGTGTTTATAATAATAGGCATCTGTGAGTCTCGAAAGACCATGGATTTGTGCCTTGGGAAGTTTCCAGGGCGGAGGCCTGACCAGGGTTGTATGGAAGACTGGCAGTTGCCCAAGAGGCAAGTCTCCCCTCTCCACGCCACCGATGTTGTCCAAGGGAAGGGCAAGGGCCGATACAGCTTGGCACCGGTGTCGTCGCAGAGCAATGTGTGTGGTTAAGTGCCTTGCTCAAGGACACAACACGCTGCCTCAGCTGAGGTAATCAGTGTGCAAAAGAAAACAAACTGCGTAAATGCAAAAAGAAATAAATAACAATAAAAAATAAGTAATAAATCTCAGGAACATGAGATAGAGAGTCCCTGATAGTGAGTCCATCAGTTGAGGGAACATCTCAATAATGAGTGAAGTTATCCCCTTGGTGTCAGTCTAGAGGGCCTTGTACCTTCTTCCTGACGGCAGCAGTGAGAGGACAATGTGTCCTAGGTGGTGCCAATTACTGTGATGGATGCTGCTTTCCGGTGACAATGGTGGGGTCAGCTTTTCCTGTGATAGACTGGGCTGTATCCACTACTTTTTGTAGGATTTTCCATTCAAGAGCATTGGTGTTTCCATACCAGGCTGTGATGCAACCAGTCAATAAACTCTTCACTACTCATCGACAGATCCTCACTGGAGGTGGACAGCATCAGTAGCTTTAAATTTCTTGGTGCAATTGTGAAGAAAGCACTGTGGTGCCCCTACATTGTTTGGAGCTTGTGAAGAATCGGCACGATATCTAAAATTTTGACAAACTTCTATAGACCTGAGAAGCGATGTGGTCGGGAGTGGGATGGGAGGTTTGTCTGGCACCAGCACGTGGGAGTGCACGACAGTTGGAAGGCGGTGAGTGTTGGCTGTGTTGGGTGCTGCCTGGGATTCTAGTGTGTGTGTTTGTGTATGGCAAGGTGGATTATACACTTCCAGTGTAAGCCATATTGCTGGTCTATTGTTAGTTTTCACATTGTAAATATTAAGGCTACTCAGCCTTGTGTCACTTTCAACATTATCAAATTTTTCATCAACAGAATGCAAATTAGTGATTTTACTGAGCTGCAGCTTGACTTCTTATCTTTTTCTCTTCCATGTGTCGTCTATTTAATTTTGTCTGCCTGACGAGCTCTATGTATGTGTCCTACTTTATTGCATTTTCTGCAAATTTCAGCTCTAACCTTGCATTGGTCTGGTGTATGTGGGCACCTGCCACAACGATAACACAATTTGTTCAGCCTGCCAGTTTCTGTTTGGACATTGCAATTTTGTTCATGTTCACTTTCATTTCTGACGCAACTCAGTTATATCTCTGACTATCTTTATCATTGATTCAGCATTTCAACTGCTCTTTTAAATGTGTGCTATTTTTTTAGTTAGGAATCAGTTTTGAAAGCTTTCATGCAGAATACCACAAACTAAATGATCTTTCAGTACATCATTAAGCCCATGACTGAATTGACAATGCTCAGACATCTCCTCACTTCAGCTACGTACTCTGAAATGGTCTCCCTTTCCATTTGATTCCACTTATGAAACCTAAAGTGTTCTGCAACAAATAATAGTTTTGGTTCTAATTGTCCCTGTAATACTTTCATGATATCAACAAAGCTCATTTCAGCTAGTTTGCTTGGAGCAGTCAAACTTCTAAGCAAACTATATGCCTTGAAACCCCATGTGCTATGCAAAATTGGCACTGGCTTCTCATTGGTTATTCCATTTGCTTTAAAATACTGTTTAGTTTGCTCAGTATAAAATATCCAGTTATCTATTGTGCAATCGAATGTGTCTACCTTTCTGATGTAGCCAGCCATTTATGCTTTTTTTACTTATGATTATTATCACCCTGTACTCACTTTTAATAACTCCGTAAAATTGTCCATTTTTGTGCCTTTTTAAAAACTTGACCAAATTCTGTCCCTTCCCAAAGAAGCACGTGTTGCACTGTTTTGTTTAAAACTCAAATGTCTTACTATGCTTCAACAGGTATGTAGTCATCTCGAGTGAGTCTAAAATTTCCTTGTCACCACTTTTTGATTTGGTAACTCCAAAATAAAAGAAAAACAATGGAAACAAAAACACAGAGCTGGGAATAACATGTCTAACTTTGTTTTTAGTTTAGCTCGATGTGCACATATGATGTGGTGGCTTGATAACAGATGCCATTCATGTACTGTTACATATAACTCATAAGGAATTATTTAAACAAACAAGAATACTTAATCAAACAATATATTTACAAAATTACTTAAATATTACTGAAATACTGTACTAAATTCACATCAATGACCTTGTAGATTTGTATAAAATCATTGGTAGGTTGGTTTCTTATTGTGCATGTAGCGAGGTACAATAAAGTGATTGGCTTGCACACTGTTGATAAAGATCCAGCTGACTGTCTGGAGAGGCAAAGGGAATAGACAGACTGTGCAGGGTACCTCTATGCTGCCCTTTCTCCGTAATAATACATAAGTATGCTGCTTTTGATACCGTTGACAGTACAAGCTACCAGGGGAAAACCACTAATCTCTGGCACTGAGTCTTAATGTGTGACTGAGAAGGGAAGAGGAGAAGAGAAGTGCAGTAGAAATAGTGGATTCAATACTTAGAGGAACAGACCGGAGATTCTATGGACATAAAAGAGACAATCTGATATTATGTTGCCTCCTAGATACCAGGGCCAGGCTTGTCTCAGATCAGGTCCACAGTATTATTATGGAGGAGAGCCAGCAGCCAGAAGAAGTGGTACATATTGGTACCAACGACATATGTAGGAAAAGTGATGAGGTCCTGAAGAAGGAAATAGGGATCTAGGTAGAAAGCTGAAGAGAAAGATCTCAAGGGTAGTGACCGCTGGATTTCTGCCTGTGCTACACACAAGTGAGGGTTATGTATAGGAGGATTTGGCAGATGAATGTGTGGCTGAGCAATTGGTGCAGAGATATGAGGTTTCATATTTCTGTATCATTGTAATCTCCTCTGGGGAAGGTATGAACTATTCCAAAAGGACAGGTTACTTCTGACCTCAAGAGGACCAATATCCTTACAAGCAGTTTGCTGGAGGTGTTGGGTAACTAATTTGGCAGGGGGATGGGGCAGTTGGTATGCAAGCAGTGTGTAGTGAGATTGAGGAAGGATGGTCAGTTGACTGTGCAAAATTGCAGTCAGAGGGATGGGTTGAAGTGTGTCTTTAAACTGAATAGTAGTTTCAACAGTTTAGCGGTTTGCAAACATGAGGGTGAAGTAAAAGTGGGAAGCAAAGCGCAGGAGCGGTTATGAAAGTCTTTAGCGTAAATAAGGGGATGAGAATTTAACCTAGACTGTAAGAGATATGAGCAGAATTAAGAGCAGGTGTAATGTAAATCTTCAACCCCTTCTCATTCATCCCATCAAGGCTGCTCCACATTCCACCATGGCTGATTTATTACCCCTCTCAACCCTGTTCTCTTGTCTTCTTGCTTAGTCAGAAATCAGAACTCATTCACTCAGAACTATGAATCAGCCTAAAATCAGACACAGAAACTTGCTCTGTGTCAGTCTTCAAACTAACCTCCCTCTGCCCCACTCTAGCCCATATCTCAGTGTCAGTCCCCAAACAAATCCCACAGTCCCACTCTCTCCCAGCAGCAATGTGTAGGTCCCAAAGCTAACAAAGCATCCCCACGCCCTTCTTCCCCACAGGCCTGCTTTCTTCCTAAAACCCACTGTCAGTCTCCAGACCAACCTCACCGGCTCTGCTCTCCCTCCCCAAACAAATGCTAATGCCCAGCCATCTTCTTACAGCCCTGTGTCAATTCCCAACCTGATTCAAGTGACCCTCTCTCTTACAGGCATCTGTTGATCCCCAAAGTAATCCAAGCGATCCGCTCCCTCACAACCCTCCCCCACTGCCACGTGCTCTCTCCATAGCCCTGTGTCCATCACCAGACTGGTCCCAGGGCTGTGCTCTCCCTACAGTGCTACATCATTTCTTAGACTATTCCCATTGACTTCAGCTACACCCACAGCTCTGCATCTATCTGTACACTGACACCATTGCCTCACTCTATCCCAAAGCCCCACATAACTCTCACACGCTTTGTCAATGGCAAACTAAACCCTCTGCCCACAGCCCCGTGTTGGTCCCCAAACTAATCCCATTACCCCACTCCCTACCTACAGCCCTGTCTCAGTCCCAAATAAATACCACCGACCAGCTGTCTACCTACAACCCTATGTAAGTCCACAAACCAATCCCATTGCCCCACTCCCTACCTACAGCCCTGTCTGTCCCAAATAAATACCACCCACCAGCTGTCTACCTACAACCCTATGTAAGTCCACAAACCAATCCCATTGCCCCACTCCCTACCTACAGCCCTGTCTCAGTCCCAAATAAATACCACCGACCAGCTGTCTACCTACAACCCTCTGTAAGTCCACAAACCAATCCCATTGCCCTGCTCCCTCACAACTGCTTGTGTCGGTCGCATTACTAATATCACAGATTTTCCTTCTCCAAACACAAGCCGCCTAGTTCCTTCCACACAGCACTGTGTTGGTGTCTAAGTGATGACAGTACCCCACTCTGTTTCCAAGACATTAGGTCAGTGTCAACACTAATTCCACAATCGTGCACTGTCTTACTCCAGCTCTGTGATTGTATTCAGATTAATACCACTCCCCTGTTCTCTCTCCACAGCCCTATGTGGGACCCAGAACAAATCCACATGTCCCACCCTCTCCCTGCAGACCTGTCTGTCCACGTCTAATCAGACTGCCCCCTCGTCTCCCCCTGAAGCACTATGTCTATCAACAAACTAATTGCACTGCCCAACACCGTCCCTAAGTAGTGACAGTGTTTCTAACTTCATCCAACTTTACATGAGGAGGAACAATATCCTTGGGGGAAGGTCGCTGGAGCTTTTGGGGAGGGTTTAAACTAATTTGGCAGAAGGATGGGAAGTGGAGGAATATGGCTGAGGATGGGACAGTGTGATGCAGGGCGATGCAGTGTGTGGCGAGACTGTGAGGAAGGATAGAGAGTTGACAGGGCAAAATTGCACTAAGTGGGATGGTTTGAAGTGTAACACGAGGGCAAATCCACAAAGATGATGAATACAGGACTGAAGATGCTTTAATTGACGGAATAAGGTAGTTGCTCTTGTAGTGAAGTTAGAGATTGGCAGGTGTGACATTGTAGGCATCACTGTGATGTGGCTGAAAGAAGATCATAGTTGAGTCTCGACGGGTGACCCTGCCAGGAGCAAAGCATCAGATGGCACATCACTCTCAGGATCTCAGGAGCTGATAAGCCTCTCCAACGTGACAAGGTGATGATCTTCGAAGAAGAGAAGTCAATACGCAAGAGGACCTATACACCCTCCTGACCCTGCCAGGGAGCCTATGGGCACAAGCCGACTTAGCAAGAGAACATGGACGTACACTCAGTAGAGCAAGGCAGTCTTATAGAAATAACCACTGAAACTTTGCTCACACCTGTCATGACGGAGAAAGTGAGCACAGACACAGTGAAGAATCGGAGTCTACCTACACACACAGGTGAACTCTGTGCACACGTGGCCCAGCAAGGGAGCTTATAGGTACAAACTGACACAGTACAGGAACCTCCAGATACACGCACGTGACACAGCGAGTAAGCATTGACGTTGCCAGCATACTTACACCTTGGTCTACATCACTAATACGGAGTATCTGTTCATTATCATACTGCTGTCTCTCGGCCCAAACTGGCTTCTGTGTTGAAGTTGAAATTGAAGTTCAAGATTGGCGGCACTGTAGCACAATGCTTTACAGTACCAGCCACCCGGGTTCAATTCCCGCCCCTGCCTGGAAGGAGTTTGTACATTCACCCCATGACCATATGGGTTTCCTCTGGGTGCTCTGGTTACCTCCCACAGTCCAAAGACCTATCAGTTAGTAGGTTAATTGGTCATTGTGAATTGTCCCTTGATTAGGCGAGGATTAAGTTGAGAGATTGCTGAATGACATGAGTTGAAGGGCTGGAAGGGCCTAGTCTATGCTTTATCTCAATAAGTAAATCTATTATTGTCCTTCAACCATGTACATGAAACAACACTCCCCCAGAGCAACTTGCACAACATTTAACTCACACAGCACACAACATAATATCACCACAGATAATAAAATACATTCCAGAAGACTGACATTTAGCATAAGGTGCATGTATAACAACATGTTAAAAAATTAACTGTACAACGCTACTGGCACTCCGTAAGTGATGAGGCCTGGGTGGTGGCAGTGATTTCCGTAGTCTCATGGCCTGGGGGAGGAAGCTGTCTCCCATCCTAATGCCACAGCATCTCCTGTAAGGAGTCAAGGAGATTGTGGGGTGGTGACAACACTTAAGAAATTCTAAACTGGCCATGAATTATTTTGTAAGATCTCACTGGGGTGAAGAGTGCTGGAGAAATGAAAATCAATCCTGTTTCAACCTTTCCACAAAAACATCCACACCACCACTCTGACTGTGAGTCACAGTCGGTGCATTCCAACAGAACAATCATCTTCCCTCAGGTTGGCCACAAGGAGTGGCTGGATAGGCTGGGACCTATTACCTGGGCATGAGAGGTCATATATGGCAGTTTATAAAATCATGAGCAGGTAGAAGGTGAGAGAGGAAAGGATGGATTGGTACCTGAGGGAAACCCCTGAACAGAAACTCTGGTGGGAATATGGAACAGGTTGCCAGAAGAAAAGGCAGAAACAGGTGGAATTACAATGTTTTGAACACATTTAGACAGGTAGATGGATAGGAAAGGTTTAGAGGGATATGAGGCAATAGACCATAAGATACCAGGGGCAGAATCTGGCCATTCAACCCATCGAGTCTGCTCAGCCATTTGACTATGGCTGATTTATTATCCCTCTCAACCCCATACTCCTTCGCTCTCCCAGTAAGTTTCGAAGGTACTACTAATCTTCCTCACTTTTGTTCCAAATTTCGGCCCAAATGCACTCAATTGGGACTACTGTAGCTAAGGTGGACAACTTGGTCAGCGTGGACAAATTGGACAGGGAGCCCTGCATTAGGCTGCATACAGTTATGACTGGATCATCTTGAGAATTCAAAACAGGTTTGCTTTAGAGTAGCATTTGCAAAAAAAGCCAATACAATGTCCTTACATTGACCTCAGATGATAAATACAAAAACTGGACCTCTTGCAGATTATTAACCTGAAATATTTATTCATTCCCATAGATATTTATTCATTTAAATAGATGCTGCTTGACGTGCTGAGTTCCTGCAGCATTTTGTGTGTGTTGTGTCAAATGCAGAACACAGTTCTCTGGTCCAGCAATGGCACAATTGGCAATCTGTACTCAATTGTGTGATCAATAGCGCCACCTGGTGGAGTTTCCTGTTTTCAGGCTCACTTTCCCTTGTTTTCTGCCAACCGATTCATACCCCAAGGACATCACAATCACCGACCAATTCCCAGTGAAAGATGTGCTCTATTGTTAGAATTTGCATCTGTTGAAAGGAATTTCTGCTGGACGCTAGTGCCTCTGAAACCGGAGCATCAAAAACAATTAGACTTACTGATGTTATGGCCAAAAGTTTCACTCTCAACTAATACCACTTCAAAAGAGCCTACTCATTGGATTAGTCATAGAGTCATAGAAAACTACAGTACAGAAACAGACCTTTCAGCTCATCTAGTCCTTGCCAAACTGTCATTCTGCCATCTACACAAATAGTTGACATAGAACGTACATGTGGGAAGGCTGAGAGAGCTATGACTTTTATGATGAGCAATGGTTGAGTGAGCTAGAGTGTTTTTTCTTTGGAGTGAAGGAGGCGAAGAGGTGACTTGATAGAAGTGTATATATAATAAGAGCCCATGATAGAGTGGAATGCCAGCACCTTTATCCCCAGGGCTGCAATAGTTAACGCGAGAGGTGATTGGAGGAAGATACGGGGGGGGGGGGGGGGGGAGGTGGTAGGTATCAGAAGTAGTGTTTTTAATACATAGAGTGGTGGGTGCCTGGAACGCCCTGCCAGGGGTGGTGGTAGGGTCAGATACACTGGGGACAGTGAAGAGACTCTTAGACAGGCACATTGATGAAAGTGAAATGGAGGGCCATGTGTGAGGGAAGGAAAGGATTGATCCTCGAGTAGGTTAAAAGGCCAGCACTGTGCTTCACTGTTTTGTGTTCAGAGCGGTTCTCATCCATTATGATTTCATCATTATTTTACCTTAGTTGCTTTACTGGGCAGTGTGGACACACACACCTATCCGGTGATTATTTGTGACTATCAGTGGACCTTGAATTAATTCACCAAATGAATGGGAGGTGCTTGGGATTTTACAGACAGACTAGTGGAGGTTGGGGCTGTTGGCAACGAGAGATAACATGGTGACAGACTGCATGCACGGGGTCCTTAACCATCGATGGCGCTTCTTTGAGGCATCGCTCTTTGAAGATGTTCTCAGTGCTGGGGAGGCTAGTGACCATAATTGGACTGGTGGAGTTTGCAGCTTCCTATAGCTTTTTCTGAACCTGTGCATTGACCTCTCCTTGCTAGATGGTGCCACAACCGTTAGAATGCTCTCTATGAAACATCTGTAGAAATTTGCGAGAGTCCTTGGTAACATACGAAGTATTCTCAAACTGCTAGTGAAATACTGTATAAGTGTTGTCATGCCTTCTTTGTAATTGCATCAATATGTTTGACTCAGGATAGATCTTCAGAGATGTTGACATCCAGGAACTTGAAACGGCCCACACATTCCGGTGCTGATCCCTCAACGAGGGCTGGGGTGTGTTTTCTTGACTTCTCCTTCCTGAAGTTCACAATCAATTCCTTTGTCATGGCTGGTGTTGAGTGCAACTAGCCCATCTAGCCGAACGATTACTCTCTTGTGCGTCTCCTTGTAACCATGTGAAATTCAGCCAAATATTGTTCTGTCATCTGCAAATTTATAGATGGTGTTTGAGCTGCGCCTAGCCACGTGGTCGTGTATGTAGAGAGAGCACAGCAGTGGGCTCGGTACGCATCCTTGAGTTGCACCATTGTTGACTGTCAGTGAGGAGGAGATTTTATTTCTGATCCGCACAGATTGTGGTCTCCCATTGAGGAAGTGAAGGATCCATTTGCAGAGGGAGCTCCAGAGGCCCAGGTATTGGAGCTTGTTGATTAGTACTGAGGGAATGATGGTGTTCAACGCTAAACTCTAATCAATAAACAGCAGCCTGGCAGAGAACATCAGAAATAGGAGCAGGGTAGGCCATCCGTTCCCGCCATTCAATAAGATCATGGCTGATCTGTCTGTAAATTCAGCTCCATCTACCTGCCTTTTCCCCATAACCCTTAATTCCCTTACTATGTAAAAACCTATCTAACTGCATCTTAAATATGTATAGTAAAGAAGCCTCAACTGCTTCCCTGGGCAGAGAATTCCGCAAATTCACCACTCTCTGGGAAAAACAATTTCTCCTCATCTCCGTCCTAAATCTTGAGGCAATGTCCCCTAGTTCTAGTCTCACCTACCAATGGAAACAACTTTCCTACTTCTATCTTATCTATCCCTTTCAAAATTTTGTATGTTTCTATAAGATCCCCTCTCATTCTTCTGAATTCCAGAGAGTATAGTCCCAGGCGACTCAATCTCTCCTCATAGGTCAACCCCTTCATCCTTGGAATCAACCTGGTGGACCTCCTCTGTACTGCCTCCAAAGCCAGTATATCCTTCCTCAAGTATGGAGACCAGAACTGCACACAGTACTCCAGGTACGGCCTCACCTGTACCCTGTATAGTTACAACATGACCTCTCTGCTCTTGAATTCAATCCCACTAGCAATGAAGGCCAACATTCCATTTGGTATTGCTATTGTCCAGGCGATCCAAAGCCAGCGAAGAGCCAGCCTTGTTAATGCAAATTTCAAGTCAGCCAATCATGTGGTAGTAATTCAATGCATAAAAGCATAAAAGTATGAATGACATGGTCAAATGGTTTAGTTATTCAGGCAAAATATCAGAATGGAGAAGAAATGTGATGTAAGTGACTTGGACCATGGAATGATTGTTGGTGCCAATCAAGTGGTTTGAGTCTCCCGGGAACTGCTGATCTCAGGAGATTTACACATTCTAGTCTCTAGAGTTTACAGGAACTGGTACAAGAATGAAAGCATCCAGTGAACGGCAGTTCTGTGTGCGAAAACGACTCGTTAATGAGAAAGATCAAAGGACAATGGCCAGATGGTTCAAGCTGACATGAAGGTGACAGTAACTCAAATAATCACACATTATGACAATTGTGTACGGAAGTTCATTTCTGAATGCACAACACGTCATTTCTTGAAGTGGATGGGCGACAAGACAGAAGACCATGAACACTTAGTGGAATGAATGAACTGGGCTGAATAGCCTGTCTGAATGCGCTATAATTCCAAGACTATACAAGAATAGGCACAAGGGGCAGAGTGGCCTGGTACTTTCATTAGCAGGATGTTGATGGGGGACTGAATCATAGAAAGTTAAGGGTAAGTGGTTAGATTCTCCCTTGTAGGAGATGATCGTGCCTTGGTATAAATGGCACATTCTTGGGACACAGGAAAAAACATCTGTATTCCGTTCTCTTGTTGAGCATTTCCAATCAACAAATTTCCCCCCACAGAAGATTGACAAAAGCGCCACCTCGTGGAACATTGTTGTATTTATCTTGAACACAAGAAATTCTGCAGATCCCACACAAAATGAGCTCAGCAGGTCAGCAGTATCTATGGAAATGAATAAACAGTCGACATTTTGGGCTGAAACCCTTCTTCCGGACTCTCATACATTTATCTTATACATTACCTAACTTTCAACCAATGAACTCTTCTCTTCGTATTTCAGATCAATTCTCCCATGCTACCAGGGTTACAGTTTTCTGTGTGAAACTTTATACTGAACTCCAGCAGTTTCTGTATGAGCAAAACGATGCAGGACAACCTACTGAAGATGTTGGAGCGACTCAGCAAGGCAGACAGCATCGATGGAGTGGAATGAACAGTCAATGTTTCGAGCCGAGACCCTTCATCTGGACTAGAAAGGAAGGCGGCAGAGAAAGACAAAGGTGGCGGGGGGTAAGGAGAGCAAGCTGGAAGGTGACATTTTCACTGAACACTGTAGAGAGCAAACCTCCCTCTATATTGTGCCATCAAACAATTCTAATGGAGATACTGTATGGTTTTGATAGTGTGCAAATCTTGCCCAACACTCCCATGATAAGCATCAGATGGAGAAGAATTGCACTTCTTCCAAATACATGGAAGCAGCCTGCTCCATTTTGAAGTATTTAATATAGCCATTTTCCTAATCATGTTGCTCCTGCCTGGTCACATCTTGCATTTTCCTATAGAGATTGACTTGTTGATTCAGTGATAATTTCCTCCATGGGCTAACAGGAATGCAGAAGGAGGACTATCCCCCTCATAGTGCACAGACAGACAGGACCAGAGAGTCCTTTAAGTGGGATTTCAGTTCAAAGTCACAAGACCATGGAATGGACTCTTCAGCCCCGGTTTCCCATCCCGGTCAAGATGCCTGACAAAGCCAATCACTTTTGTCCACCTTTGACCATTATCCCCCTAAACCCTTCCTGGCAGCATCCAAACATCTTTTAAATATTGTTATTCTACCTGCCTCAACCACTTTCTCTACTCTTTCCATTTACGCTCAGTGACCACTTTATTAGGTATCTCCTATACCTAATAAAGTGGCCAATGATTGTACGTTTATGGTCTTCCGCTGCTGTAGACAATACAAGGTTTGTCGTATTGTGAATCAGAGATGATCTTCTGTACAGCCCTGTCTTATTGTGGGGATATTTGAGTTACTGTCACCTTCCTACCAGCTTAAACCAATCCAGCTGTTCTCCTCTGACCTCTCCCATTAATGTTGTGTGTTTAATATTTAAGTAATATTTGAGTAATATTGTCAATATGTTGTTTGATTAAGCATTCTTTGTTTGCTTAAATAATTCCTTACAGGTTATATGTGAATGGCATGCATCATTACATCACGACATCATAAGTGTGCACTTCGCTAAAAGTGAAAAGGAAGAGTACACATCTGTCTTGGGCTTACTGTGTTTTCCATTTGATTAGTTTTATGTTTTGAAGTTATAAAACGTAAGTGATGACACACAAGTTTTAAAAGAAACCAAGAAAACTACCTACCCTTGAAGTGCAGTGAGAAGTTCAAGTTCAAAGCTATGAACCAAGTGCTGCAAGGATGATAAGAAACATCTGCAAAATCTTAAGACAGTATTAAAAAGTTTAGAAGATTATGGGCTGGGAGCACAAACCAGGCATCACTTACTGTGGTTACATCATTGACGCACGGGATTACAGAAGTGAGCCGAGGAAATTCAAACAGCGGTGGATCTCCCAAGGCCAAAGGATGTGTCACAGTTGTGGTCCTTTTTAGGATTTGTCAATTACTGTAACAGGTCCGTGCCAAACCTGGCTACTGCGCTACACCCTTTGAACTCATTACTACAGACCGGGAAGTAACGGCGATGGAGAAAGCCATGTGAGGTTGCTTTTCAAAAGGTGAAGGAAATGACGGCAGGCACTGTGATCACATGTTGTGGTCCACACTGTCCAGTGAAACTTGTGACACCTCGCCTTGTGACATAGGTGCATTCACGTCACATGTTATGAGTGATGGAAGTGAACACCCCATAACTTTTGCATCACGTTCCCTTACCCATGGAAATATTACCCATGGATTGAAAGAGAGGCCTTGAGTCTGGTTTGGGGTGTAAAACATTTCAACCAGTACTTGTATGGGAGCGAGTTTACCCTCATTAACCACCGGTGTCCATTTTCAATCCACATCTCATCCACTAACAGCAGCAGCACAAATGAAGAGAGGGAGCTCTGTTTCTTGGAGGTCACAATTACAAGATTGAGCTTACGGGGACAGCTCATCATGGAAATTCTGCCGAATGGTCCTGTTTACCCTTGGAAAAGGAAATACCAAAAAAAGTTACAGAAGAGGACACTCCTCTAGACGTATTTATTCTCCCTCATGCAATTCAAAAGTCTCCCTATTACTGCAGAGATGATCCAAAGGGAAACCAGAAAAGAGCCCACACTGTCTCAGGTCTTCAAGGTCTTCCAAAAATTTTGGAATGTGCAGTAGAAATCCCAGTTTCCCTATCCTTACCAGTGCCGGGATAATCTCACCCTTGATGCGGGTTGCCTTGTCTGGGGATTGAGAGTCATTGTACCATCCAAGCTGGGAGCTGAAGTGTTGAAGGAGCTACTGTACATGCTGGTCAAGTTGGCGTAGTCAGAATGAAACCATTGGCTTAAAGCTTTGTCTGGTGGTCTGGCACAGGGCACCAGATCAAGCAACTTGCTGTGCTCTTTTCAGGATGCCAACACACCCAGAAGAAAGCTGTTCAGAGCAATCAGAAACACTTCGTGTGGTCGCAGAGTCAACTGCTACAACCACCATGGAGGAGCCCCCCGATCCTGAGATTGTTTCACAGCCACGTGTATCATATATTGTATACATATTACACAAGTTGAGATGCTCTCTCTATTGAGTTGGAGTTTATGGCAAAGCAAGGAGGAGTGTTGTTTATTTAATATTTGAGTAATGTTGTATATATTTTGTTTGATTAAGCATTCTTTATTTGTTTAAATAATTCATTATGAGTTACATGTAGAAGTATGTGAATGGCATGCGTCATTATGCCACCAGTTCAAAGTTGCACCCCACGCTGAAAGTAACAATGAAGAGTACACTTTTGTCCCCGTCTCCCCACTCTTCTTTTCAATTAGTTTTATGTTTTGGAGTTACAAGACACAATAGTGAACAAGGGAATTCTGCCCACACACTGCAGCCCACTGGATGTTTTGATTTATTTTTGAGCCATTCTCTATAAACTCCAGAAACTGTTGTGCATGAAAATCCCACGGGATCAGCAGTTACTGAGATACTCAAACCAACAAACATTTCAATGAGGGAAAGGGTGAAGGAGGCTGATCCAGCCCAATTACACCACTCATACACATACTAGGTGCAATTTACAAGGGACAGGTACTTTTGAAACATTTAAGAAATATCTAGACGAACACTGAGACTGAAGAGAGTGCAGATGATGGAATCTGGAGTATCACTGAATCTGTTGGAGGAACTCAATAGCTCAAACATCATCCACAGGAGGAAAGAAATTGCTTACACGATCACTTAAATCGGCAAGGTAGAGAAGGTTAAGGTCCAATATTGAACAGATTGATGCAATTATGAAGGGGTTTGAGGAGATCTGGTACGTTAAAGACTTTGGCAAATTTCTACAGATGAACCATGGAGAGCATTCTAACTGGTTTCATCACAGTCTGGAATGGAGGGGCCACTACAAAGATCAGAAAAACCTGCAGAGGGTTGCAAACTGAGCCAGCTTCATTATGGGCACTAACCTCCTCACCATCTTCAAAAGGTGATGTCTCAAAAAGGTGAATCATTAAGGACTTCCATCAGCCAGGACATGCTCTCTTCTTACTACTACCCTCAGAGGGAAGGTACAAGAGCCTGAAGACACACACTCGAAGTTTCAGGAAGAGCTCCTTCCCCCCTCCATCAGGTTTCTGAATGGACAATGAACCACCCATGAACACTCCCTCACTACTTTTGCTCTCTTTTTGCATTATTATTTAATTTATTTTTAAAAATACTTCTTATTGTATTTGTGGCTTTTTATGAATGACTACATGACTTTTATCAATGACTGATATGATAGGCCACCATCGGTCTCATGAGACCATGGATTTGCACCTTGGAGGTTTTTTTCCAGTGCGCAAGCCTGGGCAGGGTTGTATGGGAGACCGGCAGTTGCCCAAACTGCAAGCCTTCCCCTCTCCATGCCACCGATGTTGTCCAAGAGAAGGGCACTAGGACCCATGCAGCTTGGCACCAGTGACGTCGCAGAGCAATGTGTGGTTAAGTGCCTTGCTCAAGGACACAAACACGCTGCCTCAGCTGAGGCTCGAACCAGTGACCTTCAGGTTACTAGTTCGGTGCCTTTATCCACTAGGCCATGCGCCAACTACAGATCATCAATAGATCCGGTCAACATCGTGTGATTTGGAATGAAATCTGCAGGTGGCCATGTTCCCTTTTCTCTGGTGTTTAGGTCAGAGTAGATAACACAGAAAAAAAAATTGTTCCTTTGGCCCATGATGCTGTGCTGAACGAATTAGACTAGCAATTAAATGCCAAAATAAACTGCCTTTTGCTGCACAATGTCCATTTCCCTCCATTCCCTGAACACTCATGTGCCTAAGAGCCTCTTAAACAGTATTTACCTCCACTACCATCCTTGGCAGTGCATTATGGCACCCACCATTCTTAAAAAAACTTGGCCCACGTGTCTTCTAGTATTAGATATTTCAACTTTCAACTCAACACATAGTCGACGGCTCCAGAGAACCACAGTGACATTCTCTGGGTTACTTACAGTAAGTCTAAATATATCTCTTTGATTTACTCTCACTGTATTCACTACAGGAAGGATGTGGAAACTATAGAAAGGGTGCAGAGGAGATTTACAAGGATGTTGCCTGGATTGGGGAGCATGCCTTATGAGAATAGGTTGAGTGAACTGGGTCTTTTTTCCTTGGAGCGACAGAGGATGAGAGGTGACCTGATAGAGGTGTATAAGATGATGAAAGGTAATGATCATATGGATATTCAGAGGCTTTTTCCCCAGGGCTGAAATGGCTAACACGAGCAGGCACAGTTTTAAGGTGCTTGAAAGTAGGTACAGAGGAGATGTCAGGGGTAAGTTTTTTACGCAGCGAGTGGTGAGTGCATGGAATGGGCTGTTGGCAACGGTGGTGGAGGTAGATACAATGGGATCTTTTAAAGCAATGGTCCCCAATCACCGGGCTGCGGACCAATGCTAGGCTGCAAAGCATGTGCTACTGGGCTGCAGCTGACTCATATCGCTTCATACCGCCAAATCATATTGTTTCCTTGTGGCCTGGTACCGGTCCGCGGCCCGGTGGTTGGGGACCACTGTTTTAAAGGACTCCTGGATAGGTACACGAAGCTTAGAGAAATAGAGGGCTATGGGTAACCCTAGGTAATTTCTAAAGTATGTACATGTTTGGCACAGCATTGTGGGCTGAAGGGCCTGTATCGTGCTGTAGGTTTTCTATGTTTCTATGTACTCTGCAATATATCATTTCCCATTTTCCCTTTAAGAATGTACTTTAAAATCAACTGAATGATCTACAGATATCACAATCTTCAGAGAGACTCAGGTGGCATCTTTAAGTAGACAAAGTTCCATTGCCATGATGACCAGATGCCAGTAGGGGGCAGAGTGGGGGGAGACCAAGACAGGCTGAAGTGCAGAGGGATGAAGCTCCATCTACCCAGCATCTTGTTGGCAAATGTGTAGGCACTGGAGAACAAAATTGAGGGCCTGAGGCCACAATTGTAGTATGGGAGGGAACTGAGAGATTGTTGTGTTCTATGTTTGAATAAGATATGGCTTTCTCCCAGCCCACCAGATGAGACAATCATTCGTGATGGCTTCTCGGTTCACTGAATGGACCAAACTGCTGATTCGGAAAATGTAAAGGGTAGAGGTGTGTTTCATGACAAACTCACGGTGGTGCTCTGAATTGGCAGCTTTTTCAAACTTGAGTTCACCCAACCTTGAACGCCTAATGGTCAAATGCTGTCCATTCCATTTATCTAGGGAATTCTCCTCAATAATCCCAAGTACAACCAGCAGCCGACTATAATCAGTATAATGCAGTCTCCAAACAAGAAACAGTCCATCCAGACACATTTCAAATCATAGTCAGGGACTTCAACCAGGCTTGTTTGGAGAAACTCCTGTCCAATTACCTTCAGTATATAATCTGTAGGAATGCCTACAGTTCCATGCCCAGACCACATTTCTGTAGATCTGATCACTGGGCTGTTCTTCTCCTACCTGCATACAGGCGGAGGCTAAAGAGCAAAGCTCCAGCAATTAGGACAACAAAGGTGGTCATGGAAGGTAGAGCAGCAGCCGTGGGATCGCTGCGATTCAGTGGAATGGTCTGTGTTCAAAGACTCATCTGTGGATCTGAATGAATGCACCATAGTTATCGTGGACTTTATTAAAACTGTTCTAGAGTAGTGTGTCCCATCAGAATTAATTCAGAGTCTTCCCCAAACAGAAGCCCTGGATGAACCATGAAGTCCACAATCTGCTGAAGGACAAATCAGAAGCATACAGGCTGCTGGCCCAGAAAGTTGCAAGAGTCCAGGTACAATCTCTAGAACACCACCTCACAGGTACAGTGGCCTACTAGAGCAATATGTCCACAGCAGATGCCATCTCATAGGCTCTTCACTCAACCTTGGAACATCTGGACAGCAACAATGTATACATCAGGATGCTCTTTATTGAGTACTGCCTGGCATTCAATACTATCATCCCCCTCAAAACTAATCAATAAGCTTCAAGACCTTGACCTTAATACTTCCTTGATCAATTGGATCCTCGATTTCCTCACTTGCAGTCTCCAGACAGTTTGGATTGGCAACAACATCTCCTCCATGACCTCCATCAGCACAAGTGCACCACAAGGCCTTGTGCTTAGGCCCCTGCTCTACTCGCTTTACACTGATGATTGTGTGGCTAAGCACAGCTCCAATGCCTTATTCAAGTTGCTGATGACACCACTGTCATAGGTCAAATCAGCATATAGAAGAAAGATTGAAAATTTGTTTGAGCGGTACCATATTAAGAACCTTTTACTCAATGTGAGCAAGACCAAGGAGCTGGTTATTGACTTCAGGAGGAGGAAACCAGGGGTCCATGAGCCAGTCCTCATTGGATGATCAGAGGTGGAGAGGACCAGCAACTTTAAATTCCTTGGTGTTATTATTTCAGAGGACCGGTCCTGGGCCCAGCACGCAAGTGCAATTACAGAGTAAGGTCAGCGGGCAGCACCTCTACTTCCTAAGAAGTTTGCGAAGATTCAGCATGACATCTAAAACTTAAACAAACTTCTATAGATGTAAGGTAGAGAGTATATTGACTGGCTGCATCACAGCCTGGTATGGAAACATCAATGTGATTTGAATGCAATCATTCAAATGGAAAATCCTACAAAAAGTACTGGATACATCCCCATCATTGAGCTCACGTATATGAAGCATTATCACAGGAAAGCAGCATTCATCAACAAGGACACCCAGGCCATGCTCTCTTCTCCATTTTACCATCAGGAAGGTGGTGCAGGAGCCTCAGGACTCACACCACTAGGTTCAGCAACAGTTCAACCATCAGGGTCTTGAACCAGAGGGGATAATTTAATTTGCTCTATTATTAAAATGTTCCCACAACCTATGACTGCACTTTCAAAGACGCTTCATCGCATGCTCATTTAGTTATTATTTCTTTCCGTATTTGCACACTGGTTGAACACCCATGTTGGTGCAGTCCTTCATTGATTCTATTATAGTTATTATTCCATTATGGATTTACTGAGTATGCCTGCAAGAAAATGAATCTCAGGGTTGTATATGGTGACATATGTACTGTATTTTGATCTGTGACCCTGGGAAAAAGATAATAGATGTTCACTCTGTCTATGCCTCTGAATCTAATAAACTTCTGCAAGGTCTCCCCACAGCCTCCACCAGTCCAGAAAAATCAAACAAAGCTTATCCAACTTCTCCTTATGGCCCATACTTTCTAATCCAGGCAGCATCCTGGCAAATCTCTGTGCAAATCCTTCTCCAAATCTTTCTTCAAATCCTGCACATTCATCTTATAATGGGCCAGTATAACTTCCAGAATCTTGAACTCAAGCCTTGACTAATAAAGGCAAGGATTCCAAGTGCCATCTTTACCACCATGGATCACAAGTTCCCTCTATTCATAAACACTGTTAAGGGTCTTGCAATTAACAATGCATGCCCCTTTGCATTTAATCTCCCAAAGTGCAACATCTACATTAAACTCCATATGACATTCTCCATCCATATCTGCAACTGATCTATATACCATTCTGTTCTTTGGCAACCTTGTATACTATTCATAGCACCACTAATCTTTGTATCATTTATGAACTTGGGCTATATCCTATTATGCCATTGTGATTTATCCACCATAATATTCTTAAAGAGACAATGCTACATTCTCCTTAATATCAAAATACCCCAGTAAATTAATAAGTTCAGCACTAATCTCAATAGCCTCACACTTCTCACTGGGATAAAAATGTAGCAATATGAAGTAGTAAGACCTCACCCATATCCCTTTCCTCCAAGTACGTGCTCTCTTCTTTATCCCTACCCTTCCTTCAACTCATCATCTTTGATGTTCAATTACTGTGCAAGACTTTGCTTGCAATATCCAGCAGCAAAAGAGATATGTGAAACTTGTACCACTCAAACCTGCCTACCACTCTTGAGCTTACCTGCTCCAACCACATTTTACATTTTACCTGCTCCAAGTTGCCACTTATGTGCCAGTTACACTTCACTCGATGGACCTTTCAAAACTGCATCTGCATTGAATACATCCAATTATCTTTAGAGAATTCCAAATATCCTCACTGCAGCACAGTAGTGCATAAACCTGTTGGATTGTTTCCATGGCCAAACCATGAATTATGGATAGTACCCAACTGGATGGTTCGCATTTCACTAATTTCACTTTTTAGGCTGAAAGAGAGCAGTTAGAATAAATGTATACAGAATCAAGCTTCATATTAACACTGCATTACAACGGATAGAAAATAGGAAAATTCAGGAGAACAATAAAAACAGATTACCCAGTTAACATTCCATTTGCAATTAACCAATTAACAAGAGAGTAGAATATAAGATGCAGAACATTTGCTGGAAATGCAGAATGATCAGACAATACAAAGCAATGCTACGTTTGGATAGTGCATTACAACCAGCCAATTCCGACAAACAGGAATGTTTGGTTATCTAAAATTGCCAGTTTTAATGTTGTGTCAAAGCCTGTAGCATGCCCAGAGAGAATATCTAAACCTACATTGGTCTCCTATACTGTTCACCTGTGCTAAAGAAATGGCAGAGGGGAATGAGATTAAATGAGCAGTTAACTTAATGGGCATTGAACTCATCCCATTAACCTCTCAAGTCCACCAGAAAGTTCAAGGTAAATTATCAAACTACTTAAATGACACCATACACCAGGGGTGGGCAAACTTTTTGACTTGTGGACCACAAAGGGTTCTAAAATTTGACAGGGGGGAGGACGGAGTGTTTTGGTAATACACCTCATAAGAGAAAATAAAATATCATGGGATATGTAGAAAACATGTGCTTTAATTTCATTTGAAAATGAACAAATGCATTACAACAAAATATCTGTCTTTGAAGTCCCATGGTATTTAGCTATTTATTGAAATGACTTTTAAAACACTGAAAATTAAATGAATAAAATACAGCTTTTTTAAATAGTAACAGTTATTATTTTAAAGCACTGAAAATTCTGTTATCCTTCAAGATATTATCATCATCACTCTCCTCCTGACTGTCTTTATTTCAAAAACGGTAGGAGATGCAGGTCTACTTGTCCTGCTCCTTCTTATTCAATTGTCCCCTGTGCCAAAACTCAACAACGACCAGCACAAGGACAGAACAGTGACAGCGCGCCAGTATGCGGAGCGCGTTATTTGATCTGGAGCGCATTTTTTATTTTGAGAACGTACGTGCACCTGCGCACTACTCATGTCCATCACTTAACAGAAATGACATGTAACATGTAAGGCTTATTGAAAAAAATAACGCCAGAATTGCGGGGAAAAAACGTTAACAAGGTTTATTAATATAATTTCATCAAGTTCTGCGGGCCGGATTAAAAAGCTTAACGGGCCGCATATGGCCCCCGGGCCGTAGTTTGCCCATGCCTGCCATACACCCTATTAAGATTCTATTCTTGTGGACATTTACAGGAAATTAACATACAATGGAATTAATGAAAAACCAAGTAAGGACAGAAAAATAATGTACAAAAGATAATCACAAGTAAATAAATAACTGAGAACATCAATTGTACAGTTCTTGAAAGTGCATTCTCAACGTACGTCACAGAGTCAATTCAGCATTGTGGTGAGTGAAGTTATCCACGCTAGTTTAGGAGGCTGGTGGTTGAAAGATAATAACTGATCCTGAACATGGTGGTGAGGGACTGAAGGCTTCTTTACCTTCTTCCCAATGGCAACTGTGTGAAGAGTGTATGCCTCAATAGTGGGGGTTCTTGGTAGTGGATACTGCTTGGGGCAACACTCCTTGTAAATATGCTTAATGATGTGGAGGGCTTTACCTGTGGAGAAAAGACTCCCACTAACTATTTGTCATCCTGCACTGAGATGACTGACGTGTTAATTGTTTCGGCAGATCATATTGTAGTTATCTAACATATGGGAACCTGTCTATAATGTATACATTAGACAGTTTACCATACATTAGGTTTAGATCAGCAAAAAGGAGAGTTAACCAGATTAATGAAAATAAAAATTGACACCAAAACTCCTGTAAACTGAAGCCATTAATTAACTTGCGCTAGATACAAATGACTGACAGGTGATAAGCAGAACAAGGTTATGCCAAAATGAAAGCCAATACAGATATTTGGGGAAAGTATGTTGCATTTGTAGAACTTTATGCCAAATAGATACTGTATCAAGGTTAATTGTGAACTGATTAAGCAACCAAGAAATTTCCCAAATAGATATCAGTGAGTCTGACACCTTACCCTATTATCCTGTATTTTATTTATTGTAATACCTGCACTGTTTTGTGCACTTTATGCAGTCCTGGGTAGGTCTGTAATCTAGTGTAGTTGTTGTGTGTTGTTGTTTTTTTTCTTCTCTGTGTTGTTTTTTACGTAGTTCAGTCTAGTTTTTGTACTGTGTCATGTAACACCATGGTCCTGAAAAACGTTGTTTCATTTTTACTATGTACTGTACCAGCAGTTATGGTCGAAATGACAATAAAAAGTGACTTGACTTGACTTGACTCGACTTGAAAGTACACTGGAAAGAATTATACAATTTACACTTTATTCTGCATTTGAAAACTATTTGAATAAAGTTTGCTTGCATTTCCTGTACAATAGCAAGACGATCAAAGTAGCAGCATCAACGAAGGTAGCCATCATAGCCAGGGAAATGATCTAAGTCACTTCAGTTATCACACCTATAAAAGGAAGCAGAGGTTAGAGAGAAACTTTCAAAAGCAACAGAGGTGGGACCTTGAACTCACCCCTTCATGAAGTTTGCCACCAAGGTTGCTCGATCTCATAGAAGGATTGGGTTGCAGGGTCGGTCACTCTGTTCTCCAGAATGAGCAATGGTCCAAGCGCCCTCTGATTTCACTCGATTTACTGGTCAAAAAACAATGTGCAACCTCACACACCCAGCAGGAACAAAACACTTACCAGCCTCAGACTGAGTCGCCCTCTGGCCTCTTGAAGCAACTACCATGCGGCTGTGCAGTCACCCAGGCGACAACAGGCACAGACACCGAAGCTCGTTTCTTCCAATGGAGTCCACCTAAGCGAGAAAACTTCTTTATTAATAAGGTCGGTCATGAGAATCACAAGCCCTGAGTTGGAAAAAAACAACAACTTACATATTCTGCGTCTTCTAGAAAGTGCAAGCTTTGTTTATGGAATCGTCCCAATCAACTGCAGCAGCTTTCAAACGACAACTGATGAAGATCTGAGGGACACATTGAACAAGGTTATCCCGTGAAACTTCGTCAACATCTACAACCCACCGTTTAATTCCTTACCAGGGAACCCTCATCTCCGAAGAAGCGGAAGGCATCCAAATCAAAGCGGAGTTTGTCCACCTCACGTTCTGCGCCTGCCAACACGAAGGTGGAAAAGGAGCCCTCGGCCGCACTGTCCAGGAGGCACCTGAACAAGAGGGACATGAGGAACAGTCACAGTGAGGTGTTATTAGTTGGAGAAATCCAAATTACACTTCCCCACAGTAATCAACAATGTATCTCGGGTGGAATCCTTGTCCTGGTTTAGTGTTGCTACACAGCGGTCAATGTCCTCCCACTTTGATCAACTGAATTTCCCTGCAAAGCCAAATTACTGGTCAAGAAACAATGCAACCTCACACATCCAGGAGGAATGACTGACTTACCAGCCTTAGGCAGAGCCTCCCCCGACCCCCAGAGGCAAACGCACCCTCCATTGTGTCTATGCAGTCACCCAGGTGACAACAAACACAGACATTGAAGCTGCTTTCATCCAATGGGGACCAGCTGAACAAAAAAACATTCTTGATCAGCTGTGTGAGCCATGATAGCCACAAGCGAAGTGATGAAATACAGCTTACCTATTCTGCTTTTCTGGAAAGTGCAAATTTGTTCTTGGAATCGCTCTGATCAACTGTAGCAACTTTCAAACGACAACTGATGAAAATCTGAGGGAGACGTTGAACAAGGTTATTTATTCTGTGAAACTTTGCCAACATCTACAACCCACAGTTAATTTCTTACCAAGGAACTCTCATTTCTAAAGAAGCGGAAGGCATCCTGATCAAAGTGGAGTTTGTCCACCTCATGGTCAGCCCCGGCACTGTCCAGAAGGCATCTGAACAAGAGGGACATGAGAACACACTGAGATGTTACCTGCTAGAGAAACCGAAATTGCACTTACCCACGGTGATCAAAGATGTTGTATCTCGGGGTAGAGTTCCTGTCCTAGCTCAGTGTGGCCACAATGTAGAGCTTCAGGGGCATGTGGTTAATCATGGAAACAGAAGCTTCGATGTGAATGAGCTCGCCCAGGTAGTAGGTGGAGGAGGTGCGCTCTGTAAGCCAGTCATCTAAGAATCAAGATAGAATTAGTGGTAATGCACGAACACGCCAAGGAATCAGCGGCCTACACATACCATTCATCAGCTGCAGGGAGAAAGATAGTTGTCCCTCTCCAGATGTGGAACTGAACAGGATCCATGTAAGAGAGATTGGCTTACTGCTTTTTTGGAAGGACAAGGGGGGCATTGGTAATATCAGAGAACATGCATTTGATCACGAATTCTGCAATAAATTCACAGTGCGTTACCTGAAATAACGCTGCTGAATAAGAACGAATGCCCTATTAGTTCACACAATAATCGCTCCGTGAGTCTGGGGTCTGTGGTTCAGGTTGGTGGTGTAACCAAAAAAAGAATCTTTCACCATCTGACAGATACCAGGTATAAAAGTGTAACACCTGTGTAGTGCTGGTCTGATCTTGTGTGACTGGTGTAGGGGCAGGTGTAGCAGTTGTTCCACTTGGGAGGAGAAGTGGCAGGAGGGAGATCTGTGGAATGGACAAGCAGTCACCTAGGGAGTGATCCCTGTGGAAAGCAGAAAGTGGGGCGGGAGGGAAAGATGTGCTTGGTGGTGGGTTCCCATTGGAAATGGCAGAAGTTCCATCAAATTATGTGTTGGATGCGAAGGCTGGTGGGGTGGACCACCCTGATTTTGATTATTTTTTAAATTTTTGTTAGATACCTGCAAAAAAAACTCTGAAGTGAATCCAGAGGAGGTCAGTATGTATCTTTCAAAGCAATATCAGAACATTTAAATTTGCAGAGTATTATCCTTATTTCACACCAAAGAGAACAGATCTATTTCCAGACTGACAAATCAATCTACACAACAACTCAAACTGGTAACTATAGTTGAAAGGTTTTATAAATACCTTCACTACACAACCACGTAACATTGCTGTATAAGTGTTGTGAGAGAAGCACTTAGGATTGAGACCATAAAGTATATTTTAGTAGAGAATGACACAGCTCTACGTTCACACATCCCAGAATGAAAGTCTTGCAATTTAATCAGCATTATCTCAAATGTTCAAACAGCTAAAGAACTACAGATTTTAAAAGTAATGACAGTACATTGCAAGAAAATCAGCGTTGAAAATTTTCAGAGCAAATTCGACAGAAAGAAGTGTGACAGTAATTAGACAGACTGTTTTAGGTATAAGTGGTCCCAGGATATGTGGTTGTCTTTCCTTAAAGGAGTTTCTTTGCCATTTTATTCAAAAAAGATCAGTACTATATTCACGGTTCAGCATCCACTAAATTGCCTGTCTGGATATTTTGGTGAGGGTCCAGAGGAGGTTCAAGAGAACGATCCTGGAAATGAATAGGTTAATGTATGAGCAGTATTCGATGGCTCTGGGCCTGTACTCACTGGAGTTTAGATGAGTGTGGGGTGGGGGGGGGGGGGGGGAGGACCTATTGAATATTGAAAGGCCTAGATAGAGTGGATGTGGCGAGGATGAAGAGTGCAGCCTCAGAATACTAGGATACCCCTTTAGTACAGGGATGAGGAGGAATTTCTTTGGCCAAAGGGTCCTGAATCTGTGGCACTGATTGCCACAGATGAGTCTCACGAGACCATGGATTTGTGCCTTGGAAGGTTTCCAGGGTGCAGGCCTGGGCAGGGTTGTATGGGAGACCGGCAGTTGCCCATGTTGCAAGCCTTCCCCTCTCCACACCACCGATATACGACTTACGTCCACGATTTGGATGAAGGCATTGAGAATAACATCAGCAAGTTTGCTGATGATACTAAGCTGGGTGGCAGTATGACAAGTGATGAGGATGTTAGGAGAATTCAGGGTGACTTGGATAGGCTGGGTGAGTGGGCAGATACTTGGCAGATGGCGTTTAATGTGAATAAGTGTGAGGTTATCCACTTTGGGAGTAAGAACAGGAAGGCAAATTATCTGAACGGTGTAAAGTTAGGTAAGGGAGAAATACGAAGAGATCTAGGAATCCTTGTTCATCAGTCACTGAAGGTGAATGAGCAAGTGCAGCAGGCAGTGAAGAAGGCTAATGGAATGTTGGCCTTTATTACAAAGGGAATTGAGTACAAGAGCAAGGAAATCCTCTTGCATTTGTACAGAGCCCTGGTGAGACCACACCTGGAGTATTGTGTACAGTTTTGGTCTCCAGGGTTAAGGAAGGACATCCTGGCTGTAGAGGAAGTGCAGCGTAGATTCACAAGGTTAATTCCTGGGATGTCCGGACTGTCTTACGCAGAGATAGCTTCCACATTCTTCCCACGATGAAACAACCAGAACTGAACACAAATACTCCAGTACTCCATGTGGTCTAATCAGAATTTTATAGATTGGCAACATTACCTTGCAGCTCTGCAACTCAAATCTCCCAACTAAAGAAGGCCAACACATTGTACACATTCTTAGCCATGCTATCAACTTATGCTGCAACTTTGAGGAATCCCTGGATGTGAACCCCAAGATTCTCTGGTGTTCCACCCTAATAAGAATCCTGCCATTAGTCCTGCACTCCGGCTTCAAGTTTGATCTTCCAAGGTGTATCACTTCACAGTTTTCTGCATTTGCCAGCCCTCCTCTTATATCCTATCAATGTCCCATTGTATCCTTTGACAATTTTCTACACTGTCCGCAACACCACCAAACTTAGTGTCATCTGCACACTACTAACAGATCCCTCCACCTCCTCATCCAGGTCATTTATAAAAATCACAAAGAGCAGGGTTCCCAGAACTGATCCCTGTGGAACACCACTGGTTTTCCACATGAAAAACCATTCCCAATTTATGCTCCCAAATTCCTGCCTAATAGCCTTAATTTACCTTCCCCTAATTAAATACTTTCTCATAAAATCTGCTCCTGTTCCTGTCCAAGGCCATGGTAAGGGTCAGGGAGTTGTCACTGTCTCAAAATCATCACCCAGTCAGTGATCTGTCACCTGACTAGGTTCGTTGCCTAGTACCAAGTTTAATATGGCCCTTCTCTATTGGTCTGTCTGCATACTGTTAGAATCCTTCCTAGACACACATAACAAATTCCACCACATCCAAATCTTCTGCACTGAGGTGGTGCCAACCAATATTAGGAAAGTTGAAGTCACCCATGACAACAACCCTGTTATTTTTACATCTTTTCACAATCTGCCTCCTGATCTCTCCTCGGTGTCGTTGATGCAATTAGGAAGTCTATAGAATACTTCCAACAGAGTGATTGCTCCATTCCTGTGTTGGACCTCTACCACACTGACTCAGTAGACAATCCCTCCATGATGTCCTCCCTATCTGAGGTCTGATACTATCTCTGATTGTAAGGGCGATGTAGTTGTTATTTTGCTATTGAAGGGAGCAACAACAGGGTTACCCTGTACTGGCTGCTAAGCCTACTTCTCCCTCTTGAAAGTCACCTGTATCCCCTGTCAATGTACCCCTCAGCTTCCTGAATGATTCAGAATACATCCAGCTCCTCCTCCAGTTCCCTAATGTGTTCTGTAAAAAGCTGCAGTTGGATGGTCTTCATCAGGGATGCTAAAGGTCTCCCTGTCTTCCCACATCCCAAATGAGGAAAATTCCACCGTCTTGGCTTGTATTCCTCCTGCTCTATCTGTACAATTATGAAAGAAGAAAGGAACTTACCCTAGCCTCTGCTTCTGCTCACTGAGGCCTCTTGAGCTCCACACTCTAACCCTCACCACCCACACAATGGCCCGTTCGCTTAAACCTAACTGCCTTTTATTGGCCTTTCCCAAGAGCCTCATTGACCAATGATCTCAAGCCAGAAGAAAAGTCCTGACAGACCCTCCTTGCTTTTTCCTCAACACTTAACACAAGCAGTGACCAGTTTGGTCATTACTGATCCCCAGCACGTTGATATCATGGGAATCAATAATGGTAATGCCCTTGAATGTTAAGCGTATGTGGTTCCATGATAAGAGCTGCATTACGGACCAATCTTTGTGTTGTGCTTTTTTTCTAGTGCTTTATCGCTTGCTCTTGGTGGACAGTGAGCTGAAGCCAAGCACAGCCCCACCAATTGTTAGAATTGTGGTAAGATGTTTTGTTCCATAAATATCACAAACATAGAACATAGAATAGTACAGCACATTACAGGCCCTTCAGCCCACAATGTTGTGCCAACTCTCAAACCCTGCCTCCCATATAACGCCCCACCTTAAATTCCTCCATATACCCGTCTAGTAGTCTCTTAAATTTCACAAGTGTATCTGCTTCCACCACTGACTCAGGCAGTGCATTCCATACACCAACCACTCTCTGAGTGAAAAACCTTCCTCTAATATCCCCCTTGAACTTCCCTCCCCTTACCTTAAAGCAATGTCCTCTTGTACTGAGCCGTGGTGCTCTGGGGAAGAGGCGCTGGCTGTCCACTCTGTCTATTCCTCTTAATATCTTGTACACATCTATCATGTCTCCTCTCATCCTCCTTCTCTCCAGAGAGTAAAGCCCTAGCTCCCTTAATCTCTGATCATAATGCATACTCTCTAAACCAGGCAGCATCCTGGTAAATCTCCTCTGTACCCTTTCCAATGCTTCCACATCCTTCCTATAGTGAGGCAACCAGAACAGGACACAGTACTCCAAGTGTGCCTAACTAGAGTTTTATAGAGCTGCATCATTACATCGCGTCTCTTAAACCCTATCTCTCGACTTATGAAAGCTAACACTCCATAAGCTTTCATAACTACCCTATCTACCTGTGAGGCAACTTTCAGGGATTTGTGGACATGTACCCCCAGATCTCTTTGCTCTTCCACACTACCAAGTATCCTGCCATTTACTTTGTACTCTGCCTTAGAGTTTGTCCTTCCAAAGTGTACCACCTCACACTTCTCTGGGTTGAACTCCATCTGCCACTTCTCAGCCCACTTCTGCATCCTATCAATGTCTCTCTGCAATCTTCAACAATCCTCTACACTATCTACAACACCACCAACCTTTGTGTTGTCTGCAAACTTGCCAACCCACCCTTCTACCCCCACATCCAGGTCATTGATAAAAATCACAAAAAGTAGAGGTCCCAGAACAGATCCTTGTGGGACACCACTAGTCACAACCCTCTAATCTGAATGTACTCCCTCCACTATTACCCTCTGCCTTCTGTAGGCAAGCCAATTCTGAATCCACCTGGCCAAACTTCCCTGGATCCCATGCCTTCTGACTTTCTGAATAAGCCTAGCATGTGGAACCTTGTCAAATGCCTTACTAAAATCCATGTAGATCATATCCACTGCAGATTTAGGGTACTTGGCCCATGAAGTCTGATCTGCCATTCCACAATGAAAGGTGGCATTTACAGTCCCTGAGCATCTGAAAATAAAGACTTTTTGGGAGGGATAACAATGAGTCATTGGACTCTGTGGAGCATCTGAAATCTGGGTCGAGCAGGCCAATTGGACACATTTACAGATCGCGAAGGGTTGTAGGGCTGAGAGAGGGGATTCCTGACCTTTAATCCTCAGTGTGTATTTTGAGTAACACACAGTCCTTGCTGAAGACTGAGTGTTTGCAAGAGCTACTGTTTGATTCTGGTGGAACTGAACCTTAGTGTGAAGACTTTAGGAGAGAGGAAGAAAAATAATAATGAAAGAAAAATTACAATGAAGGAACCATAGCTTATCAATTTAACTCACTACAGTTGGTGAACTGATAATGGGCTTATTTTTGCTATTTCTCTTCCAATAGACTCAGCTGAAGGTGATCCAAGATGGTGGCGCAACGCAGCTTGCAGTGGCCACTCCGGAACTGATTATCTGTTATTTGTGAAGTGGAGTGCCGTGCGCAATCATAATCGATTGAAAACTGACGTGGAAGCACGGAGAAACATCGGGAAATTCCAGGAAGACCTTCTTTGTTGCTGCTACTGCGAGGTCCGGGACTCTGCTGGGAAGGACAGGCCCCCAAGTCCTTGGGGTCGCGTTGCCGATGGCCGCTGGCGGGGCCATCTTAATACGCTCGGCAGAGGATGGTGCTCGGAGAAGCTGTGCCGGAGGGGATGGTCGTCGGCTCGGAGGTTCGATGGTCTCAGGTCGCTTTCGGTGTGTGCTGTGTCTGCGAGGCTGGTTTCAACAGAGCTTCCATTGTGCACTGCGTCTGTAAGGCTGAGTTGGGCGGTGCCTTGGAAGTCCATAGCGGGGGTATTCCCTTCTGCCGCCGGCGTGGGATGGCGAGTCTGTCGGGACCCTAGGGACTTGTGGAAACTGTGGTGATTTCTTTTGAACTTACAGCCCTTTAATATCTTGGACTATTTTTACTGTGCCCGTAGTCTGTTTTTTATCAATTAGGCTATTGTTTGCACTGTTGTATCTATGTGGTTTTGTGCAGGTCTTGTAGCTTTAGTTTTTGGTCTTGTTTTTGTCTGGTGGATTTGGAGCTCCTTTCTGGGGAACACGCTAGACGGTAGCGCGATATTAATACGCAGCAGCCTCTCCGGACTCTGGATTGGGGATTGCCAAACGTTACGTGGATTTTCTGGTGTAGTCTGTTTTGTCATATGCTTTTGTGATATCATTCTGGGGGAACGTTGTCTCATTTTTTAACCGCATTGCATTTGTGGTTTCTAAATGACAATAAACTGAATCTGAATCTGAAGGAACAATGCTCAATAGTGGCTAGGTGATGCGTGAAAACACTGGTGCAGAACAGATATAAACCTAGCTATCTGCACTGGATATTTGCACCAAGGTTTCTGAAGGTAGATTTCAGCTGGGTTAGATAAAACTCATAAAAGTACCCATTTCGCAACAAATAAATCAATGCAGTACTTCTACTTCTATGATTAAATACTTCATTCAGTCAACACATAATAATACAGCGTTGGTGAGAATGTCGAGCCATCGCATTGCAGCGGGCTGAATTAAACCCCAACTTGTTTCCTCACTGGCAAAACCATCCCCACCACTGAGCACATCGGCAAGGAGCTCTACCACAAGAGGGCAGCATCCATCACCAAGGATCTCCACCATCCCGGCCACACTCTATCCCCAGTGCTGCCAAGGAAACACACCAGCCTCACATCCCAGACCACCAGGTTCAGCAATAGTTGTTACCTGCAACCATCAGATTCCTGAACCAGCCTGGATGCCTTGACTCACTTCAACACTCGACGATTCCACACCCTATGGACTCACTTTCAAGGGGTCTGCAGCTCATGTTCTCCGTTTGAATTATCTGTCTATCTGTCTTTTTATTTCTTTATTTACTAATGTATCTATCTATCTATATATTTACTTATTTGGTTCTTTAATGATTATTTGCACAATTTAATTTCCTTTTGCACATTGGATTAATTCTTCTGTATTTCTCTGCTTTACTGCAAATGCCTGCAAGAAAATGAATCTTTTGGTGGCATATACGCATATTAATAATAAATTTACTTCGAACTACTTTCCTGCATTTTCAATTTGAACTTTCTACCTGTTTGTTGCTCTTATATCTTTCTGTTAAGTTTGATTGATCATCAGCCTCTATGTACCTAATAATTTAATGTCTACATTACATGTTTCTAGTTCCTGTAATCATAGCCTGAAGCAGCTTTAGAATTCTCTGACTATGGACCCAGGGTCACTGACATCTTCTTAGAATCTAGCTGGCATGGGCTAACACATGGTCTACACATTACAGCAGATTCCCAGTGCTGCTTATATCTTTCTATAAGCTGCCAAGTTTATAGGTAAATGTAAACAATAGCTTGGAACTGCTTACAATTTTGTTTCCCAGATGCAGAAGGCACTATAGCAAAATAGTCACTAAGTCATTCCTTGCCTTAAAGAAAAAAAGTCTTAAATTTTTAAAAAATTGAGTATATTTGGCCTGTACTTTAGAAGAATATGGGTGATGTGTTCATTTAGTTCATTAGAATGTTACCTGTGCTTGGAAATTCTTTGCATTTTATTAATCTTTTGTAATTCAGAAATCATTTATAAATCAGAAATCCTCCGTGATTGTGAAGTGTCTGTTAAGAACTATTTATCTAAAATTTGTATCATTAAAAATAAACTATTTTTAAACTACTTTGTTTGCTAGATGTATCTCTTTCGTGATAGGGAGGGGGAATCCCACCATTCAAATATTGGCTATTGACTGCTAGACCATGCATAGAGACCGGACAGGGAAGTAAGCTAGTTTCTTTAAGAGTAGGTGGATGTAGTATAACCACTCTATAGTGTGGGTACCATTTATTCCTACGTATATCAGATAGGGCTTAAAATCTGTTTTGACTTTAGAGCTTTGCAGATACTGAACCCAATAGCAGGAGTGGAAAATACACCTGCAGATGATGGAAATATGAGATAAATCTCAAACAGCAGGAATCTTGCAGCAGGTGGAGGCATCAAATTGTGAGGGGTTTTAGGAGGATGGATACTGGGAGATTTCACGTTTCACATTAATCTTGAACTGAGGGCATGTTTGCAGGATAAGGAATTGCCTCTGACTGAAATTGGAGAAGAAATTCTCTCAGGGCCATTGAATCTTTAGAATTCTCTACCTCAGAACTACGGAAACAGAATCATTTTGTACAGTATATTTTTTCAGATTTGTACAAATTTTAACCTATAGCAATGTCCAGTGCAAACTAAAAGGATTAGTTCTGCTACAATCTTAATAAACGGCAGATCAGGCTCTCCAGCTCTTGTGCTTTTTGGGCAAGTTAGCAGTGTTGTGGATGGGTATCCGATGCTGGCTCCCCTAACACTAGTGTAATGAAAGAATATATTTACTTATTCCCTAGACGTTGGAATTTTAGGACAAGTAATCCACATTTGGGACTAAAAGTACAGAAACCTGAGTTCATATCTTACCACAGTTAAATGTAATTTATGTAATAAATCTGGATTAAACTGCTAACATCAGTAACAAAAACCTTTTGGCTATTATTTAAATATCCTTCCCTGGTTTGGCCCATTTCTAATTCTTACCTGACTTTAGATTTTTAGTTCAAATCAAATTAGATAAGGCACAAGTGCCTAAAGGGCTTGACAAGGAAGCAAAAGATCATCCTGTGCTTGATTTCTTTTTGCCTATTCCACTCCTAGACTTCACAATGAACTCGATCCCAATAATTAATTTATTTTTCCAAAGGCCTTTTGACTTTGGACCATTTCCTGTGTATTTCAGGCAAAAGTAGTCTGACGTTCTCAGCTAAGATAGACTGTGCCTAATTTCTAAAACTGAGTTTCAACTTGCAAACAAAAGTTAATGTGTCCAATAACCTCGATAGGTTTCCAATTTGTGTTATAATCCAATTTGTTTGTGACATTTAGAATATCCCATGGTAATTGGGTACGGTAGTGAGGAGAGAGATATCCATCAACAATTGTCCCTAAGTAATCTGCAATATTTATTTTTATAATGGAGAATTTATTATAGAATTACTATCTTATACATTGGTGTTTTATGTGGATGTAAGCAAGACCCAAGGATTATTCATTCTATAGAAGTTAAAGGAGAAAATATTTTTAGTAATAGTTGATTTATGAACCACAATTATTCAAAACCTGATATAAATATTATATAATTCAGTGATTTAATACTGCTAAGTAACTCATCAGATGTATTTTTCAGTATTGGAATATGCAAGATTTTTGCACATTACGAAGATGCCCCCAACACAAGTTTCACAACTCGATTTGAAGTGAAGGAATATGCTGAGGGAAATTAAACATTGTACTTAAACGTAGTGATTGAAACTAAAAGTGAAAGTATAGTTTCCTCTGATAGAAAGGTTATAGCTGATAAGAAACCCAGAGCAGAATGTTTTTGTGTGATACATTATTCCCACCTTTAAACGTCTTTTGACAATTGAATGTTAAAGCAAGTATTTTGCTTGAAGGTACTGTATGAAATTCAGTTCATAATGTTCCAGTCGGTCCTTTCCTCCCAACTCTGTAAATATCCCATCTCATGACACCCTCCAGCCGGTTTCAAGCCAGCTGCACATCTATGAGACTGAAGTCATAACTGCACTCACATTGCAGGAATTTGAACAAGAGCAACAACAGTTCTTTAACAATGCATGTTGGTGCCTTAAAGCAGTCTGCTGCAACAATTCCCAGACCTTTACAGCGATCGCAACTGAAGAAGGTCATGTTTAACTATTTCTACTTAACCAGCTCGCCAGAGGGGTCACCACCAACATGGTGGTCTTGCTGAACTCACACCTTACTACAACCTTCCAGTGACTGTCCTGGTTTTTGGGCACAGTCCCAACTCTCCAGACACCCACCACAAGTCATAATGTTCAATACCAGGCCTTCTCTTCTTCCATCAACCTGACCCTGGTCTTGGCCTCAAGATCTGTTTCTTCCCTATCTTGAGCCTTGGGCACTGAAGAAATGATAATCAGCAACAGTTTCTTTTAGTGGACTTTTAATATCACTGTAGGCTTTGTAGCTTGTCTTGTTTTAGGCTCTGTATCACAACTCACATTATTCCGTTCATACATCACCCCTCTGCTTTCTTATCTATTATGGTATTCGGATATGCAATCACAAGACTTTAAAATTGTTATTATTTTCAAATCTCGGCTTGGTTTTATCCCACCATAGCTCCATTGTTTTCTCTAGATCTCTACCCCTCTGAGGTGTCCACATTTCCCCAACACCTGCTTCTTAAATATCCAGGAATCTCTTTGTTCCATCATCATTGGTCAATCCTTCACCTGCTAAGACCCCAATTTCCAAAGTTACTTCTTTAAACATTTCTACATAATGTTCTAAGACATCCTTTGTACCACCTATTTAAATATATTCTAAAGCAAAATAGCACAGATGCTGGACATCTGCAATAAAAAGCAAGTTCTGGAAATGCTCAGCAGGTCAGACAGCAATTATGGAGAGATAAAAAATATTTCAGATGATGATCTTTCTCCAGAATCGAAATAGTGGGAAAGGTGTCTAATTTACTGAATATCTCCCAGATGCGTTTGTCTTTAATCTCAATAACTCCTTATGTGGCTTAGCATATATGATTAGATTACTGAGATCCAAATTGAGACGTTCTGCTAAATTAAAGGCAACATTTAAATGGAATCTGAATAAATCACTGGTTGTTATTTTTGCATCCCACAGACTAATTAATCCATTTGTTGTAAAGATTTTTGAAGATGACATGATGAGAAATGATATAAATGTTCATTGTCTAAGTCCTTTAGAGCTATTTGCATTGTTCATGGGAGTAAATATTATTGTTTTACTTGTATCTTTACCAGTGTTGCCAAGCTTTGAAGTTACCTTGGCTTCACAACAGCCCCTTTTCTCAGTTGCTGACACAGAATTGGATGTTACTATCACTGCAAGGTTGGTATTGCCTTCTAACCGAAAATGGGATTTTTGGAAAATATTGAGAGAGAGTTGGTGGGATCAGCTGGGTCATAAATTGGACATAGTACTACTCTCATTCCCACATTGATTTAAATGGCACATGGAAATTGCAGTGGATTTTTGTGTTGGCTGGCATTGAATTGGAACCTGAATTAACCACGGGTTCATCAATAACTGCAATAGTGTTTTGGGTTCTGCCTGTCATGCCTTGGTGGGAATATATGTGGTAATCTGATGATACGTCGGATGAAATGATTTTCCTGAGTGGTCCCTGGCTTAAAGAAATGTTTCAGCTTCTAGATTTCAAGCATTATTCCCTTTAGACAAAGAAGATTGAGAGGACATATGACAAAAAGGTACAAAATCAACACCAGTTTGAATTAGGTATAGAGAGATGAAAGCTGTTTCTATCAAGGGGTAGTTCAAGGATTGGGAGACAGATTTAAAACCCTGGGTAAATGATATGAGGTGGATATGAGAGCAACATAGAGGTGTTTTTGTGAGAAAATTGGATAGGCTGTTATGAAAAGCTGGGAAATGGAATGATTTCTGTACTAGAAAGGTAAAAGCCTACTTCTGTGTTTTGAGAATTTCCAGAGTCAACTATTCACCACAATTTAATTGGATAAGTTGTTCAGAGAATCATTTTTTGGCCTATAAAGAAAGAACGGGGAATAGGAATGAAAAGATTTTAGTGCTGTGACAATTTCAAATGTCAACCATTTGCTTTGGAGGCCTTTTATTCCCAGTCTTATTCTTTACAGATTCACTTATGGAAAAGATCATGTCTGAAATACATCTTATGGAAATGTTTGTTTGATGAACTTCAATAAAAAATAAATTACAAAAAAAAGGAAAAGATTTGACAGTTGAGCCTTCTGTTTGGAATATCAAAAGATGGTAAAATAATGAGCATTGCAAATTCACTTCAAACAGTGCCTGTACGTAGGGTCTGTAAAGTATTCCAAAACTTTCAGAATCTATGTAAGTTCTAATCTTGTCATGTGCTTATTATATTCCTGGTAAGTTTACTGTTTGGTCCAGCTGAGCCAAGGTCACAGCAAAATTGCTTAGCATAAATAATCTTAGAAAATGAACAGCTTTCTCGCCAAGGAGTCAGTTTAATACTAAAGACTGGTTATTTTATTTTGGTATTAGTTATTAGTAATCTTGTGTGATTGAGAAGTTAGATGCTGCTTTTAATCTTGCGCTACTGTTTCAGTTCCAGTTCTGTGCTGTGCTTTTTGGCTATGACAGTTGTAGAGATGAGTTTTCAAAGAATTCGGCTCTGTCATCAAGAAGTGTACGGGTGCTGACCTTGAGACACAGAACAACAAGGGTGAGAGGAGGAGGAGGAGACTCTGTGTAAGAAAACAAGCTCTCACTGAGAATTCAGCAGACCTTTCTTTTGCATGGATTTTTCATCCAAGTGAAATTTCCATTGACTTTGCATCACCAAGCAGGTTCCAAGTTGTTTATTGATCAGTGTTAGTTTACATTTCTACAATGCAGAATGAGTTTGTTTGGTCCAATCAATCTGTACCACTGTTAGGAAGCGAAATCCAGTTCACATCATTTGCCTTCTCTTTTCTGCCTTACTTGAGCAATGGTTTGGGGATACAAGAAGTGTATCTAAGTGTATATTGTCTCCAATTAGCTACTTAATCATACCCTTCTGAAAGTGGCAGAGTCCATCCTTCACCCTGTCAGGTGCCATAGCTAAGCCACTCATACCAAAACCAATCTTAGCACCTTGTAACTTAGAACAACTCAGTCTATTCTCTCCGTTTCCTTGAAAAAGAGAGAAAAAAACTACAGGTGGCAGATTATCTTAAATAGGATCAGAAATTGCTGGAAACACCCAGTAAGTCAGGGTGCAATTGTGGATAAAGGAACAGAGTTAATTCAATTTGAAGATATGTTGTTGGAACTGGCAAAGTGAGAAACCAAGTTAATTATAAGCTAGTGAGAGGGTGAGGGAGCAAAAGACAGCACAAAAAGTGGGGCCACTTTTGCACAGATGATACCATCTGATTGTTTGACTAATGAGAGAGGGAGGTGCTAAATAAATTAACTGAAGTTGTGAAATGAAGGCTAAAGCTGTGAAGACGAAAAGCAGAAGTAAATGCCCAACACATAATTTTCTGGTAGGGAGAAAGACTGGGTTAATATTACAGTTGGAGAATCTTGCACCAGAGTCAGCCATTTTGAACCAAACAGAAAACATGGGTTACCTGAAGATGTCAAATTTGAATTTGAGTCCCAAATGGTGTGATGTACAAACATGAAATTGAGGTATAGAGCCTCAGACTTATGTCAGGCTTCAGAATAATAGAGACCACGGACAGGTACAGGGGGATGCAGAATCACAATTATAGGCAACTTGAAGCTCTGCATTGCCTTTATGGAATAAATCAAAATCAGAATCACGTTTAATATCATAGGCTTATGTTGTGAAACTTGTTGACTTGCAACAGAAGTATATTGCAATATATAATAAAAACTACAAATTTCTATAAAAGGCAGCAGAGAAATTGTCCAGGGGCTAATCCAGACATCGGAAGTTTGGAGAGGAGGGGACTACATTGCCCAAGAATAAGAAGGCAACAGCGGGTCAGGGCAGTGAAGAAGAGCTTTGACCAGCAAACAGTTGTGTTTGGGATTGATTACTAAGAGCACATTAAAGAAATGGTAACTACAGCAACCATTGCCGGAGTGGACATAGATCGAGTGATGATCTCGAGGCTTTAATTTTTTGAGGTTTTATCGAAGAGAGGCTTCACCCAGAGAGAGCAAAGGGAAAAAAAGTCTAAGTTTTTTCCCTTCTCATCTTTATCTCTGCTCAGCTAGGATGGTAGAAATGCCAGGCAGGATAGTGAAATTCTCCTCTTGGGATGTGGGAAGGCAGGGAGACCTCCAGTGTCCCTGACGACTACAACTGCAAGAAGAGCATCCAGTTGCACCTTCTAACAAACTGTGTTAAGGTGTTGGAGCTGGAACTGGATGAGCGCAAGATCATTTGGGAGACTGAGGGGGTGATAGGTAGGACATATAGAGGAGTAGTTACACCCAAGGTGTAGGATACAGGAAACTGGGTGACAGTCATAAAGGGGAAAGAGGTTAAGGAGCCAGTGCAGAGTACCCTGTGACCATCCCCTTAACAACAGGTAAGTAATAACAATAATATTAATAAGCAGTTTATTGACCTGAATGGAAAATTATTTTGTTAGAATAGCAACATTTAAAAACACACTTAGCAATAATAATAAATATTATAATAATAATATTAACTAAAATAAAGTATAGAATAATAATTTACCTGTTGTATATGCTTATTGCATTTGGTAGGAAAGATTTTCTGTAACAATCCTTGTGACAGTGGAGCTGAATGAGCCTGTTTGAAGGGTGCTCCGCTGTTTATTCAGTAGGTCACGGAGAGGATGTGCCAGATTGTCCAAAATGGATAACAGTTTGTTTAGTGACCTCCTCTCCACCACAAACTCAAGAGTCCAGGTTGTAGCCAAGGACGGATCCAGCCATTTTGATGAGTTTATTTAGACTTTTTGCATCACCAACACTAATGTCATTCCCCCCAGTTTGGATACTGTCGGGGGGGTTGACCTAACGGAGAAAAGTCACAGTGGTTGAGTCTCTGGCACTGAGTCTGCCTTTGTGACTCAGAAGGGAAGGTGGGGGAAGGGGCATGCTGTAGTGATAGGGGATTTGGTAGTCAGGGGAATGGACAGGGTGCGAAAGAGATTCCCAGATGGTATGTTGTCTCCTGGGTGCCAGGGTCTGGGATATCTCAGATCAAGTCCTCAGCATTCTGAAGTGAGAGGGTGAACAGCCAGAAGTCGTGGTCCACATAGCATGGGTCGGACGAGTGATGAGGTTCTGCAAAGGGAGTTCAGGGAGTTAGGCATGAAGTTAAAGGGCAGGACCTCCAGCATTGTGAGCTCAGTATTGCTACCCATGCCACGTGCTAGAGGCTAGAACTAGGAAGATTATGCGGTTTAATACATGGATAAAGAGTTGGTGTAGGAGGGAGGTGATGCACCATCAATAACTCACTCTGAGACGTAAGAAGCGAGATATCGGCTTTTATTGACTGGAAGAATGAACAACACTACATCCTGGAGAAATGAGGCCGGACCCAGGCCTCAATCGGCTTTATACAGGGGTCTGTGGGAGGAGCCACAGGAGCAGTCCAGACAGGTATATGTAGTTCACCACAGGAGGGCATCAGATTTATGGATCATCGGGCTCTTTTCCAGGAAGGTGGGACCTGTACAGAAAGGACGGGCTGCACCTGAACTAGAAGGGGACTAATATCGTAGCGGGAAGGTTTGTTAATGCTGCATGGTGGGATTTAAGCTGGAGTTGCAAGGGGATGCTAACCAGGGCCTGAGAACAGTTAGTGGAGATTTTGTGGAGGCAAATATTGTTAAGACCTCAGACAAAATGAGGAATCAAAAAGGTTGAGTATGATGGGACTAGTGTTCTGAGCTGCCTGTATTTCAATGCAAGAAATATCGTAGGAAAGGTGGATGACAGTGCTGAAGATGAGGCTGGTTTACAAACAGAGACAATGTGTACTGAGGAGAGGCTGCTGATAGGCCAAAATTGCAGTCAATAGGATGAGTTGCAAAATAAACAGCAGACAAAATCAGAAGGGTGCTTACAGGACTGAAGGTGTTACATTTGAATGTGTGCAGTATATGGAATAAGGTAGATGAACTTGCAATACAGCTGCAGATAGGTAGGTATGATGTTGTAGGCACCACTGAATCATGGGTGAAAGATTATAGCTGGGAGCTTAATATCCAAGGATACACATTGTATTGAAAGGACAAGCAGGAAGGTAAGAGAGGATGGCATTGCTCTGTTGGTAAAAAAATGAAATCAAAGCATTAGAAGGAGGTTAAAAGAGGCCTACAAATTACAATGGGAGATAGAAAATGAATGCCAAAAGGGCAATGTTACAATAGGCATGGGAGACTTCAATATGTAGACAGATTGAGAAAATCAGGATGGTGCTGGATTACAGGAGGGGGAATTAGTAGAGTACCTGTGAAATGGCCTTTTAGAGCAGCTCTTGGTTGAACCCACTAGAGGATCATCTATTCTGGATTAAGTGTTGTGCAATGAACCAGAAGTGATTAGAGATTTTAAGGTAAAGGAGCACTTAGGGGAGGGTGATCATAATATGATTGAATTCACCCTGAAATTTGAGAAGGAAAAGCTGAAGTCAGATGTATCAATATTACAGTGGAGTAAAGGAAATTACAGAGGCATGAGAGAGGAGTTGGCCAGAATTATTTTGGAAAGAACACTGGCAGGGATGATGGCAGACCACCAATGGCTGGAATTTCTGGAAGCAATTTGGAAAGTGCAGGATATATATATCCCAAAGGAGAAGAGGTATTTGAAAGGAAAGATGACACAACCATGGCTAACAAGAGAAGTCAAAGCCAACATAAAAGCCAAAGAGAGGGCATATAGTATAATAAAACAAAAATTAGTGGTAAGTTAGAGGATTAGGAAGCTTTTAAAAACCAACTGAAGGCAACTAAGAAAATCATTAAGAAGGTAAAGATGGAACACAAAAGTAAGCTAGCCAATAATATTGAAGTAGATACCAAAAGTTTCTTCAGATACATAAAATGTAAAAGACAGGCAACAGCAAATATTGGATCACTGGAAAACATTGCTGCTGGAGGGGTAGTAATGGGGGACAAACTGAATGAGTATTTTGCATCAGTCTTCACTGTAGAAGACAATAGTAGTATGGTGGAAGTTCCAGGTGTCAGGGGTCATGAAGTGTGCGAAGTTACCATTACTATAGAGAAGATTCTTGGGAAACTGAAAGGTCTGATGGCAGATAAATCATCAGGACCTGATGATGTACACCCCAGGGTTCTGAAAGAGGTGGCTAAAGAGATCATGGAGGCATTAGTAATGATCTCTCAAGAATCACTAGATTCTGGAATGGTTCCGGAAGACTGGAAAATTGCAAATGTCACTCCACTCTTCAAGAAAAGGGAAAGGGAGAAGAACGGAAACTATAGGCCAGTTAGTCTGGCCTCACTGTTTGGGAAGACGTTGCAGTCAATTATTAAGGATGAGGTCTCAGGGTTCTTGAAGGCACAAGATAAAATAGGCCATAGTCAGCATGGTTTTTCAAGGGAAGATCTTGCCTGACAAAACTGTTGGAATTCTTTGAAGAAATAACAAACAGGATAGACAAAGTAGATTTGGTTGATGTTGTGTACTTGGATTTTCAGAAGGCCTTTGACAAGGTGCCACACATTAGTCTGCTTAACAAGCTACGAGCCCACAATATTACAGGGAAGATTCTAGCATGGATACAGCAGTGGCTTATAGGCAGAAGGCAAAGAGGGGGAATAAAGGGAACCTTTCCTGGCTCGCTACCGGTGATGAGTGGAATTCCACAGGGATCTGTGATGGGACCAATTCTTTTTACACTATTTCTCAATGATTTGGATGATGGAGTTGATGGTTTTGCGGATGATATGAAGATAGGTGGAGGGGCAGGTGGGTTTGAGGAAGTTGAGAGTGTCGGGAAGTATATGGTCATGCATTTTGGTAGAAGAAATGAAAGGGTTGACTATTTCGTAAGTAGAAAGAAAACACAAAAACTGAGGAGCAAAGGGACTTGAGAGTCCTTGTGCAGGATTCCCTAAAGTTTAATTTGCAGGTTGAGTCTGTGGTGAGGAAGGCAAATGCAATATTAGCATTCATTTAGAATATAAAAGCAAGGATGTAATGTTGAGACTTTATAAAGCACTGGCGAGGCCTCAAATGGAGTATCGTGAGCAGGTTTGGGCCCCTTATATTAGAAAGGATGTACTGAAATTGGACAGGGTTCAAAGGAGATTCACGAAAATCACTTCAGCATATAAAGAGCGTTTGATGGTTCTGGGCTTGTATTCATTTGAATTCTGAAGAATGAGGGGTGATCTCGTTGGAACCTATTCAATGGTGAAAAGCCTTGATAGTGTGAATGTAGGGTGGTTGTTTCCTAAAGTGAGAGAGTCTAAGACCAGAGGACACAGCCTTGGAATAGAGGGGTGAACTTTTAAAATGGAGATGAGGAGGAATTTCTTTAGCCGAAGAGTGGTGATTATGTGGAATTCTTTGCCACAGGCAGCCATGGAGGCCAATTCTTTATGTACATTTAAGTCAGAGATTGATATATTCTTGACTGGTCAGGGCATGAAGGGATACTGGGAGAAGGCAGGAGACTGGGGCTGAGAGGAAAATTTGGTCAGTCAGGAAGAAATGGCATAGCAGACTCAATGGGCCAACTGGCCTAATTCTACTCCTATATCTTATGGGTCTTATGTTCTTATAAAATTAAATTAAGTCATGCAAAAGTAGAACCTAAAAAATAGTGACATAGTGTACATGGGTTCATCATTCATTCAGAAACCTGATGGCAGTGGGGGAGAAGCTGTTCCTGAACGTTCAGTGTGTGTCTTCAGATTCCTGTACTTTCTCCTCGATGGTAGCAATAAGAAGTGGGTGTATCCTGGGTGATGGGGGTTCCTTAATGATGGATGCCGCCTTTTTGAGGCATAGCCTTTTATAGGTATGCTCAGTGCTGGGCAAACTTGTGCCCATGATGGAGCTGGCTGAGTTTACAACTTTCTATAGCCTTTTCTGATGCTGTGAAGTGGCCCCTCCATACCAGAGTGTGATGCAGCCAGTTAGAATGCTCTCCACAGTGCATCTGTAGAAATTTGTTGAGTCTTTGGTGAGATACCAATCTCCACAAACTTGTAATAAAATATAGCTGCGAATGTAGGAGTTCTGCAAAGAGACTACCTGGTCTGCATTTGATTTCACAAGTGCAGACAAAACCAAGTCCTGAACACCAAATAGATTGTCGCCAGACTGGAAGAAATGCACTGTTGTGAACAATGCTTGTTTATAGCTGTTGGTATGATTAGGGCAATTGAATATCCGTATATGTCTTCGAGTTCGCAACTACTCAGTAAAACCTGGGACACATAAAGAAAGGCTTGGAAAGTTAAATACATTAATTATTTTGCATTTAATAAACAATTTCAAACATTAAAAATTAACTCATTAGGATTAACAACAAAATAAAAAGTAATAATTACCATTTCTGAAGCCAATTACTCTCTTTATCTGGGTGGGAACGGCAACACCGGGGCATTTTAAACTTGTGTCGCTGTTGCCTCAGGTCAGAAAATTGGTCTAGCCTTCTTTGCTTTACAAAGTTAGGTATTTTTATTTATTCAAAAATCTTTACACAAATTCAATCTCCTTCAGTTTCTATTATAAATAAAATGTAAATTAGTAATAGAAGTAAATAATGTCACCACTCCAGGGACTGATGGCTGCCTCTGCCTCTTTCCCCTCCTAACTTACACCCTCCCCTCCCCACTCACCCACCCCAGTATCTGTGAGACACTCAGTAACATCACTGACAAACTTCCAATATTACACAAGCTAATATGTCTGGTCTTGACCTATAACTGGATTTCAATTGTTACCTTCTCAAAATAAAATAGTTCACCGGCCTTTATAAAATGCATTACCGACATAGTTTCACTGGTACAAAATTTATAAAGTTTAAGTAATATTCAGAAGTTTTAATTTTACATAGTTTTTTCTGTGATGGATTCTTCAGTTGTTTCTGATTTTATATAAAAATACCATATTATATGAAAAGATATAGTGAAAAATAACTGCACTGGGAAAAGGGAAATGTATGCTAAGAGAGCGTGGATGTGAATGATAAATGGTGAATCAATATAAGAGGCAGATATACAGCTGGCAGCTGGTACATTTTCTTATAAAAGTTTATCATTAGCATTGCCACAGAAAATCAGATGCAGTATCAAAAACTCTCTACACCCAGTACTTGCGGATTATAAATGGCCACGGAGTGGCTAAACTGACAAGGGACCAGTTGACTGACAGTTATGAAGACATTAACTCACTGGTTGGAGTTCAATCTATGTTACTGCAAGTGTTATTACACATACAGGTGACTGTTTCTCTTAATGCATTTGAAAGAAAATTGAAACAATGCTTATATACTGTTTGAAGTGCATTGAAGATCTTGTCCTAATTTTTCATTCTATCCCTGGTGAAATATGTATTAACTATTAGACCTTGGTGAACAAACTCCTACCCCTTGGTCTAAGTACACCACTGTCCAACTGGGTGTTGGACTTCTTAAGTCACAGACCTCAGATAGTCAGGATGCACAACTGCTCCTGCCTACCCGTCGTCCTCAACACGGGTGCCTGCCAGGGCTGTGTGCTGAGCCCAGTGCACTATACTCTGCTCACACATGACACCAGAGCCAAACACCCCAGTAATCCCATTCTCAATCTGGCCATGACACAACAACGGTGGGGCTCATCACCAACAATGATGAGGTGGCTTACAGAGAAGACGTGAAAGACAAATAAGCTTTTCCTCAATGTCAGCAAGACAAAGGACATAGCTATTGACTTCAGGAGAGCTCACTCCACTCACACCCCTCTCTACATCAGTGGCACGTCAATGTTTCAAACTCCTGGGAGTACGCATCTTGCACATGGTCTGAGAACACATTGTACACAATCAGGAAAACTCACCAACTCCTCTCTTTCGGGAGATTGAAGAGAGCTGAACTGTGCACATCTGTACTCGTGTCCTTCTATAGCTGCAGACTGGAGAGCATTCTAACGCCCTGCATCACTGAATGGGATGGAAGCTGCACTCTGGTGGACAAAAGGACTCTACAACGGGTAGTCAAAACTGCCCAATGCATCACCGGCACCAAGCTACCGGCCATCGAGGACATAAACACAGAAAAGGTCCAGTAACATTATGAAGGTTCTCACCACCCTGCTCATGGACTGTTTGTCCCATCCCATCAGGGAGAACCTTATGTAACATTCACACCAGGACCATCAGACAGTTACCTTCCCCGATCAGTAAGGCAGATCAACATCTCCACCCACAAACCCACCACTACAACTTTATCGTTTCTTGTCAAAACCACCGCATGTGCAGACACTCCTGTGCTTAATGTCATTTTAATACTCTAATAACCTGTGTATCTAACCACTTATGTATTTATATACATTGTGTTTTTAAAAAAATTATTGTGTTCTTTATCTTATTGTGCTTTTTTTGCACTGCCTTGGATCCAGAGTAATATTTATTTAATTTTCCTATACACTTCTGTACTGGAAATGACATTAACCAATTTTGACTCTTCAATCTTTGGCATTGTATAATATGGTCGAGCCTCCCCTCATAATAACTGCTTAAGCTAGTCAGAATAATCCAGATAAGCAAAGGATTAGTCAAATTTAAATGAGTGAGTGGTACACATGCCTACTTTCATTTGTATTGCTTATGAGTATTTGCATCGCAGCAGTTTAAGGTCCATCTCACATTAATTGTGGAACCCCTTTTTACTGGGCGTCTCTGGAAATGCAGCTCGTTAGCCCCACTCTAACAGCCACTGGACTCCGCAGTGAGAAACCCACCTTTCTCGGGCTCTTTACGTCTCGGTGTGTACGACTTTGGTCCCACCAGATCTGTGAGGCTGGGATGTCTCACTCACCCAAACCCCGGTTTGTGTGAATGCTGTGTGATTTACTGCCTCCAGCAATTGCCCATCAGCAAGAAATAACAGATCGTACACAGCGTACAATTATAAAGAAGCATATTTAAGAATGTTGACTTAAGCAACCAGTTATTAAAGGAAAGGAAAAGACAAAGAGGTCCCATTATACAGTACTTAAACAGTCACATGTGTACAGTGGAGCTCAAATCTTCCAGAAGCCATTACTTTCAATGTACACACTACACCTTCCGAACGTCATTCAAAATCCACCTCGATCAAACGGGCTCTCCCATGGGTCCTTCCTCCTTGAAGCCATTCATCTGCACAAAGCACCTCGTGCAACAGGGACGGCCTCCTCAGCCATCTTCACTCCCGTCTGCTCTCAGCTTCTGCCAAAAAAAGACCCGGACTCACATCAATGCCCCTCACAAAAACTCCCCACCCAGCAATCTCTGGAGCCTTCTCTCAATTCCACCCTCCTGATTTCGAAGTTGAACAACAAAGTCCCTTATCTCTGCTCAAACCCAAACAAGCTGAAAGCAGAACAGATTGCTCTTACAGAACTGCTAAAGTGAAATACTATACCGACAACATAACAGTAAAAATCTTAACCAGGACATCACAACTTTAACCCATGAAACTGTCCATATCCACAAGTGTAGACTCCAAGACGATTTTACTTATTGGAACAGTTCAGAAGAGAACTTTCAATGTTCTCCCTTGTCTTGGAAACAGATACGATTGAAAGTATTTACTTGAATTACAAAATTAAATCATTAATTTGTTCAACTTCCGAGGTCACACGCTCTGCTGTCTTGAGGTATGAAAACTGCAGGCTCATAAAACTGGGCCCTCCTGGAATTTGCCCTGAAGTATAGGCTGCTCGCAATTAATGAAGGCATGACATGCCTAAAGGTCCATTATTATGTCAAAATGTGCACTGCAGGAAGTACAGTATAGCCTCTTGTGGAGGCTCTTAGCTGTCATTCATAACGAGATATCAAAAGATAAATTCCCTCCTTATGCAATAAACTAAGAACACACTGCCTTTATTTTGACAAGTTTCAACATGCAAATCATTTTTGAATGGTTATTATTACTCCCTTTTATGTAGCTTGTTTATTTAACCACCTTCTCATAGCATGGACCAGTTCGGCTGAATGGCCTGTTTCCATTCTGTATGACTCCACAACTTTTTCTCAGTGACCCAATCAAAAAAGCTGTTAGATGCTGATGTTTATACAAGACCATAAGATCATAAGACATGGGAGCAGAATTTATCTGTTGAGTCTGTTCTGTCATTCTGTCATGGCTGACTTACTATGATCCTTCTCAACACCATTCTCCTGCCTTCTCCCCAATATTTGGCACTCTGACTGATCAAGAACCTATCAACCTCCACTTTAAATGTACCCAATGACTTGACCTCCACAGCCCTCTGAGGCAATGAATTCCACAGATTCACTACCCTTTGGCTGAAGAAATTACTCCTCATCTCTGTTCTAGATGGGCGTTCTTGTACCCTGAGGCTGTGCCCTCTTGAACTAAACTCCCCAGCTATCAAAATGTCCTTGTTTCTCTTGAATCTTTACTTGAAAGAAAATTTCCAAATGGGTCTGTACCTTTATTGTAGCAAAATTATCTTATATTAAGTAATAATTTAAATTCAATACTTTATTTGTAAGTAAGTTTTAAGTTAATAACAAACACATAAATCAGTGGAAGAATTCATTGGTGGGTATTAATGGAGGTAAAGGGATGGTTAATGTTTTGGGCACAGACTCTGCATTATATGCAATGTGCTCCCTGTTGAATCTAGGCATTATTCTGTAAAAACTTCCATAAGCAAATTAAAAAATATATTTTTTTCTGCCGATGTTGCAATTTTAGCAAGCCCAGAGCATAATTCCTTGGTATATTTACACTATTGTGTAAAAAGTCTCATATATTATTCCTAATCTGTTTTTTATTTCTCTTTCCATTACAGTCAGTGACCTTGTAGAAGCAGAAAAAACCGGCATAAAAATAGTTGTCGTCCCATGTACAATCTTGTTCACCAAAACATCCAAGTATTACAAGCCTGGGATGCCCCTTGACATGATGATAAAGTTGTTTCCATTTTCTTCATCTCACTCTCTTCCCTTTTCATAAATTCATGATACCTCTTTGCTAAAATCATCCTCCTGTTCTGTGTTACTGAAGGTCTATGTGACTAATCCTGCCTGTAAAGTTCCTGTGGAGGTGGACGGTACTGATGTCAGTTCAAAAGCTCATGCTGATGGAATTGCTAAGTTGACAATAAATACACCTGGAGAGCCAGTGGACTTACATATCAAAGTAAGAAATAAGCTTCATAGAATGAGATAACAAAATGCAGGCCTTTTTCCTCTTGTGCTTGAACTGGTTCTTTATTAACACTCCCTTTTCTCTGCACCCCTTCTAGATTATGTTCCTTCAAATATTTATCCAATTCCCTTTGGAAAGTTACTGTTGAATCAGCTTCCACCTCCCTTGCAAGCAGTACATTCCAGATCATAACAACTATACTCGACAGGATCTTCCACTAACCATGTTTCACCTCTGTTCTTTGTTTATTGACATTTCTCCCTGGTACTTCTTACTCTGTTAAATTTTGTCTGTTTTAGAAAATCCTTGTTACATCTTCTACTGGTTTTCTCTTCAGACAAAGCAAACTGCCATGAAACTTATTAGCCAATCTTCACAATAATTTAAAAGACCATAATTATTTCAAGCTAGCAAGTAATTGAATGAGTTGCTTACCTGACACTATTATACACATTTCCGATGTACATGAGTTCCCATACATAGAACAATAAAGGAACCATTTACATTTTATTCTCTATTTGATGTTTGTAACAATATATTTGGAATTCAAAATTGTATATCTGTGAGGCACTGTGGACCATTTTCAGTAACAAAAATACGCACGACCACAATCTGTAACTTCTTGGTTTGGCATACCCCACGATATCAAGCCAGGGGACTAACCTTGGTACAATGTAATGTGCAGAAGGGCACCTCAGGAACAGTTAAGAACTTGCTCTTAGTGAAGCTACAATATGTGAGTATGTATATGTTGAAGTCTTCAGGACAGCATCCTCATTTGTGGTAAACAGCAAAAATAGCTGACAATCGACAGAGCCAAGCAGATTCCAATGTTTTGAAGTTCTGTGAACCCACCACATCTAGTTATAAATGAAGGACCGCTAAACAGGTTCCAAAATTATCCCCACCCACTGTAAAAGTTTCAGCAACTACAATTGGGACAGGAATGTCAAGGGTTGCAAATTGTTCTTCTGCCCACCAGCTGATGATCTTGCATATGAATTAAGAAATTTATCTCACTTAAAACGAAAAGTCACTGCAATTTCTTTTTGAAATTGGCAGAGGATCAATATGTGCTTAACAGATGGAATTTACTTCTCCCTTTTATCGTTCTCCTTACAGGTTTTAACGGTGTTTCCCAATACTCCCAGCAATTGACAGGCATCTGCATGGATGACTGCAGAGCTGTACTTGACTCAAGATGGTTCAGCAAACTACATGCACATCGGCATTTCAAAATCAGATCTAAATCCTGGTGAAGATTTAGTCGTTAATCTGAACACCCGAAATGACAATAACAAAGTCCAGGAGCAAATAAAACACTTCACTTACTTGGTACGTTTCTCTGCACACTTATTTTGCTTTGCCTTATATTGGCATTCATTTTTAATTCACTGACCCACAATGAAAATAATAACATGCATTTATATGACTCAATTAACATAATAAACATTATTAAGAAACAATTAACTTTGACTCTAGGAGATATTTGGAAAACGTTTGTTACACAAGTTAATTTTTTGGTGTTTCAATTTTGAGATGATTAAGGGCAGAATTGGGGATGTATAAAAGTCTTAGAGGCTCATGGAACGAAAGGAAATTGCTGAGATTGTGATGGGATGAGATCATGAAAATATTGGAAAATAAGGATTAAAAAAAATAAAATCATGGTTTTGTTTAGCTGAGTTCCAGTGTAAGTCCTTATGTGTTGGTTGATGAGTTTTGGATGACCTCAGTATGATGAAACATTGAGCAAAGCAACAGTTAAGATAGAACCACCAATGGGTAACATGGCAAAGTCACACCAGCAGCAATGAGATCTAACCATTTCAGTTCAAGTTCAAGTTTAATTGTTATTCAACCATACACAGCTAAATGAAACAGCGTTCCTCCGGAGCAAACATACAAAACACAATACATACAATCACACACATCACATTTAGTTATACGTGCACAACTCTGGAAGAACTCAGCAGGTCAGGCAGCATCCATGAGAAAAGATGATGAAGGGTCTCGGCCCGAAACGTTGGCTACTGTTTTCTCATGGATGCTGCCTGACCTGCTGAGTTCTTCCAGCATCGTGTACGTATTCTTTGATCCACAGCATCTGCAGTTGTATTTTTGTGTTCACATTTAGTTATGATAGCACATACAGTCACAGAAATAATATTAGCACAAGTCCCTGAGTGCCACGGCCTGCAGATTGATGGTGCATGAGATGTTGCCCTGGAGCCAAGTTACCGCAAGAATGAGCCTGCAGCGTGAGCCACGGATAAAGGCAATCCAGTTTGTCTAGCAGGGAGTGAACACTGGAGACCAGCACCCACAGGGGAGCCTGCCTGCAGACGTCACACCCCCCACCCCCAACCGAGCACAGATTCCAGCGTGTCTGCCACACCTCTGATCTCACCCACACTGACTCCAGTGCCTCCTCCTCTGGGTGGATTAACATGAGGGGCTGGTGCACGCAACAACCAAGGCCATGCAGCTCCCCAGCCATTGACTCGCTGATGAACAGGACTTGCTGTATTTTATATCACCAGTGTCCAACAGGGTACTGTGACCACAAGAAAAACTTTTAAGACACACATTTACACCATTTCTTGGACCCGGCGAGGCCTCCGCGACCAGGCGCTCTGCTGTCTTACTGGAAGTCTTATTCCTAGCTTGTTAGTTGAGGATAAATGCTGTCAGCAGTTCCTATGGAAGTCTGCATAAAAACTTCAGTTCATTAATTATTGAGGGAGATAAAGATTCTCTGCCACTGCCTCAGCTCTCCCACTGCTGAAACTTTCAGTCCTACCTTTGTCACAGTAAGACTTCCCTACTTGAATGGACTCCTGATAGGTCTCCCTTGTTTTCCCTCCCTTCAACTTGTGCTACCACAGTGTTCTGTTGTTCATGTCCTTCTTCAAACTCAACCTCATGCTGACCTACACAAGCTCTTGATTAAGTAGCACCGGCATTAAAGCAAGAGAGTCGGCAAATGCTGGAAATCACAGACAAAATGTTGGAGGAACTCAGCGAGTCAGGCAACATCGATGCAGGGGCCAAGTGGTTAAGGTGTTTGGCTAGTGATCTGAAGGTCGCTAGTTCGAGCCTTGGCTGAGGCTGCGTGTGTGTCCTTGAGCAAGGCACTTAACCACACATTGCTCTGTGACGACACCAGTGCCAAGCTGTATGGGTCCTAATGCCCTTCCATTGTACAACATTGGTGGTGTGGGGAGGGGAGACTTGCAGCTTGGGCAACTGCCGGTCTTCCATATAAAAAAAAACCTTGCCCAGGCTTGCACCCTGGAAACTTTCCAAGGTGCAAATCCATGGTCTATCGAGACTAAACGGAGGTCTGCATACATGCAGGGGAATAAAGAGAAGGATGTTTCTGTCTGAGACATTTCATTAGGCCTAGAAATGAAGGGGGGAAGAAGCCAGAATAAGATGAGGGGAAGGGGAATGAATAGAAGCTGGCAGGTGATCGGGGAAAAGAGGTGAGGGGGAAGGTGAGTACATGTTGGAGGCGTATGAAGTAAGAAGCAGTGAGGTGCTATATGGAAGAGATGAAGAAGAGGGAATCTGATAAGAGAGGACAGTGGTGCATGGAAGACAGTGAAGGAGGGAAGGCACCAGAGGGAGATAGTGGGCAAGTGAGGAGAAGAGCATGGGTGAGAGGGGAACCAGAATGGGAAATGTAAAAAAAAAAGAGAATGGAGAGAGAGGGAAGAAATTACTGAATGATATATCAATGGTCATGCCATCAGGTCAGAAAATGAGGCCAATTTCAAAACTCTTTGTTTTCTTGTTCTTCTATGCCTCAGACAGACTATTCTCAGCTCTGCTTTCCACTAACATATTCGGGTTTAGTTCTGGTCTCTAGAGCAGACCTGTTTGAACCATTTCACCATCTTCATGGTCGCACCTCTGTGCTGGGCCCAGGATAAATCATCCAAGATGTAGACAGCCGGAAATTTGAGGCTGCTCATTCACCACAGACCCTTCAATAACGACTGGTGCTGGTCCCCTTCCTAAACTCTTACTATCAGTTTCTTAATTTTGCTTATGTTGAGTACAAAGTTGCTGTCAAGACACCACTCAACTAATTGAACTATTTTGCTTCTGGATGCAAAATGACTGCTGTGTTTCCAGTTTCAGAGGTATTTCATTGGCTGTAAAATGCTTTGTAATGCCGACTGTACAATAGAAATGATGTCTACTTCTTCCCACTGTTACACTTGTAATATGAATTATGAATTATACCCGCACACAGTTTCATCCTGCATCTGGCTGTTTCAGTCTTCATTTTGACTGAGGACACACATTAGCAATGCCTGTATGTTGTCTACTTTTTGTCAAATGGCTTTATGCTTTGAATCCTTATATTTCCATATGTGACAATGAATATAGTTAATATGTGCATTAGTGTCTGTAAAATTTAATTCTATTTGATAATAATGGATTGATGGGGATGCAAATTAACATTCATATAAGTGTTTCATACATTAATTGTGGAGCTGAAGTGTCAACAGCCAAACACACACAAGCGTCGTTGAACACCTTTGGCGGGTGGTCAAGGCAGAGAAATGTATGATTTTCAATTTAACAAATGGTTCACTGACATCAGTCACATTTGTAGAGACTGTTTATAGAGCAGCCTTTTTTCAAATGATGATAATTCAATTAAAATGTAATGATACAAAAGTGAGTTTTAATGTAATATTTAACATATAAAGGAGAAAAATGTACTTAATTCTGAGACCTTTTGTGTATTGTGAGATGTATCATCCTGGGCCTGTTCTTATAACTATTCTCTTATCATCCCCTCATTCAGTCGAGGTTGGTTCTGCTGTTCATTGGCTGCTTTAGGATGCCATACTTGGATGGTATACTGAAATATACTGTAAAGAGAAAGTATAACATACTTGAAAATGTGCTGGGGGAGGTTTTTGACAGCTGAGACGGCTCCATGATACTTCAAATAAAGATTGAATAAATGAAGGACTGAATACTGCTTTAGACGTCCAGCTTAACTTGTTCATTCATGGACAAGTTCAGCCATAGGCTGATAAGCGGCAAGTGAAGTTTCATCACAAAAATGATGTGGCAATCACTGTCTCCAATAAAAGAGTGAGAGAGTCCAGCCTACTCTTGATATTTAATGGAAAATTGAGGCATTTTTTTCTCCTTGCATAGAGGGGAAGGTGGAGAGAACAGTGTCACAAGTGACTAGCACCTAACTCCCGAAGGTTCTCCAGCATTCACAAAGCTCGTCAGGAGCATGATGGAAAACTCCATTTCCTTGGATGAGTGGAGCTCCAACAACAACAAGAGGGCTGACACCATCCAGGACTAAACAGCCTGCTTTATTGGCACCTCATTGTAAACACTGGGCTCCTCCAGCATTGGCATACTATCTAAAATACAGCAGTCCAATCACACCTTGTAAACACAGAACTCTACTGCCAAAGGATTGGAAACACTACCAACTACCGGTTCCCCTCCAAATTGTACACTATCCTGCTTTGGAAATACGCTGAAGGAGCTTATTCATCACTGGGTCTAACTACTGGAACTCAAATCCTGAATCCTTGGAGCCTAACAACACCCACCAGAATTACTGCTGCGTTGTAAAAGCATGTTCCGCCACGCCACCATTTTCCCAGGGATGTTTAGGATGCACAAGCTATGCTGCCTTTGCAGTGACATTCGGACCCTGAAAAATAGATACACTGAGAAAAAGATTGTTGCCAATAAAGCCATGGAAGAGCACACCAAATACGGGTATTGTTGCATCTTTCATGAGATACACCAACTTAATATTCTTACAAAATCCCCATAAACTGAGATACTCTGTATCCAAAAGTGTATCAATCCCAGGCCTGAATATTCTTATTGACTGAAGTTTCACAGCACACTTGATAGAGCAAACACTTAGTGGCTGACTGTTTACCCTGAAATTCAAACATCGACTTCTCTAACTTCTGTTAATGCCCCTCCTCCCCTTCTTACCCCATCCCTGACATATTTAGTTGTTTGCCTGTTCTCCATCTCCCTCTGGTGCTCCCCCCTCCCACTTTCTTTCTCCTGAGGCCTCCCGTCCCATGATCCTTTCCCTTCTCCAGCTCTGTATCACTTTTGCCAATCACCTTTCCAGCTCTTAGCTTCATCTCACCCCCTCCGGTCTTCTCCTATCATTTCGCATTCCCCCCCCCCCCCCCCCCACTACTACTACTTTCAAATCTCTTACTATCTTTCCTTTTGGTTAGTCCTGACGAAGGGTCTCGGCCCGAAACATTGACAGCGCTTCTCCCTATAGATGCTGCCTGGCCTGCTGTGTTCCACCAGCATTTTGTGTGTGTTGTTGTTTGAATTTCCAGCATCTGCAGATTTCCTCATGTTTACCCTGAAATTCTGTCCCCGTAGATCTACAGACCTCTTACTGAGCACATCCTGTCAAGCTGCCCGGAATGTTACGTTACATTGCACTCAGCTGCCATTCTTCTAAACGCCAGAGAACTCAGGCCCACTCAGCTTAATATTTATTCACATGACAGCCCCCTTAGATTCCTTACACCATCTCACGACCTCTGTATATTTTGCTTTTAAGTTCAGTGAAGAATTTCACGGACGGTTTTTTGTGTAAGTGCTGCAATGCTGGTATGAAGCACGACTTCATAGGTTTCAGTTGCAGCTGGGGAAGCTGGGAAAGCCTGTGCAGAATGCTGTGAGCGCGCCCGCCAGTACAAACAGCAGCTTAAAAGAAACATGATGACGTTAGGTCAGAGTAAGCTCTATTTTTTTCTTTTTCTCTTGAGGTGACCATTCCAGTTGACATAAAAGCAGAATGTGAAATAACTTATATTTAAAAGTAAAAGGTTTTACGAACTTTATAAATGCAGGGAAAGGTGAAACGTCTTCTTGTGAAAGGGCCACTGTGATTGCAGCAAGAATGACTGACTTTTTAATCAAAAGCAAATCAGAAAAGCAATTTGATTAATATTAGAAAATAATTGAACATTTGTTCAAGATTTTGTCTTTCCTATATTCTCTGGATGGATTATACATATCAGCATCAGGTTTATTATCACTGGCATGTGGCGTGAAATTTGTTAACTTAGCAGCAGCAGTTCAATGCAATACATAATCTAGCAGAGGAAAAATAATAATAATAGATAAACAAGTAAATCTATTACATATATGGAATAGATTGAAAAAAGTGCAAAAACAAAAATACTGTATGTTAAAAAAAAGTGAGGTAGTGTCCAAAGCTTCAATGTCCATTTAGGAATCGGATGGCAGAGGGGAAGAAGCTGTTCCTGAGGCACTGAGATCAAAAGTCAGGAAGTTATATTGCAACTTTATAGAACTTTTCAAATTATAGTTGCATTTCAAGTTATAGTCTGTGTGCAAGTTTTTCCACACAGAGAGTGGTGGGTGCCTGAAATGCACTGTGTGGATGGTGGTGGAGGTAGATACATTAGGGACGTTTAAGAGACATTTAGATAGACACATGAATGTGAGGAAAATGGAAAGTTATGGGCATTGGGTAGTCAAAAGGGATTAGTTTAGTTGGCCACTTGATTATTAATTTATGAGGTTTGGCACAACATTGCGGCTGAATGGCCTGTTCCTTTACTGCACTGTTGTGTTCAATGTTTAAGTTCAGTTTGTTGTCCTTCAAGTATATAGCTAATATATATACAGCTAAACAAAGCATCAGTCCTCTGGGGCCAAGCTGTAAAGCACTGTACGTTTAGTCAGACAGAGCACACATAATTATGATACACTAAACACCATTCCAGTAAAGCACAAAATAATATTGCTACAAGTCCCAGAGCGGCATGGCCTGAAGATTGATGGTGCATGGGAGTTAAGGTTGAAATCAAAATAGTTTTTTTATGTCATTAAACAAAAGAGCACATTCAAGGAGCCAAAAGGCACCTTTCTGCTTTGAATTCTTTTGCCTTATACGTAAACACTGTGGCTGTGTGATGGATCAAGTGATACTTAGTTATGGTCCCATTACTATTCCATATGAGATCTTCCTTTTTAAAGCCTTACCATTTGGAAGGGACTACAGTGAAGCCAGAAAATCAAAGATAAAAGCTTAGGAAGAGGTAAATGAGAGCACTCAAAGGCACAGCGTTAGATCTAATTGATCTAAGAGAGAACTGTGGCCTTTATCCTAATTACTGCAAGGCATCTATGGTGAGAGGGAGATAGATAGAAGTTGCAGGTTCTTCTTGGTCAATGTGCGCAGCTCCCCTTAGCTTATCAAAGACATTACACTTTGTCTGGAAATTGGTTGTGCATGATATTGTAATCATTTCTTTGGGCTCCGAGGTTTTTAGGACAACTAGAATTGGATAATGACAGCCATTAATCACTTAAAGTTCTTTGTTTTTTCTCAAGCATCTGGGCCTTTATAACACGGGCTCCTGGTGCTTTCTCTTAAACTTAAGTTTATTTTGATGGGCTCAGAGATTTCATGTTACTTGTATCATTTAAGCAAATGCCCAATTAGTACTCAATCACCATCAATACAACTGCCATGTGAAGACAGCGACCAGAGTTTATTCATAATAATTCCACAAAAACAGTGGTAGCTCAGCCCAGCGACACAAGAAATAACATTCTCAAAACTAGGATCTTTTATTGACAGTGATCAAACAGCAACACATCAAAATCAAAGGGTTAGAGTCAGCTTAAATATCACAAGCATACATCATGAACAGATAGATAGATAGATAGATAGATAGATAGATAGATCGATAGATAGATAGATATGTGTTCAATGTCCATTCTGAAATCAAGTGACAGAGGGGAAGAAGCTGTTCCTGGATTGAGTGTGTGCGCCTTCAGGCTTCTGTACCTCCTTCCTGATGGTAGCAATGAGAACAAGGCATGACCTGGGTGATGGGTGATTCCCCACTTTCTAATGGTGCACCATGCATATCCTAATAATATGCCAAGGTTAGATGGTGAATGAATCCTGGAGATACCGATTAATGTCTGGATCACACATTAATGTTTCCCATGTCTAAAGAGGTAACAATTATAGGTAGTGGAGTATAGAGAAATAAGACTATTTGGTACAATGTGTCCAAAGTGTCAACATAGTAAGTTTGCCTCTAAATTTTCACAAAAATGTGCTGTTTACCACAAGCAACAGGTTACAAAAGCAACATATTTGTTATATGTATGTCAAAATGAGTTTCATGTACACTTTATTTTACTTAAACAGTCTTGCATCATCAGAAGTTACTCGGTGCCTTAAAGACTTAATCACTACTTGGGAAATACAAGCTGTCAGTGTCTCCAACAAAAGGTTGTCCTGGATTATAAGTATGATAGAATCAAATACTACACTAGATACTAAAGGGCACCAATAGGTAATGGTTTGATCAAATATTATTTTATTTCTTTTCATACTTGGGAGACGTGAGAGTGGAGATGAGGAACAAACAGAGCACCAAAACACAGAAGAAAATTGTCTCCGCCTGTTCACTTTTACCAGTTTACTCGGTTATCTCACCAGTCTTATTCACACTGTACACGGACGACTGCAGAAGCTCACACAGTACTTGCATGCAGTACATCAAGTACTCAGATGATAGTCATCATTGACACTACCAACTCTGATGACTGCATCAATGAGGAAATCAACACATTTGCTGGATGGTGCACCAACAACTATCTGGACCTGAACCCCAATAAAACTAAGGAAATTGTAACAGACTGTAGAAAACAGTACACTGTCCCATCCTGGAAGTAAGTGGCCAGTTGATACAGCGTGTTGGAGAATACAAGTACCTTGGCACAACTATAGACAACAAAATCACCTTTAAGACCAACGGTGGGTTGATAATCTCCAAGTGCAGCGACTGCTATTTTTCCCTTCGGAAGAGGAGGAAACTTCAGGCCCAGCCATCAATTCTCATTGAATCAATATTAACCTACAAAATCACAATGTGGTTCAGAGCAAAAAGCATCATCAACCCCAGCCCACTCACCAGGATTGTCAGAATAAGTAGTAAAATCATTGGCCAGGAACAAGAATTACACAGCAGCATCCGTAAGAGATGGACAATAAAGGCCCAACAAATAGTAGAGGACATTACACATACTCCTCACACATACTACACTCTCATGCTATCTGAACATCACTACAGGTCCCAGTCCATCTACACCAGAAGAGCTTTTTCCCAGTTTTGTGCCTTCTTCCATTCGCCTCATCAACACCTGATTTTGAATGTATAGTGTGTGAAGCACATTTGACAGTAAAAACAGTTTTATTATGTGTATTTGCATTTTAAATCACAAGCATCAATTTTTAGTATTTATTATCTATTGGGAGTATTTTATATTGTGTTTAAATATATGGTGTTGTGCATCTTAAATTCTGTGATGTCATCCTTACCACTGCACAAAGTTCCTCACGGAAAATAAAGTGAATTGAAATTCAAATACTTTGACAATGTGCTAATATTCCACTTAAAAAGTCTGCAATGCCACTGCAGAGTGTAGTTTGGAATGACAAGGGATGTAAAAGATGCAGGTTCTATTCATATGAAGACAAATCATTCCAGAGGCTGAAAATATGAAATGGAAACTAAGTATTGGAAATGTAAAACAGGCCAGGTAACATCAAAAGAGAACAAAATATTTTAGGATAAGGACCTTTCATCAGAATAGGGAAGAATTAGAGAAAAGAAATTTTTAATATGTACAGAAAATGCAAAGGGGACAGTAATAGAAAGTAGTGAATACACAAAGGGCATAATGGCTCAAGAGAAAAGGAATTTGGTTGAATAATAATGATGCTGGAGAAACTCAGGTCAGGCAGCAACTATGGAAATGAATAAAGAGTTGACGTATCAGGCCGAGACCCTTCATCATAGAACATAGAATAGTACAGCACAGTACAGGCCCTTCGGCCCACAATGTTGTGCCAACCCTTAATGCCTGCCTCCCATATATTCCCCCACCATAAATTCCTCCATATACCTGTCTAGCAGTCTCAAATCTCACTAGTTTATCTGCCTCCACCACAAACTTGGGCAGTGCATTCCACGCACCAACCACTATGAGTAAAAAAAACCTTCCTCTAATATCCCCCTTGAATTTCCCACCCCTAACCTTAAAGCCATGTCCTCTTGTATTGAGCAGTGGTGCCCTGGGGAAGAGGCGTTGGCTATCCACTATCTATTCCTCTTAATATCTTGTACACCTCTATCATGTCTCCTCTCATCCTCCTTCTCTCCAAAGAGTAAAGACCTAGCTCCTCAGGAAAAAAAAGGAATGGCATTTGAAATGATCCCGATGAAGGATCTCAGCCTGAAACATCCACTCTTTATTCCTAGTGGCAGAAACATTTTCTTGGTAACAGCTATATGGATAGAATGAGTGCATTGTTGTGGAATATCATTGAGAATCAGAGGAGGTCTAAGAATATTCCAATCTTAAAGGTGTAACCAGCTCTTGCAATGTGCCCTGCTGTTAGTCTTTCAAAAATTACTGCTATGTCAACTGAAAGTTCTTCCTCAGGGAATTTGTACATTATCATTAAATTTGATACTACCTATGTGTTCCAGAAGCAGTTAACTATTTGAATAGATACATCCTAAATCTAGTATGTTTGTTAGTTCATGCTTTTGACCAAATCTCACCAACCATCAAATTTGAAGTAAAGACACAGAAGAATGTGAATGGTCATTTGCACAATATAACACTCTCACAGTAATAAAGGTTTAACTGAAAAAAAGAGATGATTTGTACTGTAATGTGACAATGGTCAATGTAAAACTATTGATAGGTCATTCTAACAGATTTGAAGGTTGACCTCCGGGGGGGGGGGGGGGGGTGGTGGTGGAGAGAGAGAGAACTACTTAGCTTTGTGGTGCATCTGTTATTTGCCACTTTTCAGCTCGTTACTGAATATTGTCGAGGTGTTTCTGCATGTGTATTTTGATCAGTTACTTTGGAGTATGACTTGTGAATGAAATTGTATTTTGAAACCAGCAAACATCTCCCTTATATTACAAGCAAATATCACTGGGAAAAATAGCTGATCTATGTCACTCTTTGAAAAGAGTATTAGAATAGGTGAAAGGCCCAGAAGGAGAGGGTGATTCCTGTAGTGGGGGAGTCAATGGCTGGAGGGCACGGCCTCAGAATCCATAGACAGCTGTGGAAACAAAGTTATTGGGTATAATTAGAACAAAGATTGATTAGTAAGGGCATCAATGGCCACGGAAGGTGGCAGGAGAATGTGAAGAGTGATAATAAATCAGCCATGATGGAATTGCAGAGCAGACTCAAATGGGGAAAAATGGCCTAATTCTGTTCCCATGTCTTGTAGTCTACCAGTGGCTCTCCAATCTGAGAGGTAAATAACCCGAACATACTAGGCTCCTGTTCACTATAGGCAGCTCATCATCCCCTAAAGCATCACCACACTATTGCATTGGGATTTTGTCTAAACTTCCACCAGGTGAGGGAGGGGAGAGAGGGAGGACTAGAATCAGCACAGCTCAGAAAACTCATCTTCTCATCGATTATGGACACGGCTGCACCTTAGGGTTGCAAGAGCCTCTATATCTATGACTGCATGGCTAAGGTCTTCCCACCACCGATGATATCAACAAGAGGCAATGTCATAATATTGTAAAATTCAACATCTGGGCTATGCCCTTGCATCAGTGGTGCAATGAAGTACCTGCAGACCCAGAATTTAAGAGTCAACAACAGCTTCTTCCCCACTACCATCAGGTACTTGAACCAACCTAGAAAACTAATTCTGCCTCAGACTATAGTTCCCTCAAATCACACTATCATCAATATAGCTGTTTATTTTGTTATGCAAGCTTGTACATGTTAATTTAAGAATAGAAATATCACCAAACTTTAATGTACTGTGCTGCTGCAGCAAAACATTCATGCCATTTATACTCTGGCTATCTGTGGCATGAGAATAAACTTGAATCCTGTCTAGGTGGCAACCACAATACATAGACACGAGTTACTGCAATGCTGGAAATCTACAGCAATGCATAATGCACTGGAGGAGCTCAGCAGGTCAGGCAGCATCTATGGCTGGGAATAAACAATCAACACTTTGGGCCGAGACCCTTCAAGAAGGGGAAGGAGTCAGAATAAGATGGAGGAAGGTAAGAGAACAGTACAAGGTAGTAGAGATAGGTGAAAACTGCAGAGGGGAAGGGGATGCAGTAAAGAGCTGGGAAGTTGATTGGTGAAAGATAAAGAGTTGGCGAGGCTGGGGGTGGGGGGGGGGAGGGGAGAAATATGAAAGGAGAGGACCGAAGACCATGGAAGAAAAGGAGGGTGATGGGCAGGTAAGGTGTGAGATGGAAAGAATGGGGGTGATGGGGAAGGAGATGGGGGTGCAGCTACTGGAAGTTCAAGAGATCAGTGTTCACAGCATCAGGTTGAAGTCTACCCAGACCGACTACAAGGTGTGGCCCCTCGAACCTGAATGTTGCCTCATTCTGGTAGTAGAGGTGGTCATGGATTGACATGTCAGAAGGGGAAGCAGAATTGAAATGGGTGACCACTGGGGAAATTCCACTTTTTGTGTGGCAGATGGAGTGAAGGTGCCAGATGAAATGGTCTCCAAATCCAAGTTGGGTTTCATCAATATACAGGAGATTACACTGGGAGCACCAGATACAGTAGATAACCTCTACAGACTCGTGTGATGTGTCACCTCACCTGGAAGGACTGTTTGGGGCCGTGAATGGTATGAGTGAGGGAGTGCAGGGGCAGGTGTGGTACTTGTTCTGCTTGCAAAGACAAGTGCAGGGAGGGAGATCAGTGGGGAGGAACAAATAGACGAGAGTGGGAAGAAGGGGAAGATGTGCTTGGTGGTGGGATCCCATTTGAGGTGGACCTGAAGGCTTGTGGCATGGTAGGTGGGGACAAGAAGAACCCTATCCATGGTGTGGGGGAAGATGTATGCAAAATTAAAGAGATGCAGGTGAGGGCAGCTTTGATGGTGGAGAAAGGCAAACCCCATTCTTTCTTTGAAGGAAGACACCTTAGTTGCTCTGGAATGAAAAGCCTTATCCTGAGAACAAGTGCAGTGGGTACAAGGGAACTGAGAAAGAGGAATGGCATTGTAATATAAAAACAGTGACAGGGAGGGAAGTAGCAGTCAAGATAGCTGTGAGAGTCAGTGGGTTTGTAAAAGATCAGTAGCTAGACTGTCTCCAGAGATGAAGGCAGATCAAAACAGAGGAGAGGTGGTAGGAATGGACCAACTAAATTTAAAGGCAGAGATGATGAACTTACCATGGATACGGGAAGAGTTATGGAGCAATGTCAGTGTAGGCTTGAAACAGACTATTCCATGTAGCCAACAAAAAGGCAGGCATAGCTGAGGCCTATGCTAATACCAATGGCTACACCTTGGTTTTGAAGAGTGGGAGGAGCCAAAGGAGAAATTGAGAGATGGCCATTTCCACCAGATGGAGGGGAACAGGTTGGGTCTGTTGCCCAGAAAGTAGTGGATAGCTTTAAGGCCCTCCTGATGGGGGTAGAAGTAAATAGGGACTGGACATGAAGTGAAATTGAGATGACTGGGACAAGGGAACTTAAAGTCATTGAAGAGCTGAAGTCAGGTGTTACGGATGCAAGTAGGAAGGAACTGAACCAAGAGGGATAAAAAGGATGAGATATTAAGGCAAGCATCCTACACTGCATCTGCTTTGTCCCAAAAAAATGCTTTGGCTGCATGAGAATATTACAATCCTCTCCAACCGAAACAGGAACTTTGTCATTGCAGAGTTTAAATTCCAGTACTATTTCACAAACCACACTTTTTCCTCCAACCTCAAGGGTTGAATTAGAATAGATGTAAACAGAATCATGTTTTAGATTCACACTGCTTTTGGAACTGATAGCAAATAGGAACTTTGAGAATAAAGACAGCCTATCTGGCTAGCATTTGTTTTGCAAAACAGCAAAGGCAACAGAAAATAAAAAAAAGGCACTCAGTTGGAATGCAGAATGGCCCAGCGATACCATAGAGAGGAAAAACAAATCAATCCCATAGTTGGATGGTCAATTACAGTGAGCCCAAGCCTTTCAAACAGAAGGTTCGGTCATCAAAATTGTAACATTTAATGTACTAGGTCCTGCCGCACGCTGCCAAATGAACAACTAAACTTGCATTAGTCTAAGCTGTTCACCTATGCTCAAGGGGAATGGGTTGAATTAAACAGTTCATCCATAGGTGTTGAATTTGTCCCTTTGACCTCAAATCCACCACACAGTTCAAATTATGGAAGTACATATGTCACTATTCACTGACTTGAGATTCATTTCTTTGCATTAACACAAAGATACAATAGAATGTGGCAAACTAAAAGCAATGTGCAAAAGTCAAATCATGCAAATAAATAAAACTGAGGACACAAGCTTAAAGCCCTTGAAAATGAGTCTATAGTTTGTTGAGCCAGTTTAGTGCTGAGGTGAGAGTAGTTATTCACACTTGTTCAGGAACCTGATGGCTACCACCCCACCAGCCTCCGGGTCCAACATATAATTCTCCATAACTTCTCCACCTCCAACAGGATCCCACCACCAAGCACATCTTTCCCTCCCCCCCCCCTTCTGCTTTCCACAGGGATCACTCCCTACGCAACTCCCTTGTCCATTTGTCCACCCCAACCCTTCCCACCAATCTCCCTCCCAGCACTTATCCTTGTAAGTGGAAAAGTGTTACACCTGCCCTTACACTTCCTCCCTCACCACCATTCAGGGCCCCAGACAGTCCTTCCACGTGAAGCAACATTTCACCTGTGAGTCGGCTGGTGTGATATACTGAGTCCAGTGTTCCCACTGTGGCCTTCTATATTGTTACGAATGTGCCACAACTCTGAGGGGCCAAAGGGTACAAAGTAGCCCCCTCCTTTGTGAGAATCGCAAGATCGCTATTAATTCGGGTCTGGGACCCAGGAAATGAGAGAGATACACATCATGGCAATAATGAGAGAGAGCAAGACGCCAGATCACAGCCCCAGCAGTTGCCATAGACAACGCAGAATACACAGGTTTTTGGTATGTGTCCTGGCCTCTGAAAGGCAGAACCATTGATAACAGCCATTGTCTCTTGGAGACGGAATTGTGTATTGAGTACTGTACTATTCATTGAAGCCCTCAGGGAATGACCAGAGTGGGCTGGTTGAGGGATTGCATCATCCCAACCTGATTGAATTCTGAGACCCCGTGAGTAAGGATAAAAGAAGGTCTGGGGAACAACCCCTTCAGACGCACCAGGAGAAACGCTAGAAATCCTGTGACAGCGTTTAATAGCGACAGCCAGTGGAAGGCTCCCGTGCGTCCTTGCCCTGTTCCCGGGATTGGGGCCTTACCACGGAAGACTGCTTAGCTAAAGGAGAGGTCAGCCCAATGGAACTCTAAGGATCGAAATCATAAAACAGAAAAGCTGGCAAGTTCTAAAATATCTCTCTCTCCAACCAAAAGCTGCAGCCTGAATGAACTGAGTGACTTTTATATTGTCCAATGGAAATACATTATCCCCTAGACAATGATAGAGCTAATTTCTTTTTGATTATTATACCTGCACTTTTAGATTTAGTATTGATGACATATATTATCTGTATGTTTGCATTGATATTATTTGTGTATTTTTATCAATACTGTTAAAAATAGTACCATCAGACTTCAACAGACCTCTCTATCTTTGCTGGTAAGTGACCCAGTTACAGGGTTCGTAACAATATATATTGGTGAGACTCAACGCAGACTGGAAGACCGTTTTGCTGAACACCTGCTCTCTGTCCACCAGAGAAGGTAGGATCTCTCAGTGACCACACATTTTAATTCCACATCCCATTCTGATATGTCCATCCATGGCCTCCTCTGTCAAGACGAAACCACTCAGGTTGAAGGAACAACACCTTATATTGTGTCTGGGTAGCCTCCAACCTGAAGGCATGAACATTGATTTCTCCAACTTCCATTAATGGGCCCCCTCCACTTATTTATTGATTATTTTCCCTTTCCCCCTTTCACCTCTCACAATCACTCCTTGCCTGCTCTCCATCTCCCTCTGGTGCTCCTCTCCCCCTTTCTCCCTCGGCCTCCCATCCCATGATCCTGTCCTTTCTCCAGCTGTGTATCCCCTTTGCCAATCAACTTTCCAGCTTTTAGCTTCATCCCTCCCCCATCTTCTATCATTTCAGATCTCCCCCTCCCACTTTCAAATCTCTTACTGTCTTTGTTAGTCCTGACGAAGGGTCCCAGCCTGAAACGTCAACTGTACTTCTTCCTATAGATGCTGCCTGGCCTGCTGCATTCCACCAGCATTGTGTGTGAGATACAAGTTAATAACTGTCGCTGAACCTGGTTGTGTGGGATCCACGGCTCCTGTACTTCATTCCCAATGGTAGAAGTGAAAACAGCATTAATGGATGTCACTTTGTGGCAGCACGCCTTGTAAATTCGCTCAGTGCTAGGGAGGGCTTTCCCTGTGAAGACCAGCTTTCCACCAACCATCCCACATCCAGAACTCAGTGGCCAGTCATGTTAAATTGCTCGGCCGTTTGCAGCTCAATATTGAAACTGAGATGCAGAAAAACCATGACACTGGTTTAATTTCCTTTATGGGTATTGTCTGAAATACTACTTCAGGCAATACTATTCGTTTCCCATACGTTTGATGGGAGTCTAATGCCCAAGCACAAGACCTTAGTATTATTCTCAAAAGCCAAGAGTCAACCTGTTAAGGGGGAAAAAAAGACACGCAAACTCTTGTAAAGTGAAGCAATTAAACTTTGTTAGTAAAAGTGACAAGCAGCACAAGTTATGTCAAAACGAAAGCAAGCGACTGGGTTACAAAAGTATGTAGCATTTCCGGTACTTGTGTCTGAGACACTATTGTGGCTAATTGCAGACTATGTCCCAAATGGACACCAGAGAATAAACACAAAAGAATGAAGCAATCACACTTTTTTTTCTGTAGTTGAAAACTAGTTGAACATAGTTTGCTTGTGTTTCCTGTACAATAATAAAACGATCAAAGCAGCAGTGGTGAGACAGGCAGCCGTCAGAGCCAGGGTAACGATCAAAACCGTTTCAGATATCACACCTATAAAAGGAAGCAGAGGTTAGTCAGAGAAGCTACTACAGGTGGCAGAGGTGGGACCTTGAACTCACCCCTACCTGAAGTTTGCCCTCCAGGTTGTCCGATCTGATTGAAGGGTTGGGTTGCCAGGTCAGGTACACGGTTCTCCAGAATGACCAGTGGTCCAAGCGACGCTTCACCCTCCCACGTCGCTTGATCAACTTTCTCTGCAATGCAAACTACTGGTCAAGAAACAGACAAAGCGACCCCCCCCCCCCCCCACAACCAGAAGGAACAAAAAACTTACCAGCCTCATTCCGAGCCTCCCTCCGTCCTCTGGGAGAAACTACACCCTCTCCAATGGCTACGCAATCCCCCAGGCGACAACAAGCACAGACATCGAGGCTTGTTTCTTCCAGTGGAGTCCATCTGACCAAGAAACCGTCATTATCATTAAGGTCAGTCACCAGAACCAAGCTCCGAGATGGAAAACAACTTACATGTTCTGCGTCTTCTGGAAAGTGCAAGCTTTGTTTACGGAATCGCTCTGATTAACTGCAGCAACTTTCAAGCGACAATTGATGAAAATCTGAGGGACACGTTGAACAAGGTTATTTCGTGAAACTTTGCCAACATATACAAGCCACTGTTTAATTCCTTACCAGGGAACGCTCATCTCCAAAGAAACGGAAAGCATCCAGATCAAAGCGGAGCTTGTCCACCTCACGGTCAGACCCGGCCAACACGAAGGTGGAAAAGGAATCCTCAGTCGCACTGTCCAGGAGACACCTAAACAAGATGGACATGAGAAATAGTCACAGATATTATTATTTGGAGAAATCCAAAGGACACTTACCCGTGGTGATCAATGATGTCGTATCTCGGGGTGGAGTCCTTGTCCAGGCTCAGGGTGGCTACACAGCGGTCAATGTAGAGCTTCAGGGGCATGTGGTTAATCATAGAAACAGAAGCTTCGATGTGAATGAGCTCGCCCAGGTAGTAGGTGGAGGAGGCGCGCTCTGTAAGCCAGTCATCTAAGAGACGAAACAGAATTAGAGATCTTGCACAAACGCTCTACTATTCCAGCCCGTGAAACTACACCCAACACACATACCAGTCATTAGCCGCAGGGAGAAAGATAGTTGTCCTTCCCCAGACCTGGTGGAGCTGAACGGCATCCAAGTGGGATGGATTGGGTTACTGCTCACGTTAGCTTTCCTGGAGGGACAAGAGGGCATTGGAGAGATTAAAGAACTCGCATTTGACCACGAATTCCGCAATAAAGTCACACAGTACGTTACCTGAAATAACGACACTGAATAGGAACGATTGCCCCATTGGTTCGCACAACAATCGCTCCACGAGCCTGGGGTCTGTGGTTCAGGTGGGTGGTGTAGACGAGGAAATCCTCGGCCATCTGAAAGATACCAGGTTCAACAGTGAACAATTATCTCAATAACGATTAGAGTCGTTGCTATTCCTCGTCCTCTCAAAAAACTAATTTTCGAACTACGCTGTTGGACGAGGGTGCTGTATCGAGGCATTGACTAGGTTCGTGTAAGTACGGTGCCGAACAGCAAAGCTGCTACACGTGGTTTGCATTTTAACACAAGCTCGCTAAATCAACCAACTTGTCCTACTTGATGCCACCAGGTTTTGTCTTCAGCCCACTCAGATGGCGTTACAATCGTCAAGCTACAGTATTCGCTAACGGTTTGATATATGCACTTGTATTGCGCCCTCCAGGAAAGTACGAATTTAGCACCACTTACTGATACACAAATTAAACGCAAGGACAGTTCGAATGCTTCTTTAGTTTTACTTAAGAAAAAGTTGAACTTGTTTGCATTTATTGGCCAAGACAAACTTTCATAGCAGGCTGAACAGCAAAGCGACTGCAGAGAGTAGTGAAGCAGTAGAGAACACGATAGAACAGGACTCGGCGATATGTTCCAGCATTAACACAATACAATTAATCACAGACAGAAAAACCACATCACCTGGAGTTCGCTGCCACACTCGCGCAGTCCATAATCAAAGAAAACAGTGTGATTTTGAGGGAAGATGGCCGTTGGTCGGCAACCTACTGTCCCCAGAGTCAGATCAGCAGCTTTAACCAGGTGTTTTGTTCCAAATAAATCCGTGTCCACTCGAACCAATATATTGCGCTCCCCACATTGTACTGATACAGTATTCAGTGGAGATTCACTTTGCACCTCAACTGTTTGGACATTCGAACTCAAGTTCGATTCAATACCCGCCTTCACTTTTCTCCATGGAAACCGCTGGTCCCTAAATTCTCGCCAAATATCGGAGCCATAAACTGCCCCAACGAGGAGCAGCAACAATAAAGAAAACCTCTTTCCCCGAAAACCGCACATGATGCTAAGTGACACCAACGCACCTTCACTTGAGAACCACCACCTTTTATACCCGGTTTTCGGTCAGCCGACTGGAGCCAATTAAACAACTCGAATTTCTACGTTGATTCCGTCCAATGAGAGACCTATGCCTTGATTAGAAAGAAGCCTGTGTTAAAGTGCACCAATAGGAGTGACGCTCCATTTCTTTGTTGTGATTTGGTTAAGGTCAGTGCTCTCCTGGATGGAGAAATACTGCAGTTTGTTGAGATCCACATGACTCTTCAAATTGACAACGGGTACATTTCTGATATCCCTACACTGTTGTTTGTGCTAAAGCTATTTTGCTCAGATGCCGTTCCCTCTGTCAGGAACAGACTGAAAAACAAGCTGTCCTGGGAATTTTAAGATACTTTGACTGAAAATGAACTATAGCGATAGGCGGGACTTGAATATCTGCAGAGTTCTCCTTCGTTCCAATTAGTTCCAAAGCCAAGAGTTCACTCTTGTAATGAAAGCAGTGGAGTCGACAGTTCTCGAGGAAGTAACGTACTAACGATGAAATGTTCTGTGCATGAAGTTCTTAACCGGTAACGGAAATTTGGCCCGAAAACACGCAACAATTTACAGCCGGTTCCGAGCTTGTGGCAAGCACCTCACATCATATCGCTACCCTCTGCTAGCTGCCTACACCATCTGCAAAATAGATCGTGTAGTCTTTTCAATAGTGCAGCAACGTGACTCAAATACACTCCGGCCGGTCTGGTGCTCCCCTCCCTAGGCCTCCCGTCCCATGTTCCTTTCCCTTCTCCATCTCTGTATCCCTTTTGCCTATCACCTTTCGGGCTCTTAGCTTCACCCCACCCCCTCTGGTCTTCTCCTATCATTTCGCATTTTCCCCCTCCCCCTCCTACTTTCAAATCTCTTACTATCTTTCCTTTCAGTTAGTCCTGACGAAGGGTCTCGGCCCGAAACGTGGACAGCGCTTCTCCCTATAGATGCTGCCTGACCTGCTGTGTTCCACCAGCATTTTGTGTGTGTTGCTTGAATTTCCAGCATCTGCAGACTTCCTCGCGTCCGGTCTTTGTTGATGGCATTGTTTTAGCATGGCGGTGTTTCAGCCACAGTGCCGTGTTTATTTCATTAATTCCTCACCCTCCCTTTTATTAAAAGGCCTAGATAGAGTAGACGTGGAGAAAACGTGGGAGAGTCCAGGACCACAGGGTGCAGTCTCAGAATAAAAGTGTGTCCAAGATGAGGTATTTATTTAGCCAGAAGGTGGTGAACCTGTGGAATTCATTGCCACAGATGGCTACGGAGGCGAAGTCATTGAATATATGAGGTTACAGCGGGACATTGATAGTGGAGTTTGATAGGTTCCTGATTAGTAAGAGGACATTAGGTGCAGGAGTAGGCCATTCAGCCCTTTAAGCCAGCACTACCATTCACTGTGATCATGGCTGATCATCCACAATCAGTACCCCGTTCCTGCCTTCTCCTCATATCCCTTGACTCCGCTATCTTTAAGAGCTCTATCTAACTCTTTCTTGAAAGCATCCAGAGAATTGGCCTCCACTGCCTTCTGAGGCAGAGCATTCCACAGATCCACAACTCTGGGTGAAAAAGTTTTTCCTCAGAAGAATGGGGTTGAGAGGGATAATAAATTAGATGTGATGGAATGCCGGGCAGACTCGATGGGCCATCTGGCCTAATTCTCCTCTTATGCCTTATGGTCGTGTTCATCCCTCATCTCCAGCTGTCATGCTGCTCCTCGCATTCAGCCCCAAGAGCAAACTGGAACCCCAACCTTGAGAAGCCATTGGTGACCATGGGAAGAGGAAGGAGAAACCACTGCCTCACAAAGGATGAAGTTGTGAGTCCTTCCTGCACCAATGCTGAGGTCACAGATAAAGAGAAATAGTTTGTGAGAGAGAGAGACACACACACCTTTCTCTTCCACCACCAATTGCTTCTCAGACACAGGGGAGTTGGCTGATGCAGTCAATTTTTCACTCACCACGGCAGAGATCCCAGATAATGTGCTTCACCCACTGTACTACACTCCCTACCCTCATGACTGTCTGACTAGGTACAGTTCTATAAATTTGATGATGGAACCATTGTCTGAAAAGGATCTTGCCAATTGTAGGGATGACTTGCAGCGTATTGAAAAGCTTGAGCATGTAGATGTTAAGGAAGAGGATGTGCTGGAGCTTTTGGAAAGCATCAAGTTGGATAAGTCGCCGGGACCGGACGGGATGTACCCGAGGCTACAGTGGGAAGCAAGGGAGGAGATTGCTGAGCCTCAGGCGATGATCTTTGCATCATCAATGGGGACAGGAGAGGTTCTGGATTGGAGGGTTGTGGATATTGTTCCCTTATTCAAGAAAGGGAGTAGAGATAGCCCAGGAAATTATAGACCAGTGAGTCTTAATTCAGTGGTTGGTAAGTTGATGGAGAAGATCCTGAGAGGCAGGATTTATGAACATTTGGAGAGGCATATTATTAGGAATAGTCAGCATGGCTTTGTCAAATGCAGGTCATGCCGTATGATTGAATTTTTTGAGGATGTGACTAAACACATTGATGAAGGTAGAGCCATAGATATTGTGCACAGTATATGGATTTCAGCAAGGCATTCGATAAGGTACCCCATGCAAAGCTTATTGAGAAAGTAAGGAGGCATGGGATCCAAGGGGACGTTGCTTTGTGGATCCAGAACTGGCTTGCCCACAGAAGGCAAAGAGAGGTTGTACACGGGTCATATTCTGCATGGAGGTCAGTCACCAGTGGTGTGCCTCAGGGATCTGTCCTGGGACCCCTTCTCTTTGTGATTTTTATAAATGACCTGGATGAGGAAGTGGAGGGATAGGTTAGTCAATTTGCTGCTGAGACAAAGGTTGGGGGTGTTGTGGGTAGTGTGGAGGGCTGTCAGAGGTTACAGCAGGACATTGATAGGAAGCAAAACTGGGCTGAGAAGTTGCAGATGGAGTTCAACACAGAAAAAGTATGAGGTGGTTCATTTTGGTGGGTCAAATATGATGGCAGAATATAGTATTAATGGTAAGACTCTTGACAGTGTGGAGGATCAGGGGGATCTTGGGGTCCGAGTCCGTAGGATGCTGAAAGCTGCTATGTAGGTTGACTCTGTGGTTAAGAAGGCATAAGGTGCAATGGCCTTCATCAACCATGGATTGAGTTTAAGAGCCGAGAGGTAATATTGCAGCTATATAGGACCCTGGTCAGACCCCACTTGGAGTACTGTGCTTGATTCTGGTTGTCTCACTATAGGAAGGACATGGAAACCATAGAAAGGGTGCAGAGGAGCTTTACAAGGATGTTGCCTGGATTGGGGGAGCATGCCTTATGAGAATAGGTTGAGTGAACTCGGCCTTTTCCCCTTGGAGCGACAGAGGATGAGAGCTGACCTGATAGAGGTGTATAAGATGATGAGAGGCATTGACCATGTGGATATTCAGAGACTTTTACCCCAGGATTGAAATGGCTAGCATGAGAGGGCACAGTTTTAAGGTGCTTGGAAGCAGGTACAGAGGAGATGTCAGGGGTAAGTTTTTTACGCGGAGAGTGGTGAGTGCGTGGAATGGTCCGCCAGCGGCGGTGGTGGAGGGGGCAACAACAGTGTCTTTTAAGAGACTCCTGGATGGATACATGGAGCTTAGAAAAATAGAGGGCTATGGGTAAGCCTAGGTAGTTCTAAGGTAAGGGACATGTTCAGCACAGCTTTGTGGGCTGAAGGGCCTGTATTGTGCTGTAGGTTTTCTATGTTTTCATTTTTATAAGTCTCTGCTGGGTAGAATGCGGCATAAGGAGTGAGATAGATTGGCTGGTTGAGTGTGTCACAGCAAGACCTTACACTGAACATCAGCAGTCTTCTCTGAGGGGGTCAATGGTGGAAGGGGTGACCAGTTTCAAGCTCCTTGCTGTCAACATCTGAGAGGGTCTGCATGCCAGTGGCTCTACATCTTCAGCAGTTCCTCTGCTCTCAGGTGTACAACACAGTACATATAACACATAATAATATTACCACAGATAAATTAACAAATAATAAGCTGCATATACAAGTTAAAAAGTAAACAGTATAAAACTACTGGTGCTTCATACTTGAGAAATGAGTAGTGGCAGGGAGTTCAGTCGTCTTACAGCCTGGGGAAAGAAGCTGTTTCCCATCCCAACAGATCTTGTCCGAATGCAATAGTACCCTCCTGTCTAGTGGTAGGAGGTCAAAGAGATTGTTGCAAGGATAGGGAAGGGATCACTAAAAATGTTAACAGGGTACGTACGCAGAGCCCCTGATCAATATCTCTACTGGGTGGAAGAGAGGCCCATTGATCCTCTCAGCAGTTCTCGCAATCCTTCGTAGGGATTTGCAATCAGATGCCTTGCATTTCCCATACCAGTGATGCAGCTGGTCAGGAAGCTTTCTAAGGGTGTTACTGTGACTCGAGGGACTGAGGTACAGAGGAGGTTGAGCAGTCTGGGTTTTTTCCTCCTTGGAGTGCAGGTGAATGTGGAGGTGTATAAAATCATAGGTAAATTGGTTTATTATTGTCACATTGGTGAGCCACAATAAAAGAAAACTTGGCTCGCATAGCATTCGTGCAGTTCCAGCTGAGATCCAAGTGACTGTCAGGAGAGGGATAAGGAACAGCAAGATACTCCAGAGTACACGTGTGGTCCTCTCACAAAAATAAGTATACAGCTTTGGATAATATTGGGGTGATGACCTACCTGGGAAAAGCAGAAAACCTTGTCTCAAGCCACTGAGACTGTCTTTGTAGCTGAAAAGGGAAGGGGAAGAAAAGGAGTGCAGGTGGTGATGGGAGATTCTATAGTTAGAGAAACATGCAGGAGATTCTACGGATGAAGAAGACATCCCGATAGCATGTTACTTCCCAGGTGCTAGGGTTGGGATTATCTTGGATCAGGTCCCACAGCATACTAAAGTGGGAGGGTGAACAGCCAGAAGTCGTGGTACACATTGGTACCAACAACATAGGTAGGGAAAGTGATGAGGTCCTGATGAGAACGGAAATCAGAACTCAGAAGCTATTCATTCAGAACTGCAAATTCAGCCTGAAATTATGCCCAGAAACTCACTCTGTCAGTCCTCAAACTAATCCCATGCCCACTCTAACAGTCCCGAAACAAAATCCACAGGACAATTCTCTCCCAAAAGCTACACGTCAGTCCCAAAGCTTATGACACACACCCTCAGTCTCCCTCCAGTATTGTATCAGTCCTCAAACCAATCCCATTTGCCCGCTCTCTCCTCAAAGCCCGTGTTGATCCCCAAATTAATTCCACAGGCCTACACTCTCCCAATGTGCATGTCCCAAAACTTAGGACATCCCCACACGTTCTTTCCAGCCCAAACTAAACTTTCCATTATGGTTCTTGGATTTATTGAGTGTGCCAGCAAGAAAATGAATTTTGGGGTTGTATATGGTGATATATGTGCTTTGATAATAAATTTATGCTGAACTTTGAACTTTCTGACCCAAATCTTGTTGTAATAAAAATCCTTACCGCTAAACCCTGTCTCTCATCCAAGCCTCAACATGTAGCCGTCACCCCAATCCCTAACCGTCTCTGATTAGAGCCGTAACCTGTTAAACTAACAGTAACCCTAACTCTAAATACCATTCCTGTCCTATAGCTGACCCATGGAACTAACTCATTCCTATCACTAAATCCTGGCTAATACCTCAAATTATAACACTAACCCTCATCGCTAATCCAAGCCCTGTCCCTGACCAACGCTCAACTCCTGATTCTGACCTAGTCCCTAACCTTGTTTTTTCACTTGGATTTTCAGAAGGGCTTTGGAAAAGTTGCTGCACATGAGGCTGCTGAACAAGATAAAAGCCCATGGTACGACAGAAAAGATAATAGCACGCATAGAAGATTAGCTGATTGCCAGGAGACAAAGAATGGAAATAAAGGGGGCCTTTTCTAGCTGGCTGCTCGTGAATAGTAGTGTTCCACATGGGCCGGTGTTGGGAACATTTGGAGCTTAGAAGGCTGAGTGGGGACTTGATAGATGCGTTTAAAATAATGAGGGGGATAGATCAAGTTGACGTGGATAGGCTTTTTCCACTGAGGGTAGGGGAGATTCAAACAAGAGGACATGTTTTGAGAGTTAGGGGGCAAAAGTTTAAGGGTAACATGAGGGTGAATTTCTTCACTCAGAAAGTGGTAGCTGTGTGGAATGAGCTTCCAGTAGAAGTGGATGAGGCAGATTTGGTATCGACATTTAAAGTAAAATTGGATAGGTATATGGACAGGAAAGGAATGGAGGGTTATGGGCTGAGTGCAGGCCAGTGGGCCTAGGTGAGTGTAAGCGTTGGCACGGACTAGAAGGGCCGAGATGGCCTGTTTCCGTGTTGTAATTGTTATATGGTTATATGGATATATCAATGATTTTGCTGAAGGCATTGATGGCTTTGTGGCCACATTTGTGGACAATATGACCATAGGTGGAGTGACAGGTAATACTGAGAAAGCAGAAGGATTTAGAAAGATTAGGAGACTGGGCAAAGAAATGGCAGATGGAATATAGTGTAGGGTAGTGTATGGCCATGTACTTTGGTAGAATGCATAAAGGAGCAGATTATTTTCTAAACGGGAAGAAAATTCAGAATCAGAGGTACAAAGGTCCTTGGGAGTCCTCATGCAGAAATCCCTAAAGGTTAACTTACAGGTTGAGCTGGTGGTAAGGAAGGAAAATGCAATGGTAGCATTTATTTTGAAATTACTTGAATAGAGAAGCCAGGATATAATGAGAAGGATTTTAAAGGCTTTGGTCAGACTGCACAGAGTATTATGAACGGTATGAGGCCTCTTATCTAAGAAAAGATGTGCTGTTATGTTATTGGAGAGGGTTAGGAAAGTTTCATGAAAATAAATTCAGGAATGGAAGTGTTAACATATGAAAAGCATTTGAGTGCATTGGGCTTGTACTTGCTGGAGTTTAAGAGAAATAAGTGGGGGGGGGGATCTCATTGAAAACTATTAAATATTGAAATGGCTAGATAAAGTGGACATGGATAAGATGTTTCTTATAGTGAGGGAGTTTGAGACCAGAGGGCACAGCCTCATAATAGAGGGATGTCACTTTAGAACAGAGATGAGGAAGAATTTCTTTAGCTAGAGGTGATGAATTCCACAGGTTCGCACGCCCCTTAAAGCCCGGTGTCAGTCCCCAAACCAATCCCACTGCCCTATTCTCTGTCCACAGCCCTGCATTAAACCCTAGATTAATTCCACTGCTACACTCTCTTCCTATGTCAATCCCTAGTCTAATCCCACTGACCTTCCCAAACCCACAGCCCAGGATCTGTCCCTAAATTAATACCATTGCCCAACTGTGACTCAACAGCCGTGCCAGTCCATAAACTAATCACAAAGCCCCACATAATTTCCACTGCCCTTTGTCAATAGTAAACTAAACCCTTTGCCCAACTCGCTTAGAATCTAATCCCACTGCCTCACTCTCTAACGTCAGCCCTGTGTCCGTCCCAAACTAATAGTACAGACCTTCCCTCACAGACAGCACTGTTTCAGAGCCCAACACAAACTGCCCCTCAGTTCTGTAAAGAGAGCAGAACTAATTAAAAGCTCAAATTTCCCTGTGTAAAGAGAAACAACACTTTCCGCTGGTCCAGCCATGAAAGTACACTAGCACCTGCACTTTCTCCAAAGGCTAAGGAAATCTGATGTATCACTGATTCACCAAGAGGCATCCTGTACAGATGCACACTGACTCTGTTCCGTATCCCAAGCACAGTATTAGTTATTAACACAGCCCACTCCTTCACACAAACGTTGTCTTTACACTTCACAACGCCTCAGGAAGTCAACCAACATAATCAAGGACCCCTCCCATCCCAGTCACTCTCACATCTGGTAGAAGTTTATAATAGCTTAAGAGCACATTTCACCAGACTCGAGGACGGCTTCCAACTCACTGTTATAAGACTATTGAGTACTCCTCACATACGCTAAAGATGAATTTTACTCTCCCTTTCTACCTCGTCATGACCCTTGCACTTTGTTTATCGCCCTGCAGTACAGTCCACTTTCTCTGCAGTTTGTTTTCTTTTTACTGCCTCAATCAAATGACCAATCCAGAAGACAAAAGTTTTTATTTTTTCAAGCCTTTTATTAACACTAGCAAACATCTATCAGTTCATCCCTTCACCAAAGGGACAATTACTTTACCTATTTTATATTGAAATTATTTAGTATGGTAATACAATAAGAATTTATTAGAAATTTTTTTACAGTAAAATAACTTACAGTTAGCATCTTTACAAAGCTTGAAGAGTGAGAAACAAAAGTCATCTTTTAGCATTTGAGGGGTGTATTTAAGAGTCGGATAAGTGAACTAGACGCAGTCCTCGTCCAGGGGTCAGTGGTGGAAAGGGTGAGCAGCTTTAAGTTCCTGGGTGTCAACAATCTGAGGAGATCTGGGACCAAAATACTGATGCGCTCATGGAGAATACATGCTGGCGTCTGTACTTCTTCAGCTTCTTGAGGAGATTTCATAAGGCATGAAATAGGTGTAAATAGATGTACTAAATAGAAATCTTTTAGTAATAGACTAAGGCAACTGTGCTGTTCCAAAGAGCACTATATGATATCATTCTTGCCCTTGGCCATTAGGTTCTATAATGAGTCAACCGATAGCTGGGGAAGTGATGACTCCCTCCTGTTAGACTGTTTATGGTAACTTAATTTTATTCTTTCTACTTCTCTTCTAATATTTATATCTGTACACTTGTAATGCTACTTTCCCTTAAGGGTTTCTTCACCTTAAGCTCTCTAATCTGTAATTTACTTTGGGTTTAATGAAGTATCTATCAATCTACCTCTGTCTAGGACCCAGGCCCAGTTGCTTTGAAATGCTTTGAGTCTCGATCCTGCTTCCATGTTTCTGAACTTTCCAAAATGACCTAGTGCCTAGATCAATCAAACCTCAGTTTAGGTAGATGGGTCTTGATTCTGCCTTATTTCCACTCGCCCTGACTTTGCCTCGCCTCCACTCGGCTTGAATCTTCCTCGACCTCATCTTGCTTTCACCTCATACTAGCTCGCTTCAACCCTTAACTCAGCCTCACTTTCATTCAACTCCCTGCTGTTTGCGGTGATTGTTTACCATAAATTTAACCAGAAAAAGTGTTATTAATAAGGTATTTAGTTGTAATCTTTGTTTTGTTTACCACTGATAAGCAGTCGCTGGGCTTCACCACTGTGTAATGAGATTGTAAGGAAGGACGGGAAGATGATGCGCAAAGAACCAGAATTGATTAGGGACCAGGAGAAAGTGATCAGAATATGATCAAATTCACCTTGAAAGTTGAGAAGGAGAAGGTGAAGTCAGATATATCAGTATTACAGTGGAGCAAAGGGAATTACAGAGGCATGAGAGGAGCTGGCCAGAATTAATTGGAAAAGAAAACTGGCAAGGATGATAGCAGAGCACCAATGGTTGGAATTTCTGAAAGCAATTCGGAAGGCACAGGATATATACATTCCAAAGAGGGAGAAGAATTCTAAAAAGATGACACAACCATGGCTAAAAGAGAAGTCAAAACCAACATAAAAGCCAAAGAGAAGCTATATAATAGACCAAAAATTAGTGGGAAGTTGGAGGATTGGGAAGCTTTTAAAAACCAACAGAAGCTAAAAAAATCATTAAGGTAAGGATGGAATACAAAAGTAAGCTCGTCAATAATATTAAAGAAGATACCAAAAGTTTATTCAGATACATTAAGTGTAAAAGAGAAGTCGGAGTGAATATCGGACTGCTGGAAAATGATGCTGAAGAGTTAGTAATGCGGGACAATGAAATGGCAGACAAACCAAATAAGTATTTTGCATCAGTCTTCACTGTGAAAGACAGCAATGGTATGGTGGAAGTTCCAGGTGTCAGGGGTCATGAAGTGTGTGAAGTTAACCTAAAAGGGGAGAAGTTTCTTGGGAAACTGAAAGGTCTGAAGTTAGATAAGTCACCTGGACAAGATGATGTACATCCCAGAGTTCTGAAAGAGGTGGCTGAAGAGATTGTGGAGGCATTAGTAATGATCTTTCAAGAGTCACCAGGTTCTGGAATGGTTCTGGAAAACTAGAAAATTGCAAATGTCACTCTGCTCTTCAAGAAGGGAGAGAGGATGAAGAAAGAAAACTGTAGGCCAGTTAATCTGATCTCAGTGGTTGGGAGGTTACTGTAGTTAGTTATTAAGGATAAGGTCTCAGTGAACTTGAAGGCACATGATAAATGGGCCATAGTCTTGCCTGACTATTTTCCGTAGGAAAATCTTGCCTGACAAATCTGTTGGAATTCTTTGAAGAAATAACTAGCAGGCTAGACAATGGAATCAGTTGATGTGTACTTGGATTTTCAGAAGGCCTTTGACAAGAAGCCACACATGAAGCTACTTAACAAGGTACGAACCCATGGAAAGATTCTAGCATGAATAAGGCAGTGAGTGATTGGCAGGAGGCAAAGGTTGGGAATAAAGGGAGCCTATTCTGGCTGGCTGCCAGTGACAAGTGGTGTTCCACAGGGAAGTGAGTTGGGACCAATTCTTTTTACAATATATGTCAATGATTTGGATGATGGCTTTGTTGCTAAGTTTGCAGATGATGGGAAGATAGGTGAAGAGGCAGGTTGTTTTGAGGAAGTAGAGTGGCTACAGAAGGACTTAGACAGATGAGGAGAATTGGCAAAGAAGTGGCAAATGGAATACAGTGTCGGAAAGTGTACGTTCGTGCACTTTGGTAGAAGAAATGAAAGGGTTCTAAATGGAGAGAAAATACAAGTTGAGTTGCAAAACAACTTGGGATTCCTAGTGTAGAATTCCCTAAAGGTCACTTTGCAGGTTGAGCTTGTGGTGAGGAAGGCAAATGCAATGTTAGCATTCATTTCAAGAGGACTAGAATATAAAACCAAGGATGTAATGTTGAGACTTTATAATGCACTGGTGACACCTCTCTTGAAGCACTGTGAGCAGTTTTGGGCCCCTTGCCTTAGAAGAGATGTACTGTAACTGGAAAGGGTTCAAAGGAGGTTAATGAAAATGATTCCAGGATTGAATGGCTTGTCATATGAAGAGTGTTTGATGACTCTGGGCCTGTATTTACTGGAATTCAGAAGAATGAGTGTTGACTTCATTGAAACCTATCAAATGGTGAAAGGCTTTGATAGAATGTATGTGGCGATTCTAAGACCAGAACACACAACTTCCAAATAGAGGGGTGTCCTTTTAGAATGTGGATGAGGAGGAATTTCTTTAGCCAGAGAGTGGTGAATCTGTAGAATTCTTTGCAGAGGCTGCTTTGGAGGCCAAGTCTTTATGTATATTTAAGGCAGAGCTTGATAAGTTCTTGATTGGTTAGGGCATTAAGGAATACGGGGAGAAGGCAGGATATTGGGGCTGAGAGGAAAATTGGATCAGTCATGATGAAATGTCCTAATTCTGCTCCTATATCTTGTGGTCTTATGATAGGGCAAAATTACAGTCAGTGGGATGAGTAAAGTGTAACAGGGGACCCAACTCAGAAAGTCTGGTGAATGCACACAATATATAGAATAAGATAGATGATCTTGCAGTGCAGTTAGAGATTGGCAGGTATGATGTTCTGGGCATCTCAGAGTTGTGGCTGAAAGAAGATCACAATTGGAAGCTTAACATCCAAGCATAAACATTGTATTGAAAGGACAGGCAAGTATGCAGAATTTGTGAGGTGGCTCTTTTGCAGGTAGGTTGGAAAATTCAGTTGATGCTGGATCCCAAGATGGAATTTGTAGAATGCCTATGAGATGGATTGGGTGTTATGTATTGACCCAGATGAACAGCAATTCTAGATTGGGTGTTATGTATTGACCCAGATGAACAGCAATTCTAGATTGGGTGTTATGTATTGACCCAGATTTTACAAGGAAGCTTAAGATAAAGGAACCCTTAGGAGACAGTGATCATAATGGGATAGAATTCACCCTGCATTTTTGAGAAGCTCAAATCAGATATATCAGCATTACAAAAGTATGAGAGGGGAGCTGGCCAAAGATGATTGGAAGGGGATACTAGCAGGTATGAATACAGAACAGCAATGGCTGGTGTTTGTGGGGAAAAATCAGAAGGCACAGGAAAGATACATCCCAAAGATGAAAAAGTATTCTAAAGGGAAGGTGGGGCAACCTTGGCTGACAGGAAAAGTCAAAGACAGCTGATGCACCATCAATAACTCTCGGAGACGTGAGTTAAGGTAGGCTTTTATTGGCTGGAAGAAAGCACAAGCAGCAAGTGACCACCACACAACATCCTGGAGACTGAGGGGGGAGCAGTGCCTCCAATCGCCTTTATACCGGGGTCTGTGGGAGGAGCCACAGGAGCAGTCAGCGTTCACCACATTAGCATAAAAGCTAAAAAGAGGGCATGCAATATAGCAAAATTTAGTAGGAAGGTAGAGGTTTGGGAAGCTTTTAAAAGCCAACAGAAGGCAACTGAAAAAAATCATAAATAGAGAAAGGATGAAATATGAAGACAAGCTAGCTAATAATACAAAAGAGGATACAAAAAGTTTTTTTCAGATATACAAGGATTAAGAGAGAGATAAATGTGGATATCCAAGTTAGAAAATGACACTGGAGAGGTAGTAATAAGGGACAAATAAATGGCAAAGGAACTTAATAAGTATTCTGCATCTATCTTCATTGTGGAAGACATCAGCAGAATGCCATAAATGCAAGAATATCAGAGGCAGAAGTGAAAGTCATTGCAATTACTGAGGAGCAGGTGATTGGGAAGTTGAAAAGTCAAGGTAGACAAGTCACCTGGACTACATAGACTACACCCCGTGGTTCTGAAAATGGTGGCTGAAGTGATTGTGGAAACATTAATAATGATCTTTCAAGAATCACTGGATTCGGGAATGGTTCCTGAGGACTGGAAAATTGTAAGTGTCACTTGACTTTCTAAACAAGGGAGTGAGGCAGAAGAAAGGATATTAGTGCCCAGTTAGCCTGACTTCAGTGCTTGGGGAGATGTTGGAGTCTGCTATTAAGGATGAAGTTTCAGGGTACTTGGAGGCACATGATAAAATAAGTCAAAGTCAGCATGATCTTCTAAAGGGGAAATCTTGCCTGACAGATCTGTCAAAATTCATTATGGAAATAACAGGCAGGATCGACAAAGGAGTCAGTAGATGTTTTATTTGGATTTTCAGATGGCTTTTGACAATATGCCACACACGAGGCTGCATAACAAAATAAAAGCCTATGGTATTACAGGAAAGGTACTAGAATAGATAGAAGATTTGCTGACTGGCAGAAGGCAAAGAGTGGGTATAAAGGAGGCCTCTTCTGGCTGCCTGCTGATGACTAGTAGTATGCCAAAGGAGTCAGTGTTGGGACTGTTTCTTTTCACGTTGTATGTGGAAGATCTGGATGAAGGAATTGATGGCTTTATTGCAAAGTTTACAGATGATACAAAGATAGGTAGTTTTGAAGAAGCTGTGAGGATACAGAAGGACTTACACAGATTAAGAGAATGGGCAAAGAAGTGACAGATGGAATCCAGTGTTGAGAAGTATGTGGTCACTTTGGTAGAAGAAATAAAAGCATAGACTATTATCTAAATGGAGAGAAAATTCAAAAATCTGAGGTGCAAAGGGACTTGGGAGTCCTTGTGCAGGATTCCTTAAAGTTTAATTTGCAGGTGGAATTGATGGTGAGAGGACTAGCATACAAAAGCAAGGATGTAATGTTGTGGCTTTATAAGGCACTGGTGGGGCCTCACTCAGAGTACTGTGAGCTGTTTTGGGCCCCTTATCTAAGAAAGGATGTGCTGAGATTAGAGGGGGTTTAAAAGACATTCACAGAAATAATTCCAGGATTGAAAGACTTATGAGGAGTGTTTGATGGCTCTGTGCCTGTACTCACATGAATTCAGAAGCATGTGGGGGGGGGGGGGATCTCATTGAAACCAATTGAATGTTGAAAGATGACAATAGAGTATATGGGGAGAGAATATTTCCTATGATGGGGGAGTGTAGGAATAGCAGACACAGCATCAGAATAGAGGGACATCCATTTAGAATGGAGATGAGGAGGAATTTCTTTAGCCTGAGAGTGGAGAATCTGTGAAATCAGACTGCTATGCAGGCCAAGGCACTGGGTATATTTAAGGCAGAGGTTGATAGCTTCTTGACTAGTCCATGGATGAAGGGATATGGGGAGAAGGCAGGAGATTGGGGCTGAGGGGAAAATGGATTGGCCATGATGAAATGGCGGAGAAGACTCAAGGGACCAAATGACCCAATTCTGCTCCTATATCTTATGGTCTTATCCATCTGATGACACCTATCCAATAGTGAAAAGTCTAGATAGAGTGGATGTTTCCTAAAGTAGAAGGTTCTGACTGGTCCCATCACCATCTGGTATGGAGGCTCAAAAGGAGATGCAGAGGCTAGATGCCAACTCCATCATGGGCACAAACCATATCCACCAATGGTTTCTCAAGCACCAGCGAGTAACCCACACACAAGTCCGTTCTTCACTTTTGCTGCAGTCTCAGAAAAAAGTGAGGCAGTGTGATACTGGACACACTTTGGGGTCTATAAACATTTAAAAATATTAAAAAGTATACACAAGAACAGGAAAGTGGACCTAGATAGATCAGAGGATAACTTAGACACAGCAGAATTTAAATTATGCATTTCAACATTCAAATTAAATTTATTATCTAAGTACATACATATCATATACAACCCTGAGATTCTCAATAAATCCATAATAGAATAATAATCATAGTAGAATTAATGAAAGACCACCTGAACTTGAGATTTCTTTATTCTTTATCATTTTTGAAAGGCTTTTTGTTGCATGTCATGCCAAAAGACCACAGAAAATTACTAAGTGTGCATTCAGTGGCCAGATTATTAACTACACCTGCTCATTAGAAACAGAATCTGGATTAGAATTGGGTTTAAGATCACTGGCAGAAGTCATGAAGTTTGTTATTTTGTGGCAGTAGTACATGGAAATACAAATCAAAATATAAATTACTACAATTTGCATACAGACGCCGGCCAGTGGTGTAGTGGCATCAGTACCAGACCGTGAGGTGAATTTGAAGCCGGACAGCTCCTTGCACGCTTTCCATTTGCACTGGGCCGAGCACCGAGCTGGAACTCGGTCTTGTAAAGAAGTCAAATGCTATGGAAACGGCAAAAATGCCACCCGATGTGCCACCAAGCATAAAAAGGAACAACACTACCTCTATCTTTTTCCTTAACCGTTATGGGTGGTATGCATGTGCATTCTCCCTCAATCTCAGGTCCTCTTCCAGAGGCTTGGCAGCTGGCGGGTTTGGTGCAATATCTTTGTTGTTCTTAGTAGTCCACTTCTCTGGACCACGGTCTCAGATGTGGTTCCCGGGATTTCTTGGAGCCACTCTCCCAGTCAAGGTGTCACAGCTCCAAGTGCTCCTATCAGCACCAGGATTACTCTGGCTTCAGAATTCCATATTCTTTCTGTCTGTTCTTACAAGCCCCGGTATCTCCAGCTTCTCATATCCTTGCTTCCTTACGTTCCTGTCATTCGAGATTGCCTGATCTATTACTATTGCTTTCTCCTTTCTTTGTTCAGTATTACAATGTCTGGCTGGCTGGCCAGTACCTGCTTATCAGTCTGTATTTGGATGTCCCACAGGATCTTAGTTCTATCACTCTCCATTCCCTTCTCGGGTGTTTCCCATTTGGACTTGTAGTGTCAAATCCATACTCAGCGCACAATTCCTGCAGCTTGGTTGTGCCACCCCTGCTGTCCCTGCCTGCATCTTGCACCCTGCTTCCACGTGCTGGATGGTTTCGGCAGATTCCTTGCACAGTCCGCATCTTGTGGCCTGTCTGGTGTGATAGACACTTGCTGCTGTGCTCAGCGCCTGTTCTGGTGCAGTCATGAGCAGCGCCTCTATGATGTCCTTCAGCCCTGCCATTAGTAGGACTTGCTTATGTCAGCCACCTCTGATATCTGGTGATGGTACATCCCATGCAGTGGCTTGACCTGCCATAGCCTCTAGTCCACTGGTTCTGCTTCACCCACTGCCATTTCCATGTGCCCTGCCTGCTGTCTGAAGTATTCTCCTAGGAGGCTGTCCTTAGGAGCCATATTCCTGACGTACTCATGGCTGTTTCGCATTTCTCCAGGACTGTGACCTTGACTCCTCCAAGTCCCCACCCTCCTTTATTCCGGTGGGTGTACAGTTGCTCGGCATTGGACTTTGGGTGGAATCCTCCATTTATTGTTTGCAGTTTCCGGGTTGTGATGTCAGTGGCTTCCAGTTTGTTCCTTGGCCAGCACACTACTATAGCTGGGTATCTGATGACTGGTAGGCCAAATGTGGCGATGGCTCTGATCTTGTTCTTCCCATTCAGCTGGCTTTTTAGAACATGTCTGACGCTTTGGAGGTTCTTGGATGTTGCAGCCTTCCTTGTGTCCTCATCGTGGCTTCCATGTGCCTGCAGAATCCCCAGGTATTTGTAGCTGTCCTGTGTGACTGGTATGTGACCTTCACGAGGTCGACTCCTTCAGTCTTGATGAGTTTCCCTCTTTTCTCTACCATCCGGCTGCACCTTTCCAGTCCAAATGACATCCCAGTGTCTCTGCTGTACACCCTTGTCAGGTGGATTAGTGAGTCGATGTCCCTTTCATTTCTGGCATACAGCTCGATGTCATCCATGTACAGGAGGTGGCTGGTGGTCACTCCACTCTTCAACCTGTGCCCATGTCCACTCTCCGAGATGATCTGGCTGAGGGGTTCAAGCTTCTGCAGAGCAGCAGTGGGGGTAGTGCATCACCCGGGTATATTCCACATCTGATACAATAGCACCAGTATCCATCAGATGTGGAATGTAAATATATATATATATAAAATTAAGTAATGCAATGAGAGAAAAAAGTGAATTAATGTATATGGGTTCATTGTCCATTCAAAGATTTGATGTTTAAGGGGAAAAAGCTTTTCCTGAAACATTGAGTGTGTTTCTTCAGGTACCTGTACCTGCCCCTTGATGGTAGCTGGGAGATGAGGGCATATCCTGGGTGATTGGAGTCCTTAATGATGGATGCCACCTTTTTGAGGCATCGCCTTTTAAAGATGTCCTTGATGCTGGGCAGGCTAGGGCCTGTAACGGAGCTGGCAGAGTTTGCAACTTTTTGTAGCTTTTTCCAATCGTGCATTGACCTCTCCGTACCAAACAGTGTTGCAACCAGTTAGAATGCACTCTGCGGTGCATCTGCAGAAGTTTGCGAGAGTCTCCTCAAATTCCTAAATGAAATGTAGCCGCTGTTGTGCGGGAGACACCTTAGATGACATGGATGCGTTGGGCTGAATGGCCTGTCTGCCTGCTCTATACCTCTACCAGAGTAGATACAAGGGGCAGAGTGGCCAACTTTTATGTTTATAAGTAGGATGTTGACGGGGATTGAATTATTGAAAGCAAGGGTAAATTATTAGAATTCTCCTTTGTGGGAAATCATCATTTCATGGTAATCCTTGGGACTCAGGGGAACAAAATATCCAGGGGAAAATTATTTCCCAGTACTTTATCATTTAAAAATTCTCAGCATTTCCATTTCTGGTTAAGCATTTCCAAGCAATAATTTTATCCAGAACAAGCAGAGATAGACAATAGCCCCACCTGCTGAAATATTGTTGTATTTTGGCTTATACATTCACTTTACGTTCAAGGTGGCAGCTGCGAAATGAGACTGAACCACTAACCACAGCTGCTACTTTCACGAGCCACCCTGCACTGGAATGTGGATCACAGATCATCCTCTGCCGCCACCAATAGATTAGATTTTAGATTAGATTCAACTTTATTGTCATTGTGCCGAGTACAGATACAAAGCCAATGAAATGCAGTTAGCATCTAACCAGAAGTGCAAAAGAAGTGTTATTTACAAAATAACTGCGAATAAAAAGTGCTACAGCATACAAATATAAAAGTACTGAGACAGTCCAATATGGGTGCAATACTATTTAGCGCTGTGATGTGAGGTTCAGCAGGGTCACAGCCTCAGGGAAGAAATTCTTCCTGTGTCTGCTGGTGCGAGAGCGGAGGCTGCTGTAGTGCCCACCACTTCTGAGAACATTATACTCAAATCAAGTGATCACACTGCTACTTTCAACCAATGGACTCAGCTCTTCCTATTCCAGAGAATACTGATCAATTCTCCCAAGCAACAAGAGATTTCACTATTGCCAGAAATTGAGACTTATGCTTGAAACTTTATATTGAACTCCAGCAGTTTCTATGAGCAAAAAGATGAGGAACATTAAAAAAAACAAATGCCCTTGAGTAGAAAAGCCTACAATTAGTTGACACAGCTCCATCCATCATACATGTAGCCCTCCCCACCACTGAGCACACCTACAAAGAGTGCTTGTCACAGGAGAGAGCGCCATCTGGCATCACTGGCTGGTACGGTGGGGGCTACTGCACAAGATTGAAATAAGTTGCAGAAACTTGTAAAATTAGTCATCTCCATCATGGGTACTAGCCTCCATAATGTCCAAGACATCTTCAAAGAGCAGTGCTTTAGTAATGTGGCATCCATCATTAAGGACCCCCACCACCTACATCATGCTCTCTTCACACTATTACCATTGAGGAGGTACAGAAGCCCGAACTCATACACACAGTAATTCAGGAACAGCTTCTTCCTCTCTGCCATCTGATTTCAAAATGGACTTTGAACCCATGAATACTGCTTCACTATTTTTTTAAATTTCTGTTATTTTTGCACTACCATATTTATTTTAACTTATTTAATAGACATACTTAATGTAATCCAGTTTTTTCTCTATATTTATCATGTAATTCATTGTATTACTGCTGTAAAGTTAATGAATTTCTTGACAAACGCTGGCAGTATTAAATCTGATTCTGATCATCAAGGACACCCCCACCTCCCCCCATGCAGGCTATGCTCTCTTCTTGCTGCCAGCACTAGGAAAGAGGCACAAGAGCTTCAGGTCCCACACCACCATGTTCGAGACCAGTTATTATACTTCAGGCATCAAGCTCCCAAACCGGAGTGAACAAGTTCACTCATACAAAATTGAACTGATTGCACAACCAGTGGACTCACTTTCAAGGACACTACTCCTCATGATCTCAATATTATTTTGTCTTCTTTTTGTATTTGCGTGATTTGTTGTCTCTTGCATATCAATTGTTTATCTTTGGTTATGTGTAGTTTTCCAATTGTTCTATTCTATTTCTTTCTACAAGTTGTCATAGCCAGGGCAGGTAGTGGGATTCAGCTGACACTACCTGTGAAATGCTCCTAATGGCATACATCTCAAATAGCCTCTGACAATCAAGTCCAGGTCCTGCCCTTCATTTGTGGCTTGGTGGAACCATCTCTACTGACAGAAGGGGCAAAAGCATGTTACTGGCACCTCAAAGCCAGTCTTGTCAGGTAAACAGCACAGACTAGCTACCTCTGCAACACTGCCAGCGCCAAACTGTTCCTTTGGAGTCTTCAGATGTATGAAGGCAGCAAGCCTGATGCCTGGGCAACAGCTTGCTCTCCATGTCCTTCTATGCTGGCTTGTACATCACACAGCAACTAGGATGCAACATGCATGTTCCTGAACAGCAGAGGGCCCATGTGTATTTGCTATGAATACAAGCTTTGTATTTAGTATAAATGTATGGCTTTCATAATGTTCAAATCTTGTCCTACACTACCATGACAAATATCACAACAGCTAAGAATAGAAAAGAATTGTATTTCTTTTAAATATATTGAAGGAGCCCACTCTCATTTTCAATATCTAATGCAGCTGTTTACTAATCTCACTGCTCCTGTCTGGTCATATTATTTGCCTTTCCTACTAGAGATCTGCTAGATGATTGAGTGACAATTTCCCCCATGGGATCACCCCATATCATGGAGACACAACAGATGGAGAATGGACCAGTCATCCTAGATAGAGATTCCTTTAGTGGGATCTTTGTTCAATACTGTATGAAAATAGGTTCTTCAGCCCAACTGCTTTATGCCTACCAAGATACCCAAGCTAATCCCATGTCTACCTGTGACCTTTATCCCTCTAAACCTTTAATTTTTGTCCAAACATCTTTAAGTCTTTGTTGCTATTCCTGCACACTCTACTCACTCCATATATTGTATATACCACACTGAAGAGGTAGCCTCTCTAGAACCTCATCTCCTCTTACCTTCTGTGCCCTCTAGCATTTAATTTTCTTTCACCTGGAACAAGACTGCTTGGATTTAACTTGTCTGTCCCTCATTGTTTTCTACATTTTCTAATGTAACCTCTCAATCCCATACTCCAATGAGTAATGCCTATTCAATCCCTTCCTGTAACTCAGGCCCTCAAGTCCAAGCAGCATTCCAGCAAATCTCCTTACACTTTCCAGTTTAATGACATCTTTTCTACAACAGGGTAATCAGCACTGTACAACATATACCATGTACAGACTCAATATCTTGTACATCTGCAACATATCCTGTACTCAAAGCTGACAGATGAAAGCCTGCAGGCCAATATTGCCTGTCAATACAGGTCACGAGATTCTGCAGATGATGGAAAGCGGGAACAAGACAAAATGCTGAAGGAACTCAGGTCAGGCAGCATTAATTGAAAGGAATAAAGCTGAAGTTTCAGGAACAAGACTGGAAAGGAAGGGGGCAGAAGTCAGAATAAGAATGTAGAAGCAGGAGAGTCTCCAATGCCAGCACATCCTTTTGTAGATAAAGAGGCCCAACACTGGTCTGACCAATGCCTTGAAGTCCCACTATTACATCCTTACTGAAGAGATGAAGCCATGAAGAGACATGAATTACAGTGCATTCCAGACATGCTTCATACTACAATGTAACCCACTGTCAAGTGTTTATGGCAGATGAGGCATCAAACTAGCTGTTGTGCTCTGAAATCACTGAATTGGCTGCTGCCAGAACTGAACATAGCAAGTGAAGACTATTCCATCACCTTCGTACACATATCCTTGCTCAGATATTCATATTTTGCACTGTGTGTAATTTGCCACTTTTCAGCCCATGTCTGAGCTTTGCTAAAGTGTTTCTGCATATGTACACAGATTAGTTATATTGGTGTATGATTTGACAAAGTGATATTTGCAACCAACATTCTCCAATCACAAACGAATATCATTGATGAAACAGGCTGATTCATGTGTCACTCTTTTAAAAGAATGCATCAGAATATTAAAGGCCTAGATAGAGTGAACACAGATGTTTCCTTTAGTGAGGGAGTTTATGAGTAGAGGCATTAAAGATTACAGGGTTTGGGGTTGACAGGGATAATAAGCCAACAATTATGGAATGGCAGAGCAGACTCAATGGGTTAAATGGCTCTTGAGTGGTTGTCCATCTGCTGTGGCCCACATGAAAAACCTACCATGAATCTCAAGCTCTTACTTACTGATTACAACTCATCATCCCTTCAAAACATTGCTCAGATCCTAGAACACTTATTGCCCTCTGCACTTGGACATTTTACTTCCGCAGTTGGTGGGGGTGGGGGGAGAGATGCACTTCAGGACTAGCTGTTCAATCCTGTATTCCATTTGCTCTAGATCTTTAACAGTATGGCCAAGCATAGCTCTAATACCATCTGATAATTCACCAATGACAGCTTTCAAGCAGTAGCATTATGGAAATTTAAAATACATACAAGGGTGAGATAGATCTGAATAAGTGGTATAACAAATGATCTTGCACCCAACATTAGTAAAGTATGATGGACTATCTCCCCCCACCCAACTATAGAAAAGGGAAAGCCAAGTGAATTATCATCCTCAATGGGTCTGGAGTGGAAACATCAGGATCCTGGCCGTCAGTCTGAGGGGATCCACCCTGATCCAGCATAAATGCAAACATGACAATGCAACAATACATTTTATTTTTAATGTTTAAGGACAGTCAGTATGTCATTGAAGACCAACAAGCTTCTACAGTAGTTTACATCGTGGCTTAGCATGGTTGGCTGGTGGCACAGTGACATCAGCACCAGACTCCAGAATGAAGATTCCCAAGTTCAAATCTAGTCAGGCTGTTCCCAAGTTTTCCAACCATGCTGGGTTGGGTGTTAAGCTCACAACTCAACCTCAAAGTAAAGAAAAATACTGCAAAATTTCTGTGCGAGGAGTGGCACGCCACACGGTCTTTCATTCCGCACCCTACAAAGCGTGAAAATGCCCAATGCTGGCCTCAGGCCTGAGTCAATGGTGGCATCATCATCAAGCATGGGAATTCCAGAAAGCGGCGATTTCGGTTAGCTAGTGCTCTCCACCATTAGTGACATCAGAAGGAGGCAATGTCAATGATGCAACATTCATCATTAATGACCCACATCTAGGCCATGCCTTAATGGAGCAATCAAGCATCTGCAGACCCACAATTCCAGATTCAAGAACAACTTCTTCCCCACCACAAGGCTCTAAGACAACCTGGTTAAACATCCTATTATTCTAAAGTCATGAAATAAACAGTGATAGTTGTCAGGCAAGTCTGCATTGATTAATCAAAGATTAGAAATATGATCAAAAATTAGAATGTACTGCCTGCCTGAAAGCTAACACTCCCAGCCTTTATACTTCATGTCATGAGAAACAAAGTATTTGCCTCAGCAAATATCAGTCCATCTTGCATCACTGCAAAGGATTTAGATGCATGGGAACATTAAAATTTAGTTTCCTCTCCATCCCAACCTGGAAATGTGTTGCCTTTATATCATTGTGTGGAGTTTAAATCCTGGCACTCTATTTCCCCAACTGAACTTCTGCAGCCTGAAGGGCAAAATTAGAATTAAATGAATGCAGAATCAAGTCTCAGATGAACTCTGCCTTATAACTGAGAAAATAGGAAATTGAGGGAACAGTAGAGACAGATTACCTAGCTGGCATTTTTGTTGTTAGCTAGCAAACAAGACAGCAGAAGATACAAAACACGTTAGGAAAGGAGAATGGTCCAGCCACATCAATGCCGAGGAAAAGTAAGTCAATGCCACAGTTAGATGGCCAATTAAAACTAGCTAATTCTGACAAATAGGTTTAGTTATCCACAATTGTTAAATTTGATAATGTTGTCAGCACCTGCCACATACCCCCAAAGTGTGAACTTGTATTGGTCTTCTATAGTGTTCACCTGTGCTCAAAGGTGAAAGATGGGAATTGGTTGAATTGAACCCATTAATAGGTGTTGAATTTGTCCATTGGACCTCAAGTCCACCACACAGTTCGAAGTACAAATGTCACCATACACTGCCTTGAGATACATTTCCTTGCAGGCATTAAACTGAAATTAAAATACAATGGAATTCATGGAAACCAGAGGAAAATGTGCAAAAGTCAAATAATGCAAATAAACACAATTTGTAAAGTTCTTAAAAGTGAGTCTATAGTTTGAGTCGGTGTTGACATTTAGTTATTCTTGTTCAGGAACCTGCTGATTGCAAGGTAACAACTGTTCCTGGACCTGGTGGTGTAGGACCAAGTCTCTTGTACCCCCTTCCCAATACTGTTAATAAAAACATTGCTTTGGTAATGGAGGTCTTCAATGGATGCTGCTTTTTTGTGATATCCTGTACTCAGTGGATTGTCATTTTAATTTACTTGAGCAGATTGCAGCTTAATATTGAAATTGATATGCAGAATAACCATGACATCAAGTTTAATTTCCTTTTTCAGGTATTGTTCAAAATACCAGTTCAGGTAGTACGAGTTGTCATTCAATGAATGACAAACAGTCTAATACCCCAGTACCAGATTAAAGTTAAAAAACGCACAAACTTTAAGTCATTAAATAACACTCTAGGCAACCTGACAGATGACAAGCAGCACAAGTATGTCAACTGGTGTACGCGACAGTTCGATGGGAAAGTGCTACATGTAGTATTTCCAGTACTTTATGCCTAGTAAGTGCTCCACCACCAGCTGACTTTTCTAGAGACAGTATACGTCAACCGCAACATACCCGGAGACCGTAGAGTTCAAATGCTAACTGATTAACCAACCAAAGTGTCCCAATTAGGCAGTCAAAGTTCACTAGAAAGAACAGAACAGTTTATTATACAGTTGAAAGCTAGTTGAACAGAGTTTGTTTGTACCAGAACAAGACGATCAAAATAGCAGCGGCGAAAATGGAAGCCGTCACGGCCAGGGTAACAATCAAGACCGTTTCAGAAATCCTACCTATAAAAGGAAGCGGAGGTTAGAGAGGAAAACTACCGCAAGTGGCAGAGGTGGGACCATGAACTCACCCCTTCGTGAAGTTTACCGCCCAGGTCGCTCGATCTCATTGAAGGGTTGAGTTGCCAGGACGGGCACTCCGTTCTCCAGAATGAGTAGTGGCCCAAGCGAGGCCTCGCCCTCCCGCTTCGCTCGATCAACCTTCTCTGCAAAGCCAAACTACTGGTCAAGAAACAGACATTAGTTCCTCCTGGATGTGAGGTCGCAACGACTTACCAATCTCAGACCGAGTCTCCCTCCGACCTCTTGAATCAACTACACCCTCCCCTATGGCTGCGCAGTCACCCAGGCGACAACAGGCACAAACATCGAGACTCGTTTCTTCCAATGGAGTCCACCTAACCAAGAAAACTTCACTTATCAACTCATTAATGAGCACCACAAGCTCCGAGATGGAAAATAACTTACATGGTCTGCGTCTTCTGGAAAGTGCAAGCTTTGTTCATGAAATCGCTCCGATCAACTGCAGCAACTTTCAGGCGACAACTGATGAAGATCTGACAGATGTTGAACAAGGTTAATCTGCGAATCGCCTCCAGCATTTAATACCCACTGTTCAACTCCTTACCAGGGAAGGCTCATCTCCGAAGAAGCGGAAGGCATCCAGATCAAAGCGGAGTTTGTCCACCTCATGGTCAGACCCGGCCAACACGAAGGTGGAAAAGGAATCCTCGGCCACACTGTCCAGGAGGCACCTGAGCAAAAAGGGACATGAGAAACAGTCAATACACTGAGATGTTATTAGTTAGGAAAACCAAAAATAACACTTGCCCCTGGTGACCAATGTTGTAGTATCTCGGGGTGGAGTCCTTGTCCCGGCTCAGGGTGGCTACACAGCGGTCAATGTAGAGCTTCAGGGGCATGTGGTTAATCATAGAAACAGAAGCTTCGATGTGAATGAGCTCGCCCAGGTAGTAGGTGGAGGAGGCGCGCTCTGTAAGCCAGTCATCTAAGAGACAAGACAGTTTGAGATCGTGCACGAACGCTACAGTAGTCCAGCCCAAGAAACTGCGCCCAACACACATACCAGTCATTAGCCGCGGGGAGAAAGATAGTTGTCCTTCCCCAGACCTGGTGGAGCTGAACGGCATCCAAGTGGGATGGATTGGGTTACTGCTCACGTTAGCTTTCCTGGAGGGATTAAAGAACTCGCATTTGATCCCGAATTCCGCAATACATTCAGTACATTACCCGAAATAACGACACTGAATAGGAACGATTGCCCCATTGGTTCGCACAATAATCGTTCCACGAGCCTGGGGTCTGTGGTCCAGATGCATGGAGTAGACAAGGAAATCTTCAGCCATCTGAAAGGTACCAAATGTAAGTGAGTAATTATCAATAACGATTGGAGTCGCTGCTGTTTCTCACACTTTCAGCTAGTTTTCGAGTTACGTTGTTGGACGAGGGTGCTGTATCCATACATTGGATAGATTCGTGCAACTACGGTGCAGAAAGCAAAGCTATTGTACATGGTTTGCATTCTAATGCAAGGTCGCGGGATCAACAAACCGTTCTGAATTTTGAATCCTTCTGTAGTTCTACTCAAGACGAAGGTTTAACAAACTGATATTCATTGACCAAGACAGACTTTAATACAAGTCTGAACGGCAAATCCTCTGCTGAGATTAGTGAAGACATAGAATACCATGCAAAGAACAAAATGGGACAGAACTCGGAGACAAGTTCCAACATTAATAAAGCACAACCAATCAGAGCGAGAAATATTGGATTTGATAAACCACATTACCTGGAGTTCGCTGCCACACTCGTGCAGTCCATAATCAAAGAAAACAGTGTGATTTTGAGGGAAGATGGCCGTTGGTCGGCAACCTGCTGTCCCCAGAGTCAGATCAGCAGCTTTAACCAGGTGTTTTGTTCCAAATAAATCCGTGTCCACTCGAACCAATATATTGTGCTCCCCACATTGTACTGATACAGTATTCAGTGGAGACTCACTTTGCACCTCAACTGTATGGATGCGGGAGCTCAAGTTCGATTCAACGCCAGGTTTCACCAGACTCCTCTGGTCTCCAAATTCTTGCCAAATACCGAAGCCATAAACTGCCCCCAGAGAGCAGGAACAACAAACCCACCATCATTCCGTGAAAAGCACACATCTTGTCAAACGATACCAACATCGAAAACTCACCACCTTTTATATACGCTCTTCTGTTACCCATTGAGTCAATTAAACAACACGAATCTCCGCGTGGATTCCGCCCAATGAGAGACCTATGCCTTGATTGTAAAGAAGCCTGTGTTAAGGTGCACCAATCGGAGCGACGCTGTTTCTCTGGCGTCGATTGGTAAAGATCAGAATTAATAATGTTCTCCTGGGTAGTGAAATACTGTATGTTAGTTGATATAAAGCCAACCTGGTTGGCGCTGAGGACAAAAAAAATGTTTTGTTCCCTTTACAATTTTCATTTGACTCTTCACATTGACAACAGATACATTTCTGATATTCATCCGCTTAACTACACCGTTGTTTGAGCCAAAGCCATGTCACTCGGGCGACGTTCCCTCTGTTGCTGTCAGATTGAGAAACAATCTGTGTTGGGAACTTCAAAATAGCTTCCGCTGACCCGAACTATAGCGATAGACGGGACTTGAATATCTGCAGAGTTCTCCCCCTTTCCAATTAGTCCCAAAGCCACTAGTTCACTCTTGTAACGAGACCAGTGGAATCGGTAACTCGCGTGAATGTAACAGCTGATGGCGACACGTTCTATGTTTAGTTTTCTAATGGACATCGAAACTTGGCCCGAAAACACGCAATTTACATCTGGTTGCAAACCTGGTCCCAAGCAACTCAAATCATATCTCTGCTCTCTACTAGCTGCCTACACCACCTGCAAAATGGACCGTGTACTCTTTTCTTCAATACTGCAGCGACGTGTTCTCAATACAACTCCGGTCTTTGTCGAGGGCATTGTTTTAGCATGGGGGTGTTTCAGCCTCTGTGCAGGTGTTTATTTCATTAATTCTCCCTCCTCTCTTTTAGTAAGAGGCCGAGATAGAGTAGAGATGGAAAGGAGGGTATAGCCTCAGAATACAATGGCATCCTTTTAGAACAGAGCGTGATGAACCTGTGGAATTCATTACCACAGATGGTTGTGGCAGCCAAGTCATGGGGTATAGTTAAAGCTGGGTTTGATAGGTTCTTGATGAGTAAGTGTGTGGAAAGCTATGGGGAGAAAGCAAGAGAACAGATTTGACAGGGATACCAAATCAGCCTTGAAGGGATACCAGAGCAGTTTTGATGGGCCAATTGGCCTAATTCCATGGTCTCACCTCCAGTCATCGGGCTGCTCCCCACATCCAAACCAAAGAGCAAACTTGAATCCCAACCTTGGGAAGCTATTTGGTAACCACAGGTGGAAGAAAAGCAAACTCTACCTCACGCAGAAATTCACTGATGCGCTCCTGAGTCCCTCCCTCACCAATGATGAAGACTCGTAAAGTCTGAGAGAGAGCTCATCCTTCCTCTCCTTGTAGCCATCAGCTGCTTCTCAAGCACAAGAGGAGCTGACTGGTGCCATCACCAGTTCTTTGCTCACCACTTCAGAGGTCCCAGGCAATGTGCTTCACCCACGGCTCTACACTCTCTACCCTCATGAATGTGTGATTAGGTACAGCTCTTTAAATTTTCTGACAACACCATTATTGTTGGCAAAATCTCTGCTGGGGACAAGAAGGTATAAAAAGTGACATAAATTGGCTGGTTGAGTGGTGTCACAGTTACACCTTGCACTGAACATTTGCAGTGTTCATTGAGGGGTCAGTGGTGGAAAGCATGAGAAACTTCAAGTTCCTGGGTGTCAACATTTAAGGATTTGTCTTGAGCCCAAAATACTGATGCAATCATGAAGAATGCATGCCAATGGCTACTCTTCTTCAGTAGTACAACACAGTACATACTGTATAACTCACACACATGGCACCTGAAGTAATGTTACCACAAATAAACTAACATAATATGAAGCAGATACTTTACAACTCTTGTCAATATAAGCTATCAAGTAGCTCACGATACTAATTTACCAGCACTTGGTCTGTAACTTTCTATGACTTGGCCATTCAAGAGCTCCTTTAGGTGCTGTATAAATATGACAGTACTTATCCCCACCAACTACTCCGGCAACAAGTTCTAGATTGCAACCACCCTCCATTTTCCACAGATTTCCTCTGACTCTTAAAACTCTGCCCATTGGTTTTAGATGTTTTTCATCATAGGAAATTTTTTGCACTATGAACCCTATCAATGCTGCTTATAATTTTGTAAAGAGGGTAGAGCTAATTGAGAGCTTCAAGTTCCTAGGTGTAAAGATGACCAACACTTTCTGCGGGCCCAGCCATGTTGATGCTACAGCCAGAAAGAGCACTAGTGCCTCTATTTTCTCTGAAGACTAAAGAAATTTGGTGTAATGCCATTGACTCCCACCAAATTTCACCAATACACCATAGAAAGCATCATATACTGATGTATCCTAGCTTTATATGGTAATTACTCTGTGCCAGGCCAAAACACGACAGAGTTAAGAACACAGAGCTGTGCTTCACATAAACCACCCTTCCAACCATTGCCTCTGTCTACATTTCCCAGTGCCTCTCTCCTCCCCTCTCCCATTCAGCAAAAGATTATAAAAGCCTAAGACCACATATCACCAGACTCAAGAACTGCTTCTAATTCATTGTTATCACTCTTGAAAACACCTCTCACACACTAAAAGATTAATTTTACTCTCCCTATCTACCTCGTCAAGACCCTTGCACTTTGTTTATCACCCTGCAGTACAGTCCACTTACACTGCAGTTTGTTTTCTTTTTACTGTCTGGATATACTTACTCATGGAATGAACTGTCTTGGTGGAAAACCAATCGATAGATTTTTATTGTATCTCAGTGAACCTGACAATTGCAAAACAACACTAACAAACATCTCTTCTCAAAAGGGCAGCTGCTTTACCTATGTTTATACTGAAATTATTTAGTATAGTGAAACATAAATAAGCATTTATTAACAACAAATTGTCTACAGTAAAATAATTCACAGTAAGGCATCACTACTAAGCTTGAAGAAATGTTGACTGTGTCCTGACGAAGGGTCTCAGCCCGAAATGTTAACTGTTCGTTTCCACGGATGCTGCCCGACCTGCTGAGTTCCTCCAGCGTATTGTGCGTGTTGTTTAGCTCCTTTGTCAGCTGTCGCTGCAGTGGATTTCAAATGCCTAACTTCTAGGTTTTAAAAAGCACTAAAGTGCATTGAAAGAAAGCCACGATGGCTGGAGGATCTGTTTTGGATGCTGGGAAAGCTCAATTATTGATCCCAGAGGGTGTCAGGGGAACAAACAGTGGCAGGAACATCCTCGCCCTCTACATCTGAGTGGGACGAGATTCATGTCAAACCACTGCTTTTCTGGGACTGGCTCTAGATCTCCATTAGGTTATGCAGCACTCAGTGGCCGTGCCAATGGTGGGCTGCCATCCTCTTTGTTGCCCACCATCTGTAATGCACACGAGACATTACAGCTGTTTGATGGGAAGATCCATCCTCCCAACTCCAAGCGCCTCTTCACTAGAAGCCATAGTTTCTGCCTGAATCTTGTGCTGGTTCTCATTTTCATGTATCTCCCCCTCAAGAGATCAGGACTTTTGTAGGTTGTAATCTGCCAGTTTAAATGGAAAGTAATACATTGGTCCATTAAATTTCACACTCAGTAATAAATATTTAAATATCACAATTATATTCATTTCAATAATAAAAGGGCAAGGGGACAGATTCTGGGCAGGTTGAGAGATAGAGAGGACTAGAACACAAAAAGGAAGGATGTCTTTCTGAGGATTTGGTCAGATCACATTTAGTGTATTGTGAGCAGTTTTTGGGCCCTTTATCTAAGTGAGGATACACTGGCATTGGAGAGGGTCCAGAGGAGGTTCAGAACAATGATCTCAGGAATGAAATGGTTAACATACGAGGAGCATTTGATGGCTCTGGTCCTGTACTCATTGGAATTTAGAAGAATGAAGGAGAAATCTCATTGAAACCTATCACATATTGAGAAGTCTGGATAGAGTGGATGTGCAGAGGATATTTCCTAAAGTGAGTGATTCTGATTGGTTCCATTACCACCTGATATGGAGGCTTGAATGAGGATGCAGAGATTTGTAGACTCAGCCTCCTCCATCGTTGGCACAAGCCAATCCTTCCTCTTATCTTGCAAAGGCTCCCCAAGCACCAGGGAAGAACGCACTGTCGCGAGTCCTTCCTTCACCACCGCTGACATCCCAGTAAAAAGTGGAAAGGTGTGAAGTGGGAGACTCTGTATGGCCTATAAACATATAAAAAATAACAAGAGGTATACATAATAAGGACAAGTGGATAAGTTGCACGCAGCAGAATTTAATTTATGCAATTCAGTATAAACAATGCCACATTTTGTACATAGGAGAAACAGCCTAAAGGTTAGACTCACTGGGCACTCATGCCACGGCAGTCTGGTGATTTATGTAACGCTATTACAGTCTAACATCCAAATCCCAGTCCTCGCTCCATATTTGTAGTGTATTTAATATTTAAGTAATATTATAATTATTTTGTTTAAGTATTCTTTGTTTACATAATTCATTATGGGTTACATGAGAGACATACATGAATGGCACACATCATTTAGCCACCATGTCATATGCGCACCCTCACTAAAGGAAAGGAAAGTAAAGTAAGTAGACACGCATCTCCCTGCGGCTGTATTTTCCTCTTGATTAGGTTCTGGAGTTACAAAACATAACAGTGATGATGGAGATGCTGATAATAAGAATAAATAAAAATCAAAGCAGAAATGGCTGGCTACATAGACAAGTTAACAGGATGATGTATACTGAATGAACTGAGCATTTTGAAGCAAATTAAATAGCCAATGAAAAGCAAGTGCCGGAATGACAGAGTGCAATAGTGCAAAAGCATTCAGGTTTAATTGCTCCAACCAAACCAGACAAAATGAACTTTGCTGATATTGAGAATGTAATGCAGGAACATCTAGAACTGAAACTCCTGTTGATTGCAGAACACTTCAGGTTTCATAAGTGGAATCAAAAGGAACGCAAGTACATTTCAACCACATTGTGAGAGTGTCCGAGCATTGACAGTTCAGTGATGGCTTAATAGATAGATAGATAGATAGATAGATAGATAGATAGATAGATACTTTATTCATCCCCATGGGGAAATTCAACTTTTTTCCAATGTCCCATACACTTGTAGCAAAACTAATTACATACAATACTTAACTCAGTAAAAAATATGATATGCATCTAAATCACTATCTCAAAAAGCATTAATAATAGCTTTTAAAAAGTTCTTAAGTCCTGGCAGTTGAATTGTAAAGCCTAATGGCGTTGGGGAGTATTGACCTCTTCATCCTGTCTGAGGAGCATTGCATCGATAGTAACCTGTCGCTGAAACTGCTTCTCTGTCTCTGGATGGTGCTATGTAGAGGATGTTCAGAGTTATCCATAATTGACCGTAGCCTACTCAGCGCCCTTCGGTCGGCTACCGATGTTAAACTCTCCAGTACTTTGCCCACGACAGAGCCCGCCTTCCTAAATGATGCACTCAGATCATTTAGTTTGTGGAATCTTACAAAAATGCTTTCAAAAACAGCTCCTCAATGAAGTACAACTCACATTTAACACAGCAGTTGAAATTGTTGTGTGAATGGAAACAGCATCCAGAGACGCAATTGAGTGCAGTCAGGAAGGACAGTGAGCATGAAAAAGAATTGACATTGTCTGACCACAAATCTGCTTGGCTGAACAAATTGTGTTACCATTCTGGCAGCGGCTGAAAAACACCAGACCAATGCAGGTGTAACTCTCGCTTCGGCTAATGCCTTAATATAGGGGGTGATAGCCCCCGGCCTGGCCAAACTTAAGAAATCTCGTTTGTGTGGATGCTGTGTGATGTGTCCCGTTACAAATCATTACCCCAAAATAACAAACAGTACATAATATGCGATTAAACGATTAAGCTTTATAATTCTTACTTTGACTATATGGTTAGTAAAGAAAACGACAAAAAAGAAAAAGGGTCCAATCTTATGAAACAGTCTATTGCGCAATGTTGGAGCTCACTGATAAGCTGATCGTCCACCATCGACCTCCTCCTATCGTCGCTGTCCTTCGGACCCTCGCTTCAAGTCTGCCCCATCTGGCGGTCTACCAACTCTCTCCATCCACATCTTCTCTCCTCATCTCTCCCTGGCAAAAAGACCACAAAAATCTCTCTTCCAGGCTCACAAGAAAGAACAACAGCATTCCAAACCCCATCATCTTTAGTCATAACCCAAACATTGCTGCTACAGAGAAGCCATTACATTATCAGTGAAACCTTATGGCATGTTACAGAGCAGTGAAACCCTACAGCATGTTACACAGACTTAAAGGTGAATCTTGCAGAAAATGCAACCGAGTAGGACACATTCAAAGAGCACATCGGGTAGACAAAAATAAATAGACTACACAGGGAAGAGAAAAAGATAAAAGTCAAGTTGCCATTTCAAAAACAGCACCGATCTGCATGCTGTTAATAAAAAGAAAATGTGATAATGATGAAAGTGACACAGGACTGGGTAGCCTTGAGATTTAAGATGTCAAAACTAACAAGAGACAAGACTATTGCTTACACCTGAAGTGATAGATAGATAGATAGATAGATAGATAGATACTTTATTCATCCCCAAGGGGAAATTCAACTTTTTTCCAATGTCCCATACACTTGTTGTAGCAAAACTAATTACATACAATACTTAACTCAGTAAAAAAAAAAGTGATATGCATCTAAATCACCATCTCAAAAAGCATTAATAATAGCTTTAAAAAGTTCTTAAGTCCTGGCGGTAGAATTGTAAAGCCTAATGGCATTGGGGAGTATTGACCTCTTCATCCTGTCTGAGGAGCATTGCATCGATAGTAACCTGTCGCTGAAACTGCTTCTCTGTCTCAGGATGGTGCTATGTAGAGGATGTTCAGAGTTATCCATAATTGACCGTAGCCTACTCAGCGCCCTTCGCTCAGCTACCGATGTTAAACTCTCCAGTACTTTGCCCACGACAGAGCCCGCCTTCCTTACCAGCTTATTAAGACGTGAGGCGTCCCTCTTCTTAATGCTTCCTCCCCAACACGCCACCACAAAGAAGAGGGCGCTCTCCACAACTGACCTATAGAACATCTTCAGCATCTCACTACAGACATTGAATGACGCCAACCTTCTTAGGAAGTACATTCGACTCTGTGCCTTCCTGCACAAGGCATCTGTGTTGGCAGTCCAGTCTAGCTTCTCGTCCAACTGTACTCCCAGATACTTGTAGCAAATAAACTAAAATGGAATTGGATAATGGCTTTACCATTGAATACCCCATTGCACCACGTTCCCTCACTGCCATGGAGAAAAATTACACATAGATTGACAGAGAGGCATTGAGTCTGGTTTGGGGTGTAAAACATTTCAACAAGTACTTGTCTGGGAGAATGTTTACCCTCATTGCTGATCATCAACCACCAGTGTACGTTTTCAATCCACAGAAGTATGTTTCACTAAGAGCAGCAGCATGGATGTTAAGATGGGCTCAGTTATAAGATCAATTTCAAGAGAACAACTAACCATGGGAATGCTGATGGACTGTCCAGTTCACCCTTAGAAAAAGAAATGTTTGAAAACATTCACAAAAGAGGAGACTCCTCTTGACATATTCAAAGTTCGCAGTTAATAGCAATAATAATTAAATAGCAATAAATAATGAGAAAATGAAATAACCAAGATAGAGAGTCCTTAAAGTGAGATAATTTGTTGTGTGAACATCTCAATGGATGGGCAAGTGAGTTAGTTATCCCCTTTTGTTCATGAGGCCTGATGGTTGAGGGGTAATAACTGTTCCTAAACCTGGTGGTGCGAGTGCTGAGGCTTTTGTACCTTCTACCTGATGGCAGCAGTGAGAAAAGAGCACGGCCTGGGTAATAAGGAGCTCCCTCCTGGCACTTATCCTTGCAAGTGGAACAAGTGTTACACCTGCCCCTACACTTCCTCCCTCACTACCATTCAGGGCCCCAAACAGTCCTTCCAGGTGAGGCGATAGGGCAGATGAGGCAGCTGGTATACAAGTAGATAAAGTGTGTAGTGAGACTGAGGAAGGATGGTCAGTTGACTGTGCAAAATTGCAGTCAGAGGGATGGGTTGAAGTCTGACTTTAAACTGAATAGTAGTTTCAACAGTTCAGCGGTTTGGAGAAGTTAGAATGAAAAGTGGGAGGAAAAGTGCAGGAGTTTGAAGGTCTTCAGAATAAATAAGATAAAAAGTTTAGAAAGGGATGAGAATTTAACTTGGATCGTAAGAGGTGAGCACAGAATTAGGCCATTCAACCCTTCAAGTCTACTCTGCTGTTCCATTTTGACTGATTTATTATCCTCTCAACCCCAATCTCTCGTCTTCACGCTTACTCAGAAATCAGAACTTGGAACTCGCTCAGAACTATGAATCAGCCTAAAATCAGACACAGGAACTTGCTGTGTCAGTCCTTAAACTAGTCCCCCTCCCTACTCTAACCCACATCCTTGTGTCGGACCCCAAGTAAATCCCACAGACCAACTCCCTTCCAAAGCATCATGTTGATCCCAAAGCTTACAACACAGCCCACACTCTCCCTCCAGCCCAGACCAAGGTCACAGACCCACTCCCTTCCTAAAACCTCAGGTCAATCCCCAAACCAATCCCTCTGGCCCTGCTCTCTCCCCACCCACTACTTCAGCACAAACAAATGCCAATGCCTAGCAGGCTTCTCAGTCCTGTGTCAATCCCCAAACTAATCCAAGTGACCCTCTCTCTCACAGCCTCATCTTCATCCTCAAATGAAGGTCACTGCTGTGTGCTGGCTCCACAGCCGTGTATCAAACCCCAGACTGATCCCAATGCTATACTCTCCTTACAACCTTACATCAATTCCTAGACTATTCCCACTGACCTCAGCCACACGCACAGCCCTCCATCCCTCAGTGCATTAATACCATTGTCAAACTATCAAACAGCCATGCCAGTCCAAAAACATAATTCCCACCATTCTCTGTCAATGAGAAACTAAACCCCCTGCCCAACTCACATTCTACAGCCCCATGTTGGCCCCCAAACTAATCCTTTTGCCCTGCTCTCTACCTACAGCCCTGTATCAGTCCCCAAACTAATACCATTGACCAGCTCTCTACATACAACTCTGTGACATCTCCAAACTAATCCCACTGCCCTGCCCCCTCACAAATGTCCTGTGTCAAACTAATACCACTGGCCTTCCCTCTCCAAGTATGTATCTCTGCCTAGCTCTTTCCCACAGCACTGTGTTGATGTCTAAATAATGACAGTACCCACTGTTTCCAAAACACTGTCAATCTCCAAACTAATCCCACAATCCTTCACGTTCATAGCTCCTTGAAAGTGGCTACACAGGTCAATAGGGTTGTTAAGGAGGCTTACGGAATGCTTGCTTTTATTAGTAGAGGCACTGAGTTCAAAAGTCAAGAGGTTATGTTGCAACTTTATAAAAATCCAGTTAGGCCTCACCTGGAGTATTGCATACAGTTCTGGTCACCCCTCATAGGAATAATTGAGGCTTTGGAGAGGGTACAGAAGAGGGTTACCGGGATACTGCCTGGCTTAGAGGACATGTGTTATCACAGGAAGTTGGATAAACTTGGGCTGTTTTCTCTGGAAGAGGCTGAAGGGGAATCTACTTGAGGTTTACAAGATTATGAGACAGATTAGACAGGGAGTATCTGTTTCCCAAGGTTGAAATGTCTAATACCGGAGGGCATGCATTGCAGGTGAGAGGAGGTAGGTTCAAAGGGGATGTAAGAGGCAAGTGTTTACTCAGAGGGGTGGATGCCTGGTGTGGTGGTAGAGGAAAATACATCAGAGGCTTCTAGGAGACATTTAGAGAGACACATGGATGTATGGAAAGTGGAGTGATGAGGACATTGTAGGTAGGAGGGTTTAGAGATTGAGTGGTTTTGATTTGCTTTTTAACTGGTTCAGCACCACACTGCAGGCCAAATGGTCTGTCCCTTTGCTGTACTGCTCCACATTCTAAGTTAATCACCAGCTCTGAGCCTTATTACTCCAGTACAATTACAACACTCAATGTTATGGAAATTTGCCCAAATATTTCCTGGCCACGAGAGGCAGTTCCTTGCTCATTACTGGCCAGTATTCAGTATAGTGATGGAATTACCATTAACAGTATTAATAAGTGATAATTACTCACCAATAATGTAATCACTGGTATTTAGTCTTGCTAGAATCATACAAACCCCTAAAAGACGTGGAACAAAAATGGACTAAAGTAGTGAGAGTGCACATCTTGCACAATCTCGTGGTCCCAGAAAACCGCCCTCAGTCAAGAAAGCTCAATGCCTCTACCTTCTGAGGACACTAGAGAGCTGGACTATGCATCCACAGCCTTCTACAGACACTCAGCTGAGAGCATCCGAACAAGCTGCATCACTGTGTGGCCCGGGAACTGCACTGCCGCAGACAGGAGGGCTTTTCAACGAGTAGTTAAAACTGCCCAATGCATCACCAGCTTACCTACCATCAAGGACACTTATACAGAAAAGTGGTGGAAAAGGCCAGCAATATCGTGAAATATCCCACCCACCCCTGCTTATGGACTGTTGGTCCCAGTCCCATCAGGGAAGGGGCTGCACAGCATCCAAGGCAGGACCGCCGGACTCAAAAACAGTCACTTCCCCCAAACCATCAGGCTGATCAACACCTCCACCCATTAACCCACCACTTATTATTCCTGTACGTAGGTTATGTGCAGATGCTCTTGTACATAGTGTCATGTTATGGGCATACAATCGGTCTCTGTTTATAAGCTAATCTTGTGTATTTAGACTTTGTTCTTTAGACTGATTGCGTTTCTTATGCTGCATTGGATCCAGAGTAACAATCATTTCATTCCTGGTTCAGAGAGGATTCACGAGAATGATTCCAGGAATGAAAGAGTTACCATATGAGGAATGTCTGGCAGCTCTTGGGCTGTATTCCCTGCAATTCAGGAGAATGTGGGGGGGGGGGGGGGCGGAGAATCTCATTGAAACATTCTGAATGTTAAAAGGCCTGAACAGATTAGATATGGCAAAGTTTTTTCCCACGGTAGGGGAGTCTATAGATAAGAAGGCACAACTTTAAGATTGATGGACGTCCTTTTAGAACAGATGTGGAGAAATTACTTTAGTCAAAGGGTGGTAAATCTATAGAATTTGTTGCCACAAGTGGCTGTGGAGGCCAAGTCATTGGGTGTATTTAAGGCAGAGATAGATAGGTTCTTGATTAGCCAGGGCATCAAAGGGTATGGGGCGAAGGCAGGGGAGTGGGGATGACTGGATGAAGTGGATCAGCCCACGATTGAATGGCAGAGCAGACTCAATGGGCCAAATGGCCTACTTCTGCTCCTATATCTTTTGGTCTTATTCTCCTCTACACGTGTACTGAAGAGTGACAAGAAACAATCTTGAATCTTAAATGGAACTGCCTTGAAATAAAGTGCAAATTTGACAGAGCATGGTACCAAGCTATTCAGTGATATGAAGGAAATTAACACAAAGGAGGAAATACTGCCCTAGTTGGAGTTAACTGTGCACAAGGAAAGATCATCCCATCTCTGGTACCAACCATCTCTACCAATTACCTTATTTCTATCATTAGATCAGAAGAGAGGATATTTGCTTATGATTGTACAAGAAACAGGCATATTCTGAATGGTGAGGGTCCTTGCTGATGGATGCTACCTTCTTGAGTCACAGCCTCTTGAACATGTATTGATGGAGTGGAGGATTGTGGCCATGATGGAGCTGGTTAGGACTACGTTAATGATGATGCCATTTTCTGGATAGGTTCATGGATAGGGAAGGTTTTGAAGAATATGGGCCAAATACAGCAAATATGACTAGTGCAGGAGAGCACCTTGTTTGGCATGGATAAGCTGACTGGCCTGTCTGCATGCTCTATAACCACACCAGAAGACACAAGGGGCAAAGTAGGTTGGATGTTGATGGGGCACTGAATCATGGAAAGTAAGTGTAGGCAGTTAGCTTCTCCCTTGTGGGAGATGACCATTTCTAGGCATACAAAGCACATCCTTGAGAGTTGGAGTTGGCTGTGGTCGGAGCTCCCAAAGTGCTGTATCGGCAAGCTGCGGCGCTGGAGGTTCCTGGCAGGAAGAGTTTTTCTTCCTTCTACCATCTGCGTGAGATGATGGGCTATTGGGGACTTTGAGACTTTCTTTTAAACCGTGCCATGGACTGCTCTTTATCAGATTACGGTATTGCTTTGCACTGTTGAAACTATGTGTTATAAATATGTGGTCTTTGTCAGTTAGTCTTTTATCAATTATGGTATTGTCTGCACGGTTGAAACTATATGTTAACCATAACTATATGTAATCTATGTGGTTTTGTGTAGGTCTTGTAGCTTTAGTTTTGTCTGATGGGTTTGTAGTTCCTTTCCGGGGAATGTGCTAAGATGTTTGCACGATATCGATATGCAGCAACCTCTCCGGACTCTGGATTGGGGATTACCAAACGTTATCTGGTTTTTCTTGTGTGGTCTGTTTTGTGCTTTTTCGTGATATCATCCGGAGAACGTTGTCTCGTTTTTTAACTGCATTGTATTTGTGGTTTATAAATGACAATAAACTGAATCTGCATCTGAATCTGAACATGATTAAAAACACAAGACCTGGGGGAAATAATTTCCCAGCATTTTATCATTTAAAAAATATCCTGCATGTTGGTCTCTTGTACAGCATTTCCAATCAATATTTTTCCCTCAAGATAGACAAAAGCGCCACCTAGTGGAACATTGTTGTATTTCAGCTTGAACACAAGAAATTCTGCAGATCCCACACAAAATGAACTCAGCAAGTCAGTAGCATATATGGAAATTAATATATAGTCGACATCTTGGGTTGAAACTATTCTTCAGGACTCTTACACATTCTTTATTTTCAACCAATGAACTCTCCTCTTCCAGAGAATACTGATCAATTCTCCCAAGAAATAAGTGATTTCATCACTGCTAGAAGTACATTCTTCATGAAAACTTATACTTTAACTCTAGCAGTTTGCATATGAGCAAAACTATGTACATCATACTGAAAATGCTGGAGCAACTCAGCAAGTCAGACAGCATCTTTGGAGAGGAATAAACAGTTGACATTTCACGCCAAAACCCTGACTGGATAGGAAGGGGACAAAGACAGATGAAGGTAGGGAGGGAAGTACAAGCTAGCAGGTGATGTTTTCACTGAACGCTATAGACAGTAAGCCTCCCTCTATATTGTGCCATCAGACAATTGTAATGGAGACACTGTATGGTTTTGATAGTATACAGATCTTTCCCTATGCTTCTATGAGAAGCATTGGATAGAAAAGCATTACATGTCTTTTAAATACAAGGAATGAGCCTGATCTACTTTGAAGTATTTAATGCAGCCTTTTCCTAATCTTTCCTGCCTGGTCACATTTTTTGCATTTTCCTATAGAGATTGGTTTGTTAATTCAGTGATAATTTCCTCCATGGGCTAACAGGAATGCAGAAGGACTACCCCTTGTCACAGTGCACAGACAGACCGGACCAGACAGTCTAATCAGAGTTTCCCTTAAGTGGGATTCAGTTCAAAGTCATAAGAGCATGGAATGGATTCTTCAGCCCCACTTACCCCAGCCCGGTCAAGATGCCCGACAAAGCCAATCACATTTGTTCACCTTTGACCATTATCCCTCTAAACCCTTCTTGGTGGTGTCCAAACATCTTTTAAATATTGTTATTGTACCTGCCTCAACCACTTTCTCTACTCTTTCCATATACACTAGGTGACCACTATGAGTTACCTCATATACCCAATAGTGGCCAATGAGTGAATATTCCTGGCCTACTACTGCAGCCCATCCACTTCAAGGTTCTATGTGCTGCAAATCAGATGCTCTTCTGTATATTGCTGTTGTAATATGTGGTTATTTGAGTTACTGTTATCTTCCTGCCAGCTTGAATCAATCTGATCATTTTCCTCTAACCTCTCCCAATAATATTGTGCATTTAATAACTAAGCAATATTGTAATTCTATGATTAATCAGAATCAGAATCAGAATCAGACTTTAATCGCCAAGTACCTATGCACATACAAGGAATTTACTTCTGGCAGATGTTGTCTCTCTGCTCATAACAATAATAATGATAAATATAAATGAAAATATAGATTATACATACAGGTAGTGCAATCCAAGTAATAGTTAGCCAACAGTTAACCGGCAGTTAACTGTTCAGCAAAGTGACTGCAGTAGGGAAAAAACTTCTCCAATGCCTATTAGTCTTAGTCTGGAGGGATCTGAAGTGCCTACCAGATGGAAGCAGATCAAACAGTCCATGCGCAGGATGGGAGGAGTCCTTTATGATGTTCCCCGCCCTCTTCTTCAACCTGGAAGAGTACAGGTCCACAATAGAGGGCAGGGAGGCTCCAATGATGCGCTCGGCAGTCCTCACTGTGCGCTGTAGTCTGGTTCTATCCTGAAATCATTCTTCGTTTACTTAAATAATTATGAGTTATATCTAAAAGTACACAAATGGTACATATTATGCCACCACTTCAGCAAGTACACACCTCACTAAAAGTAAAAAAGTACACATTTGTCATGGTCTGGCCACATTTTTCTTTTGATTAGTTTTCTGTTTTAAGTTGTAAAATATGACAGTGGTGATGAGCAAGTTTTAAACAAATCAAAGACCTATTGAAGTGCAGTGAATATGGCCAATTATGATAAATTTTAAGTAGAAATAGTTGGCTATATCAGATAGATGCATTTGATTACGCAACAGATAACTGGATATTGTATATGGAGGAAATGGAGTTTTATTTGAAAGCAAATGAAAAATCCAAATCAAAGCAAGTGTCAGTTTTGAGAGTGTAATAGGAGGATGAACATTTAGTTTGCTTAACAGTTTGTCTGTGCTAGCCAAACCAGCCAAAATGAGCTTTGCCAATATTGTGAAAGTAATGTAGGAACATTTAGAACCAAAACCATTGTTGATTACGGAGTGCTTTAGATTTCATAAGTGGAATGAAAAAGGGCCTTCTATTTTGGCATACATGGCTGAATTGAACAAGTTGTCTGAGCATTGCCAGTTTGGTTATGGACATAATGATACACTGAGAGCTAGTTTTATTTTGTGTAACCTTGTAAGAAAGCATTCAAAAACAGTTCCTAACTGAAGCACAACATACACATATTTTGTATTTGATCTGCTAAAGTGCAACACCCTACCTTTGGCTGAATTAAGCTCAATTTGCCACTCAATCTACATCAGCAACTGATCCATATACTCCATTGTCCTTTGGCAATCTTGTAAATTATTCACACCACTAATCTATGTATCATCTATGAACATTACTGACCCATTTACATTTTCATTCAGGTCTTTTAAATACATCATAAACAGAGTGGAACCCTTAACATCACCAATCACACCTCCAGCCAATATAATGTTATTAATTACTACTGTCTTCAATATACAAGCCAATTTTTAATCAAATAACCAAGCCACTGAATTCATGTAACTTAATATTATAGATGAACATTCCACAATGGACCTTGTCAAACTCTTTACCAAAATTCAGGTGGACATCTACAGTTAAGAGTTTCAATCACCTCCTTGAACAACGTAGCTTTTCATGACATGCCTGTACAAAGTCACACTGACCTCTAATTATGCCACGAGGCTTTACCTGTGAAGACTCCTACCAACTATTTGACATCCTGCACTAAGACTAACATGTTAATTGTTTTGGTAGATTGCAGCCATCGGTACTGAAATTGGCATTGGTTTAATTTTGCTTACAAGTATTGCCCAATCTACTAGTTAATAGATCACACTATAATTCTTTAATATGGGAAGGGCGTATAATATATCATTAGACAGATTACCATAGACCAGGTCTAGGTCAGCAGCAAGAGTTAATCCGATTAAAAATAAAATTTGACACTAAAACTAGTGTAAACTGAAGCCATTAAATAACTCGTGCTAGATACAAAAGACTGACAAGGTGATAAGCAGGAAAAGTTTACGTCAAAATCAAAGTACAGATATCTGGGGAGTGGCATTTGTAGAGCTTTATGTCAAACAGACCCTGCAACAAGGTTAAATGCAAACTGATTAATATTCTCAGGTCTCAGTATGAGAAAGAATCGTGCAATTCACACTTTATTCTGCAGTTAAAGTAGTTGAACAGAGCTTGCTTGCGTTTCCTGCACAAGAGCAAAATGATAGAAGTGGCAGCACCGAGAAAGGCAGCCGTTATGGCCAGGGTAATGATCAAGACCGTTTCATATATGACACCTACAAAGAGAAGCTGAGGCTAGAGAGAGAAACTATCAAAAGCGACAGAGATAGAACCTTGAACTCACCCCTACGTGAAGTTTGCCCTCCAGGTCGCTCGATCTGATTGAAGGGTTGGGTTGCCAGGTCAGGCACGCTGTTCTCCAGAATGACCAGTGGTCCAAGCGACCCCTCGCCCTCCCACTTCACTGGATTGAATTTCTCTGCAATGCAAACTACTGGTCAAGTAACAGACAGAGCGACCCCCCCCCCCCCCCCCCCATATCCAGAAGGAACAAAAACTTACCAGCCTCATTCCGAGCCTCCCTCCGTCCTCTGGGAGAAACTACACCCTCTCCAATGGCTACGCAATCCCCCAGGCGACAACAAGCACAGACATCGAGGCTTGTTTCTTCCAGTGGAGTCCATCTGACCAAGAAACCGTCATTATCATTAAGGTCAGTCACCAGAACCAAGCTCCGAGATGAAAAATAACTTACATGTTCTGCGTCTTCTGGAAAGTGCAAGCTTTGTTTACGGAATCGCTCTGACTAACTGCAGCAAATTTCAAGTGACAATTGATGAAAATCTGAGGGACACATTGAACAAGGTTATTCCGTGAAACTTTGCCAACATATACAAGCCACTGTTTAATTCCTTACCAGGGAACGCTCATCTCCAAAGAAACGGAAAGCATCCAGATCAAAGCAGAGTTTGTCCACCTCACGGTCAGACCCGGCCAACACGAAGGTGGAAAAGGAGCCCTCGGCCACACTGTCCAGGAGACACCTGAACAAGATGGACATGAGGAACAGTCATAAATAATATTATTTGGAGAAATCCAAAGGACACTTACCCGTGGTGATCAATGATGTTGTATCTCGGGGTGGAGTCCTTGTCCAGGCTCAGGGTGGTTACACAGCGGTCAATGTACAGCTTCAGGGGCATGTGGTTAATCATAGAAACAGAAGCTTCGATGTGAATGAGCTCGCCCAGGTAGTAGGTGGAGGAGGTGCACTCTGTAAGCCAGTCATCTACGAGACGAGACAGAATTAGAGATCTTGCACAAACACTCCACTACTCCAACCCATGAAACTATGCCCAACACATACCATTCATTAGCCGCAGGGAGAAAGATAATTGCCCCTCCCCAGATCTGGTGGAGCTGAACAGGATCCACGTGGGGTGGATTGGGTTACTGCTCACGTTAGCTTTCCTGGAAGGAAGCAAGAGGGTATTGATGAGACTGGAGAATATGCATTTGGTCATGAATTATGCAGCAACTTCGCAGTGTTACCTGAAATAACATTGAATAGGAGCGATTGCTCCATTAGTTCACACAATAATCATTTCATGAGCTTGGGGTTTATGAACCAGGTGGGTGGTGTAGACAAGAAGTTCTTCAACAATCTGAAAGAAATTACTTCAATTAAAATCACTCACTGCTACTTATAATCCTTAAAAGCAATAATTTCCAAAATACAATTGCTAGACATTAAATGAGGGTGTAGTGTTTAGGCATTTGTGCAGTGTGCAGGAGCAAAGCCGCTGCTGGTGTTTTACATTTTAAGCTGAACTCATACCAAACGCATCTTCATTAATGCTGCCGGGTTTTATCTTCAACCAACTCAGACGGAGTTGGAATTGTCAAGCCATTCACCAGGAATTACGCATTCGTAGTCTCTTGGGGCTTTCTACAAATGTGTACATTAAGATTTTCAATGTACAGATTAAACGCAAGAACACTCACGAAGTTTAACAAGAAGTCAAATTTCAGTAAAAGGCCACATGGTAAAGTGGCCGCGGAGAGCAGTGATACTGTAGAATATCATTCAAAGAAAAACAGAGTACCAGAACTCGGAGATGTGCTCATATTGAAATATGACTAGTCAAAAGCAGAAACACTAGGTTTGGAAAGACACATTACCTGGAGTTCACTGCCACACTCGTGCAGTCCATAATCAAAGAAAATAGTGTGATTTTGAGAGAAGATGGCTGTTGGTCGGCAACCTGCTGTTCCCAGAGTCAGATCAGCAGCTTTAACCAGGTGTTTTGTTCCAATTAAATCCATGTCCACTCAAACCAATATATTGCGCTCCCCACATTGTACTGTTACAGTTTTCAGTGGAGATTCACTTCGCACCTCAATTGCATGGATGTGGGAGCTCAATTTTGATTCAACGTCAGGTTCCATTTCTCTCCACGGAAACCGCTGGTTTCCAAACTTTTGCCAAACATCGGATCTGCAAACTGCTCCAGAGAGCAACAGCAATAAACCAACAAACCTCCCACGAGAAACGCGCATGATACCAAACGACACCAACATACCTCTACTCGAGAGCCGCCATCTTTTATACCCTGTCTTCTCTCAGCTGGCCCCATGCTCATGGCGTCAATTAAACAGTCCGAAATTTTACATGGATTCCGCCCAATGAGAGGCCTAAGCATTGATTGTAAAGAAGCCTGTGCTAATGTGCACCAATCGGAGAGACGCTCTGTTTCTCTGTCATCGACTGGTAAAGATCACTGTCAAGAATACCCCTTTGGAAAATAGATAGATAGATAGATAGATAGATAGATACTTTATTCATCCCCATGGGGAAATTCAACTTTTTTTTTTTAGTTTGTTGATATAATTAATAAATCTCCCAGAGGAAGAACCAGTCAGCATCACAGCAGCAGATATCCTGAAACGGGTAGCAAGCAAGAAGAAAATGCCATCACCAGGGCCTGATCCACTCAGACTGGCTGAAGAAACTAACAGCATTACTTACAGAGCTGGCATCTCAAATGAGCCAGCTGCTTGAAGCAGGCTTCCACCCTGACTGGCTAACTCAAGGAAGGACTGTACTCGTAATGAAGGGTCCTCACAGAGGAGCAACACCATCAAACTACTGGTCAATAACCTGCCTGTTAATAACATGGAAGCTCCTATCAAGTATCATAGCCAGCAAGCTGAAAGAACGTGTGTATAAGTCCCTAAGCCCCTGCTCAGAGAGGGGTTGATATTGGAACAAGAGGCTCCAAGCACCAACTATTGTTAGACAAAGCAGTCATGTGAGACTCCAAGAACAGGCAAACCAACCTGAGCACAGCCTGGATTGATGACTCAATGTCCCACACATGGATCCTGCAATGTCTGTCTCTATACAAGGTCAACAAGATGCTAACGACCTTCAAGAGCTCAATGGAGGACAATGCGAGAAGTTAACTCAACGCCAACAGCATAAGAGCCCATCAGACGTGGAATATACCCGGGTGATGCACTATCCCCACCGCTGTTCTGCACAGGCTTGAACCTGCTCAGCCAGATCATCTCAGAGAGTGGACATGGGTCCAGGTGTAGTGACTATCAGACACCTCCTGGATGACATCAAGCTCTATGCCAAAAATGAAAGAGACTGACTCACTAATGCACCAAAGAGTGAGACAGGTCCTAAAAAGCCAGGTGAATGGGAAGACCAAGATCTGAGCCATCAACAGATTCACCCTACCAGTCAGCAGATACCCAGCTCCAATAACGTGCTGGCCAAAGAGCGAACTGGAAGCCGCAGACATCAAGACCCTGAACTACTAACAATACATGGAGGATTCCACCCAAAGTCCAACATACTGGATGTGCAAGGAATCTGCTGCGAACATCCAGCACATAGTATCAGGGTGCAAGATGCAGGCAGGGACAGTATACACTGAACGGCACAACCAATTTGCAGGGATTTTGTACAGGAACATCTGCACTGAGCTGAATGGGAAAACCCCCCGAGAAGGTCGTGAAGAATGACAGACCTAAGATCCTGTGGGACTTCCATATACAGACTCATTAGCAGGTAGTGGCCAACCATCCAGACATGGTAATATTAAAAGAGGAACAGAAGTAAGCAATAGTAAGAGATATGGCAATCCTGAATGACAGTAACATCAGGAAGAAAGAATATGGGAAGCTGAAAAAATACCAAAGAGCAGGCAGAAAGGATGGGGAAGGTTAAAGCCAGAGTAATCCCAGTGGTGATAGGAGCTCTTGGAGCTGTGTCTCTGGGTTGGGAGAGTGGCTCCATCAAATCCCAGGAATAACACATGAGATCTTGGTTCAGAAAAGTTCACTACTAGGAACAGCAAGTGTACTGGCTGAACCCTCAAGCTACCAGGCTCTGGTAGAAAACCAGAGATTGAAGGAAAATACACATACACACCACCCATAAGAGGTGAGAGAAATATATATAGATCTGTGCAAACATTTTCGCTACATATATATATATATATATAGCTAGAGTACCTAAGACCTTTGCACTGTACTTATACTTCCTTATACTTCGTGCATTCATATATAATACTTCTAATTCGTTACCCCCCTCTCCTTTCTTATCAATTCCTATTTCACTTGGCCATACTGTATGATCTCTTCTTGAGCTTTCTACTCCATTGATTCTGTTGTCCTTTTTAACTTTTCTTATTTTCACTTTCCCTTTAACACCATCCTTATATTTCCAGTTCATCCCCCCCCCCCCACTACTTAGTTTAAACACACCTGTGTTGCAGTGGCAAAGCTGTCTGCCAGAATGCTGGTCCCCCGCCTATTAAGGTGCAACCTGTCCCTTTTGTACAATTCATCCCTACCCCAAAACAGATCCCAGTGGTCCAAGAATGTAAATCCTTGCTTCCTGCACCAGTTCCTCAGCCACACATTCAGATCCATTATCTCCCTGTTCCTGCCCTCTCCAGCATGAGGAACTGGAAGCAAACCAGAGATAACCACCCTGGAAGTCCAGCTTTTCAGCCTTCTTCTGAGTTCTCTGAAGTCCCGCTGCAGAATGTCCTTCCTCGTATTCCCGATGTCATTTGTGCCGACATGCACTACCACTTCCGGCTGTTCACCTTCACCCTTGAGGTTTCCCTGCAATCGGTCCGTGATGTCCTGGATCCTAGCACCAGGGAGGCAACACAACATCCTTAAATCTCGCCTGTTGCCACAGAAACCCCTTTCCGTACCTCTTACTATGGAGTCCCTTACTACTACGGCTCTTCCTGATGTCTCGGCTCTGCTTCTGCACCAATTTTCGGCTCGCAGACCTGTCCGCCTCTCAGACTGGCAGTATCTTCTGTCCTGACAGCTTCCAAGAGGGTGAACCTGTTTACGAGAGGTACATCCCCTGGGGTCTCCTGTACTTCAAGCATCCTTTCCTTCCTCATCGTCGCCCCCTTTCTCTCTTCCAGTATCCTCGGTGTAACGACTTCACTGTAGGTCCTGTCCAGAAAACCCTCGTTTTCGCAGATAAACCCGAGGTCATCCAGTTCTTTCTTCAGTGCTGCAACATGCTCCTTCAGAAGCTGAATCTGGACACACTTTCCACAGCTGTAGCAGCCAGGGGCACCATCAGTGTCCATGACCTCCCACATCATGCACGTAGCACACTGAATCAGCTTAGCGGTCATGTCTTCACCCTCTCCAATTGTGCCTGGCGTAGTCTCCTCCCTCAGCCTCCTCGCCGAAGACTAGCACTTTTCACACCAGGCACTTCCCTCGACCAGGCCGCTCCGCTAGAGCTCTCCCTCTTTTTATTTGCTTGAGCTTTGCAAGCTGCAAGGTCACCTGACCTCGATTGCCCAATCAGCTGTTTTCTGCTGAGTCTGAGATGAAATTAGTGCCTGCACCAGTGCATAGAACTATGAAAATGTTAGTATTGCATAGAGATGGCTGTGAGAGTACTCTTGTTCCATAGATGCTGCCAGGGCTGCTGAGTTCCTCCAGCATTTTGTGGGTTATTGTAGCAGGTCATTTTTAACATCCTCAACATGGATTGAGACTTCCTTAGTGTAACAGGTTTGGATTGGGGAGAATTTGTTGGGTACATGCAAAAGGGTATTTTGAAACAGTACATGGATAGTCTAGGATGGCCCCACTTCTCATTGGACTATCCATGTACTGTTTCAAAATACCCTTTTGCATGTACCCAACAAATTCTCCCCAATCCAGATTTAAATATCAACCCAATGGGCAAGTTTTGTAGCCAGAGGGAAGTCAGTATATGCAATGAGCTGCCAGAGGCAGTAGTTCTGACATGTACATTAACACCATTTAAAAGACACTCTGGTAATTACATGGATAGGAAAGGTTCAGAGGAACCTAAGCCAAATGCAGACAAATGGGTTGAATTGAATGCACATCTTGACCGGCTGAGCTGCAGGACCCAATTTCTGTGTGGTTTGACTCTAGAACTCACTAAATGATTAAGTAGCTTCAAAGATTTTAATAACGTGGTATCTCAGTCCACAGGGAACACAAGCATTTCTTCCCCTCACTCAAATGGTTGATGGAGATCGGGAATAAATGGGGACCAGCACTCACCAATGTGATACCACATTAGTCACAGCCAACCTGAGAATGATCTATTTATTCCCACCCTATGCTCCATCTCTCCAATCCTCAATCCATGGCAGTGTATTACCATGAGCAGATGAACGGAATACTGCTGAGGCTGCACTTCAACAGTTGAGTACTATGTTCGGTTTTGGTCACCCTGTTGCAGGACAGGAAAGTGTACTGTATGGAAAAAGGTTACAAGGCCATTACCATGACTTGAGGGACAGAAGGTACAGGGAGAGGCTGGACAGACTACAAGTTTAGACTGCACTCTGTTATTGTTTTACCTTGTACTAGCTAAATGGACTGTTAAATGAATTGATCTGTGCAGGCAGTATGCAAGACAAGTTTTTTACTGTATCCTGGTATGTGGAACTAATTTATCAATTTTTCTGAAAATTAACCCCTTGAAATCCAGAGTCTTCAAATTTGTTGCCTAATTTCTAAACTGGTTTCTTTCTCATCTTGATTTCTCACTACATTCGTATGTCGCTTAAATCCAGTTTGACAGTGCTGACAAAAATTGAGTTGGGACACTTTCAAGACCAGTGCATAAACCACGATGGCCCTCCAGTATGACACTGAGAATATTGTACTCTGTTGTTTATTTGGAGGAACTGACAGTTTTTCTACTCCAGCATAAAACCAAAGTTGTTTGCAGCTTCAGTTTGCTTCATTTAAAAATGAATGTTCCTTTAAGGTCAGTCTTGAGCCAAGACTACTCTTCTCATTAACTAATGATGGAAACATCAGATTCTTTGAGGCTGAAGCTCATGATTGCAAAGGGAGTGCATAGTGATTTCTCTCTGAAGCAGTAAGTGGTGTTACAGGGATTACCACTTAGTAGTAATGATCAGTTCGGCACAGAGAGAATCTGTATTTACTGACATGTATCCATTAGCTCACCTAACAAACATGTGAATTCACAAACTGGCTGTTTCCACACCTACTAGGTTTCTGGCCAACATCTCCCTCCTTCTGATCCAAGGATATTTATCTTTGGACCATTCTCATTCTGTTGATGACCCATAGGACAGCCATGGACCATCGGCAGGTGTGCTACATTTCCATTTTATTAAGATAAAGGTAATATTTACTTATTGAAATTTACACACTCTTTATACCAACAATCATCTCTTCTCTTTTATAAGAACATCATCCTTTACCTTTTGCAATACTTCAGCCTTCCACCTTCTGTTGATACACTTTAAGCAATACAACTATCAACGTACTTAAAATTAATATTACAGCAGCATGGGGTACCACCCTCACCCATAGATGTATTTAAACATTTGATCCCCAGTTCCAAAATTTACCCCAAAAGTCTGAGTCACTCACTATTTCATTACCCTTATCAGCGTGCGTTTTAATTACTTTAGTGTGTTTAGTCATCGATGGAATATCTCCCTTGCCTACTCCACAACACATGTCCAGTCTGCAGTCAAGTGTGGAATCAGTAACAAAATAGTCCCACAAATATTTATCCTTATCACTGCATTGAAATATGAGGTTCGCCTTTGATATCGTGTCTACTGCAGGCTGAGGCAAAGTTTGTCCTCCAATAGACAGATCTAAAGTCCAATGGTGGTTTTGTGACTTCCCAAAGAACCTTGCTTCCTTCCCTTGGCATAACTTGTGGCTGCTGTTGCTATGTAATATGTCTGTCCCACCGATGCATACTGCAAGAAAAACTGATTATTTACTCTCAAAATAGATAATGAACAATTTTCAGAAGTACTGAAACCACAATACAGAAGTTTCTGTCTTGTTATTTCTTCTGGGCAACCTCAGTGGACTCCCCCTTGATGGCATTTTGATAAATCTAACCTGTTCCCTGTAATATTCATAACAATAATGTGTGTTGGTGGGTTACTTAAGGATATCTAAGTCTTCTCATGATCTTTGCCCACATTGTGAACACTTTTTAAAAGGTAAGTTAGGTTACTTCCATGTTGAGCAATGTGAAACACTGCATCAACGTAAAACCTTCTTTTACCATCGTCACAGGTGCCCAGTACTATATTAGTTGGAATAACGCTTCTAATGTGACATAAGGATACCTTTTCTCCAAGCCATTCTTTTAGCTGCTCATCTGATAGCCAATCTGGTACTTGACATGCATCAAGTTGTAATAAATTTGTGCTGATCATGGCTTATATATGTCTTCTTAGAAGATAAGTCTATGCAGTCAATAATCAGAATCGGTGTACCTTGAAGGGGCTTCAGAAATTTAGCTGCATCTGGAGTCACCTGACCTGCATCCTGACCAATCTGATTAGCCTGTATCTGATTTTGATAATTTTCTCCAGTGACATCCGTATTTTCTGCCCAAAAGTCTCTATCTGTGTTTCTAATTCTGCTCTTTTTGAAGTTATTGACTATGGCTACCCCTGCTCCATAACCTGCTCCCACCAATTCAGTAATCTTATTTTTGACTGGTTTAAACTTGCTCCTGCTTAGTTATCTCCCAAGAAGATGAGTTTTAAATTGTTTCTTATAAGTCAGCTCCATTCAGGCACCATTACTTCAGTTAGAGTAAAAATTACCTGCATGTGCTGGTATCCTGGTACCAAAGTGACAAATTTCACTGCGTCTTCTAACACTAATCTCAACCCCTTTGCGTTAAGCTGGCTCCCGCTACATTTAGGCTCTGGTGTGGCTTCAGTTGCTTGAGGGTGTGGGGTAGTCAGGTTTCTAGTAGTTTTGAAAACCTTGAAGGGGACTGGGCCCTGATAGAAACTCTTTCCCATCTCCTTTAATGACCTTTTCATTCTACTCTTCCCACCTAAGGCAGTTTATAATGATAGAAGCATCTTTTGAGAAGCACTCGGTATGGCTAGCTGAATCAATATGTCTCTTGTGCAGATCACTGCCCCACTCAATATTCACATGAGTGTGATCACACCATTGCCATCACTACCTGAAAGCTGCTCAATAATTGGACCTAAAGACTGACATGATTATTTTCTCTGGGATACTTGAAAATGTCACCTCTGTACATTTGTACCTTCTGGACTTCCAACAGAGCTTCTCTTCTACTTGTGCTAAGGGAGGTCTGCACACAGGAGCACATATAAGTGTTTGAAAGGAGCGGGGGAGGTGGGGTTGCTGACAGCTCCCCATCTCTGCTGGACTGAAGGTCTCACTCCCAATCTCTGCCAGACTGAATGTCTCATTTCCAGCCTAAGCCGAACAATGGGTCTCATCCCCCGGTCTCTTGTCGATCTGAAGGACTCACTCCCATGCACGCTTCCAGACACTGGGACCTCATCCCCTAAGACGGCACTTCCTTTCTCAGATGTACAGCAGAACACAATTCCCATCTGTAATCTCTTCCCCTCTCCTCCCTCCACTCCATCTGCCGATCAGCCTCACCGTCTTCCCACTGAGGCCCCTCTCCATCCTCCCTCCCACCTCCATTCCTTTATTCCCTGCTCCCCTTTCTCTCATTTCAGATCCCACCAGCTGCAGCCCTTTGTCACCCCCAGCTTTTGCCTCCCAGCCACTGTCACTGCTTCCACTGCCCCCTCCTCATCCAGATCCATCTGTAACCCAGGTGTTGCACCACTCCTTCTGATACCAGCAGCCTCCCCTCCTTTAGCCCAGATGCAGGGTCTCAAGCTGAAACTTTCCCTCCATAGATGCTGAGACCCTCCAGCTCCATTGTTTTACGCACAGTGTCTTCATGGACCCATATAGAGTAATACAGACCGTCCAGTCCAACCAGTCCATGCTGACCACAGCACCCTCCCTGCTTATCCAGTTGCCCGTGATCAGTCAATAACCCTCCAAGCCCTTCCCCTCTATGTTTCTATCCAAATGTCTCTTAAATGTTGCAGTTGTACCCACCTCGAACACTTCTGGCAGCTCATTCCAGGGACTCACTGCCCTTATGTGTAGAACTCACCTCTCAGCTCTTTTAAATCTCTTCCCTCCTCTCTTCTATCCCTGCCCTCTAGTTTTGGACTCCCCAACTCTGCTAAAAATTCTATGAATCGGATCCATACTCCTTTGATTTTATAAACTTCTAAGAGTTCACACCTCATTCTCCGGCACTCCAAGGAATTAAGAGGCAGCATTACCAGCCTCTCCCTCTGGCTCAGGCTCTCTTGTCCAGGCATCATCCTCATAAGTGTCTTCCGCACCTTCTCCTGCTTGGCAATATATTTCCCACAACAGGGTGACCAACGCTACACACAATATTCCAAGGGCAGACTCAACGATAACTGATATAACTACAACATAACGTCCCAGTTCTGAACTCAATGAAGCCCAGCATGCTAAAAGCTGCTTTCACCACTCTCTGCTTGTGCAGCCACTTTCAGTAAACTGTGCTCTTGTACTCCCAGCCCCCTCTGTCCGCAGCTCTCCGTCAGTGCCTTGCTATTCACTGTATACATCCTACCCTAGCTTGAATGTCTATAATGCGTCACCTCACATTGATCAAAGTTGAAAACCACTTGCCATTCCTCAGTGTATTTCCATGAATGACCAAGAAATCTTCATAATTCATTGTAACCTAATTCTCTATCCACAAGACCTACTAATTTAGTAGCAACTGCAACATTGCTGGCCATGCATGTACATTCACATCCAAATCTGTTACCTTAATAATGAATAACAGAATTGAATTGAATTGAATTGACTTTATTACTTACATCCTTCATATACATGAGGAGTAAAAGTCTATACGTTATGTCTCCATCTGAATGTGCAATGTGCTATTTATAGTAATTTATAATAAATAGTATGCACAACAGGACAGTCAATATAACATAGAAATACAATTGTATCAGCATGAATTAATCAGTCTGATGGCCTGGTGGAAAAAGCTGTCCCGGAGCCTGTTGGTCCTGGCTTTTATGCTGCAGTACCGTTTCCCATATGGTAGCAGCTGGAACAGTTTGTGGTTGAGGGACTCGGGTCCCCAATGATCCCTCAGGCCCTTTTTACACACCTGCCTTGTAAATGTCCTAAATAGTGAGAAGTTCGCATCTACAGATGTGCTGGGCTGTCCGCACCACTCTCTGCAGAGGCCTGCGATTAAGGAACATACAGTTCCCTTACCAGGCAGTGATGCAGCCAGTCAGGATGCTCTCAATTGTGCCCCTGTAGAAATTTCTTAGGATTTGGGGGCCCATACCAACCTTCTTCAACAGTCTGAGATGAGAGAGGTGCTGTTGTGCCTTTTTCACCACAGAGCCCGTATGTACAGCACTAACTCCTGAGGCACCCCACTAGTCACAGTTCTCCATTCTGTGGGTAATGCACAAACAATCCAAATCAGATAATCCAATACTAACATCTGAATCCCATTTGATCCAATGCAATTCCCCAAGTTCTCATTTAATTCTGATACATTTCAGTTCAAAGTAAATTTATTATCAAAGTACATTTATGTTACCAGATACAACCATGAGATTCACTTCCTTGTGGGCATACTCAATAATTCATAACCATAACAGAATCAATGAAAGACTGCCCAACTTCAATGTTCAACCAGAGTGCAGAAGACAAAAATAATAATAAATAAACATTGAGAGCATGGGATAAAGAGTCCTTAAAATTAAGTCCATTAGTTGTGAGAACATTTCAATGATTGGGCAAGAAGGCAGCCGTCGATCCCAGGGGATCATGAGTTTGCGCCTCTGGTGGACTGTGTCCTCTCCAGGGCACAAGCCTGGGCGGGAAGTTTTGAAGAATTGGCTGTTTCCCATTCACTCTGTTCCCCCCCTCCACGTCACTGTTGCAGTCCAAGGAAAGGGCAAGCGCCAATACAGCTTGCCACCAGTGTTGTCGCAGAGGTTGCCAGAGTGAAGGTGTAAACAACATCAAACTGCCTTAGGGACCCCAGCTTCGGATTTCTTCCTCAGGGTTTACTCCCGAAGCTTTTCCCATGGGTGGGTATGGCCACAAGGCAGCGGAGGTTTAAAATCAGAGTTTTCCTTCTCCTAGGGAGGCTGCCGTCCAAGGCTGATGAGCGCCACCTGCCCGAAGCAACTGGTTTTGAGGTGACAGTGGTCCGCCTTTGCCCCTTCTCTTGTCAGTAGAAACAGTTTTGCCAGATTTAGTAGCTAAGCCACATGTGAAGGCCAAGAGTTGGACTTAGTTGTCAGAGGCTGTTAGAGATGTACACCATTTGGAGCACTTTATAGGGAGTGGGAGCTTATCCCCACTATCACCCCCAGCTATGACAACCTTAGGAATTGGGCAGGTGTAGCTGAGCGAAGCTAACCCCTTTGGTTCAAGAGCCTGACGTTGAGAGGTGGTAACTGTTCCCAAACCTGGTGGTGTGAGTCCTGAGGCTCCTGATGGCAGCATGCAGTACTCACTACCTTTTGTAGGATTTTCTGTTCAAGGACTTTAGTGTTTCCATACCAGGCCATAAGGTAGCAGATCAATATACTCTCCATACATATCTATAGAAGTTTTTCCAAAGTTTTAGTTGTCATTCCAAATCTCAGCAAACTCTTAAAGAAGTTTAATAATAATAACCTTTCCCAAATCACTACTTAATTCCCCAAATACCCATTTAATCCTAATTTTATTTACTGGATCTCCACATACTAACAGTTCAATTTTCTAAAACCCCGGGTAATTCCAACACGATTCCAACAAATACCCATTCACTATCCTCAAATTCTGATTTAGTACTATAGGATACTCTGAGTAACCACTTAATCACAATTTCCTGGCTCTCATCTTAATAGCAATGCAACTTTCTGAATTCCCTCAAAATCTGAACACAATTACCAAAGCAACACAAAAAAAGTGCTGGAGGAACTCAGCAGGCCAGGCAGCATCTACAGAGTGGAATAAACAGTCAAAGTTTCAGTCCAAAACCCTTCATCTGTGTCATGATGATGGGTCTTAGGTAGAATTGTTGACTGTTTATACACCTCCATAGATCAGAATCAGAATCAGACCTTAATCGCCAAGTACCTATGCACATACAAGGAATTTACTTCCGGCAGATGTTGTCTCTCTGCTCATAACAATAATAATGATAAATATAAATGAAAATATAGATTATACATACAGGTAGTGCAATCCAAGTAATAGTTAGCCAACAGTTAACCGGCAGTTAACTGTTCAGCAAAGTGACCGCAGTAGGGAAAAAACTTCTCCAGTGCCTATTAGTCTTAGTCTGGAGGGATCTGAAGCGCCTACCAGACGGAAGCAGATCAAACAGTCTGTGCGCAGGATGGGAGGAGTCCTTTATGATGTTCCCTACCCTCTTCTTCAACCTGGAAGAGTACAGGTCCACAATAGAGGGCAGGGAGGCTCCAATGATGCGCTCGGCAGTCCTCACTGTGCGCTGTAGTCTGGTTCTATCCTGCTTGGTGGCGGCTCCAAACCACACAATGATGGAGGTGCACAGGACAGACTCAATGACTGCAGTGTAGAACTGCAGCAGCAATTCCTGAGGCAGACCGTATTTCCTCAAGAGCTGCAGGAAATACATCCGCTGCTGGGCCTTCTTCAGGATTCTGCCTGACCTGACATTCCTCCAGCATCTTGTGTGCATTTGTGTCGATCCAGGTGTTTGTACGGTATGCGTGTGTGCATATCTACCGGACACATGCACATTGGGTTGCTCAGGATTGCCAGTGTCTTTAGAGTCACTTATACTTACAGTTACCGAATTCTCACTGAACGTCAATCATCTGAATTTCCACTTTATTCCAGTGCAGTTCCCGAATCCATCAAATGCCAGCTGGTCAGGACCAGATACAAACTTCCATTTCAGGCCTCAGGATGGGTTCGACCTCACGGATTGTGATCAGTTCGGGAGATACGGTAAGTTAGGGAACTGACTCTGAGGACAGAAATGCTGTCAGACATGAGAGAGATTCCATGTGTGGCTATGTGTGCTACTGCTTGTGTACGCTGGATGCATTCAAGTGCGGCTGGTGACTGTACATACTTAGCTTAGTATGTGTAGGAGTCTCAATATGTGTAGTATGTCTGTTTATGTGTATATACCAGTGTATGTGTATGTGGAAGTTGTGTGCATGTGCATTTTAGTTGCATGCATGTGAGTGTCAGTGTGCTACTGTGTGTGTCTATTGTGAATATCTGTATGTTAGCATGAGTTTACACAGGTGTGGGGTGCTATGTGTGCACAAGTCACATGTGTTTGTATCTGCATGAAAAAGAACATAGAAAACCGACAGCACAATACAGGCCCTTCGGCCCACAAAGCTGTGCCGAACATGTCCCTACCTTAGAAATTACCTAGGGTCACCCATAGCCATCTATATTTTCTAAACTCCATGTACCTATCCAGGAGTCTTTTAAAAGACCCTACCATATCCACCCCCACCACTTGTGTCAGACCAGAGGCATGTATGCGTGCATGCATTTGTCCTGATTGAGTGCACATGTGAGGTGCATGTGTGCATGAGAGTGCACATGGGTGTAAATCTCACAACCTATATAGACAGCACACCTGAAACACAATTGATGCTCCAGCGCCCTCCCCCCACCCCACCCCTCAACACATTGCCAGCCAAGTCTGAGGTTCGAAGGGCTGCCCTAATTCTCCCTGGAGGAGCTGCACCATGAAGCCCAGCCTGTTCCTCACACCTGACCGCTCTCTAGGCCCCAGCATCCTCATGTGTTCATGGAAGAGAGGTAAACAGGGACTGATGCTCCATTGGAATTCCCAGCACCAGACAACCCTGATCTTATCTTCACACCATCCCATCATGCACTCCCAGGGACAGGATCAGACACAGAGTGAGGCTCCCTCCACATACTATCCTATCACACACTCACAGAGACAGGTTAGACACAGAACTCCTTCCAGCCAGTGTCCCGTATTACACAGCCAGGGACTGTGTCCGACACAGGCTGAGTCCTGAGGTCTGAGGGAGAAGCTAAATTTGGATGTATCAATAATAGAGTAGAGTGAAGATAACTACAGGGTTGTGAGAGAGGACCTGGCCAAAGTTGATTGGAAGGGGACAATAGCTGAGAAGATGGTAGATCAGCAATAACTGGTGTTTCTAGAAGCAATTTGGAAGGTGCAGTATAAAAACAGAGGGCAGCCATAGAATATGGCAAAAAAAACCAAAGGGAAGCTAGAGGGTGGACAATTTTGTAAAAACCAACCAAATGTAACTAAAAAAATGCAATAAGGGGAGATGAGATGAAATTTGAATGTAAGCTAGACAATAATATAAAAGAGGATACCAATTTTTTTTCAGATACAGTATAAAGAGTTAAAAAGAGCTGAAAGTGGACATCAGAATGCTGGAAGACGATGCTGCAGAAGCAGTAATGAGGAATGGCGGATGAACTGAGTAAAGATATTTTGCATAAGTCCTCACCATGGAAAATGCCAGAAATTGGAGAGTACCAGGGGGCAGAAGTGGTTGTAGCCATTATTACTGAGGAGAAGGTGCTTAGAAAGCTGAAATATCTGAAGATAGAATTAGTCACCTGATCTGATGGACTACACTCTAAGGTACCGGAAGATGTAGCTGAAAAGGTTGTGGAGACATGATCTTCAAAGAATCACTAAATTCTGGAAAGGTTCCGGAGGCCTGGAAGTTGCAAGGAAATTATACACCAGTTAGCCTATCTTCAGTGGTTAGCAGGATGTTAGAGTCCAATATCGTGGATAATGACTGGAGGCACACTATTAAATAGACTGAAGTCAGCATTGTTTCCTTAAGGGGAAATCTCGCCTGTTAGGTCTGTTGGGAGCTCTTTGAGGAAGTAGCTGGCAGGATAGACAGAGCAGACGTTGTTTTCTTGGATTTTCAGAAACTTTTTGACAAGGCACCACACATGAGATTACTAAACAAGAACCCATGGTATTACAGGAAAGATTCCAGCATTGACAGAAGATTGGAAGCAAAGAGTGAGAATAAAGGGGCATTTTCTGATTGACTGCCGGTGACTACTGGTGTTCCACTAAGGTTGGGTGTAGGTCCGCTTCTGTTCATGTTATATATGTCATGATCTGGATGATGGAATTATATCTTTGTGGCCAAGTTTGCAGATGATACAATGATAGATGGAGGGCCAGGCAACGTTGAGGAGACAGGGAGTCTGCAGAAGGACTTATATCAAATCAAGTCATTTTTATTGTCATTTCGACCATAACTGCTGGTACAGTACATAGTAAAAATTAGGAGAATTGTCAAAGAAGTGGCAGATGGAATATAGCGCAAGGAAGTGTAGGGCCGTGCAGTTTGGCAGAAGGAATAAAGGCATAAATTATTTACTAAACAGAGAGAAAATTCAGAAATTGGTTGTGCAAAGTTACTTGGGAGTCCTTGTGAAGGATTCCCTAAATGTTAACTTGCAAGTTGAGTCAGTGGTAAGGAAGACAAATGCATAATAAGCATTAATTTTGAGAGGACTAGAATACACAAGTTTCAAGGTTCTTTATTGTCATTCTTCAGTACACTGATGTAAGAGTGAAATGATCGTTATTCTGGATTCAATGCAACATAAAATAACACAATAAGCATAAAGAACACAATCAATATAAATACGTAAGAGTAGCTTATATATGTACACTGATTATTAGTACATGAAGTGACTGTACATAAGGTAGCTCTTACATGATAAAGAAGCGGTGGTGGAGTGGGGTATTGATCAGCTTGACAGCCAGTAGGATGTAACTCTTTCTGAGTCTGGTGGTCCTGGTGTGGATGCTGTGTAGCCTTCTTCCTGATGGGACAAACAGTCTACGAGCAGGATGGGTGGGGTCGTTTGTGATGTTGCTGGCACTTTTCTGGCACCTTTCTGTATGTATGTCTGTGATAGCGGGTAGATTGGTGCCAGTGATGCTTTGGGCAGTTTAGCTACCCGCTGTAGACCCTTCCTGTCCACCACAGTGCAGTTTCAGGACCACACAGTGATGCAGCACGTTAGGATGCTCTCAACTGCGCATCTGCAGAAGGTTGTGAGTATTGATCGTTATTGATATTTCTCTCAACTGCATTCTTGTGCCTTCTCCCCATATCTTCTGATTTGAATATACCCAACATCTTGGAATTCACTGCTGAATGTGGCAATAAATTCCACAGGCTCACCACCCTCTGGCTAAACAAATTCTGCATCATCTCTTCAGCCTCCTCAGAAAACAGAGGTGTAGGTGCACTTTCCTGATTACATAGGACGTGTTCTGGGACCATGAAAGTTTGTGCAAGATCTGCACTCCGAGGACATCTGCTCACAGTTTCCACTGTTGTAAAGAGAGGTGTGAGGGAAATGAGTTTTTCTGAGGTCGATGACCAACTCTTTTGTCTTGTTCACATTGAGGAAGAGCTTATTTGCCTGCAGCCAGGCAAAATATAAAAGTAACAATGTAATGCCACATTTGGAGTATTGTGAGCAGATTTGGCCCCTTTATCAGAGAAAGGAGAGAGTCTAGAGGAGATTTACAAAAAGTGATACTGGGAATGAAATGGTTAATGTATGAGGAGACTTTGATGGTTCTGGGCCTTTTCTAAGTTCAGGTGAAGGGTGGGATGGAACTTATTGAAATCTATCGAATATTGAAAGTCCTAGAGAGTGTTAATCTGGAGAGTATGCTTCCTATAATGAGGTAGTCTTGGCCAGAATAGAAGAACATCCCTTTGGAAAAGAGATGATGCAGAATTTATTTAGCCAGAGGGTGGTGAGCCTGTGGAATTCATTGCCACATTCAGCAGTGAATTCCAAGATGTTGGGTATATTCAAATCAGAAGATATGGGGAGAAGGCACAAGAATGCAGTTGAGAGAAATATCAACGACCATCAAATGGCGTAACAGGCTAGATGGACTGAATGGCCTAAATCTGTTCCTATGCCCCATGGTTTTTATTGGTTGAGGTATTGTAGAGCTGTGGTAGTTAGTGAGAAGAAGGGGGTGTTTCCAAAATGGGGTATCAGGGGGCTGTGACCCAAACCAGGGGTTGATGATTTAGAGAATGGGGGGGGGGGGTGGGTACAGGAGTTGTCACATAGACAGTGGGCAGAAGGAGGAACAAAGTGCTGGGGGAACGGCACATTACAGAGACGAGGTTGAAGGGGTGTCCCGGAAACACAGGGAAAAGGGGTTATCCAAGACTCCTGAAGGAGAGAGTGGGGGTAATGTGTCAGAGACTTGGGGGGGGGGGGGTGCCCCAGGCCAGGAGGAGATGTTAGGAATGGGGGAAGGTGGTCATAGAGGAGTTGAAGTAGTTGACACACAGACAAGGGGGAGGAGGAGAGGAATGCGGCGACACAAAATATATTCTGGAGGAGGAAGGGGCATCCCAGAGGCAGATGTGAGGGGGGAAGTGGGATATTCCAGAGTTGGGGTGTACAAGGGCATCCCAGAGATACGGGGAGGATCATCCTAGAGATAAGAGGGGTGAGTTTCCAGAGACAGAGTTAGGGTAAGAGGAAGAGGAAGGGGACATCCCTTTGTGAGTACATGGGATGGGATTGCCCAGAGACGAGGAGAGGATTTGAGTCCTAGATGGGGATGTTGATATAGTAAAGGTGGGTGGGGATTTGGGTATGGGGAGGGGCATTCCAGAAATTGAAGGGTAGGGAGAGTAGGAAGGGGGAAGGTAGGATCCCAGAGACGGAGGAAAAGGAGACACCTCAGGAACAGAGGGCAGGAAAGTGTGGTTCATATACAGGGAGTGGAGTATTGGAGAGTGAAAATTTACCGAAGTACAGAAACCCGAAGGATCGAGTAAAGTTGGTGTCGTCGGCGGTAATACAGGATCAACCCTACTGTATCTTTGTTCCGGAGATAGTAACCTGCATTGTAAGAGCAGAAAGGATTGGGCGCAGTGTTATTCGCCAAGAAAAAGGTCAATTCCTTCAAGCCATTTTTATTTCCTTCATCATGAATCCTTCAGGCAAGGCATATTTCGGCTGGGATCAGCAGTAACGTCACGTTGAGGAATTCTTTACTTCAGGAAAGTATCTCCTAATTGACTGTATAAATCATTTGGACTTTCGCATTTATCACTTTAAGAACTGTGTTTGCATTTATCGCTTTAAAAACTGATCGAGCTGCCATATAGAAGTTAACTTCTGGTTAAGTTAGTCATTTGTTTACTTTTCATTTTTATTGAGCAGAGTTTAAATAAATGTTTATTTGTTTGTAAAAAACCTGTCTCAATTCTATATTCATTGTTGCCGTAACACGTCGAATTTTTCTCTACTCTGCTATGTGAGATTTTCAGGAATGAAATACTTCTGACCCCGCCCGAGATAGACAGAGCTCGCCGCACTTCAGGGCCTATCTTGAACCCAGGACACAGGCCATGCCCTGTAATTATCTGTTTTCATCACTACCAGACAAAAGATACCCTCATTAAAGAAGCTCGTTGGAGAGGAAAGCTGGAATATAAGGATCAACCAATTCGTGTTGTTCAGGACTATGCTCCACAAGTTCTGAGTCTGTGAGCCGAGTTTAAAGGAGTTATGAAAGAACTATCTAATCGTAGATTCAGGCCTTCCCTTCTATTTCTAGCTCACCTCTGAATAATTCTTACTAGTGGAGACAAAAAGTGGTTTAACTCGGCTTCAGATGCTCAGAAATTTATTGATGACCTCCCTGTGGCTTCAACTCCTTCTGGCTCAGTCTGATGACTTACATTGGTGGTGAAGTAACTTTTTTTCCGTTTTTTTCAATTTTTCTCTCTTAAGTCAGTAAATTTGTTTTCATAGTTTTTTGCGGCTAGGTTATTAGGTTATTGGGTAAAATCTCTTTACTTGTCTTTATATTTTTTCTTAAACACTAGTTCATATCTTTTTTTTGGATTATTACCTTGAGTTAAACACATCAAATTTCGGTAGAATGGTTTCTCTTTTCACTTTGTATAACTTTAGTTTGTAGTGCTAAAAGTTTTCTTCTTTGTAACTGATACTAAATGGAGCTGATGATGATGTTAAGAAACAGGAAGTGGGATTATGGGGTGATTTTTTTTGAAGAGCTTGCTGCTGTTTTTTGGTAGTTTTCTTGTTCTGGGGTTTGAGGGGGGGGGGAAGGGAACTCTAATGCCAACATTATTCATAGAACTTTTAGACATTTGTATTATTCAGGATGTTTCTCTGTCCTGTTTTTCTTGTTTTACACTTTTGCCTCAGAGCTGTTACTTGAATTTCAGACAATGCTTATGCCTACTATCCTCTATTTTTTTAAAAGGATAGTGGTTAGTCCGTTGAATTTTGTAAGCTGGAATGTTAAGGGATTTAACCATCCTGGTAAAAAGAGGAAGGTGTTTTCACATCTTTAACAGCTTAATGCAGCAACTGCTTTTTTGTAAGAAACACACATTCGTAGTTCTGATAACTCTGGTCTTATGTTCAGATGGGTGGGGCAACACTTCCATTTACAAATGGTCATTTTATTATTGTCTCGGGGAAATTATACGACACATTGGTAGTCTTGCCTAATTTTTATGCCCCCAATTTGGATGTTGTGGAGTTTTTTGATCATTTCTTCTCTTTATTGCCTGAGCTGAGTTCATATTCTCTCATATTGGGTAGTGATTTTAACTGTTGATTAGATCCAGTTTTGGATCGATTGTCCTCTATTCCTAGATTACCAAGTAAATCTGCTTTATCAATTCAGTCTTTCCTTTCTAATTATGGTATCTCAGATGTATGGCGTTTTCTTCATCCAGATGTGAGAGATTATTCTTTTTTTTCACATGTCCATCATACTTTTACTAGAATTGATTATTTTTAATTGATAATCAGTTGATTCCATCTATTCGCTCTTGTCACTATCAGAGTATATTGATCTCAGATCACATACCAGTCACCCTGTCTATAATTCTTCCAGGTTTCCCCCAAATCAATAAACACTGGCATTTTAATCTGACCTTGTTGACCGATAATAGTTTTGTAAAATTTATGGAGGACCAGATAACTTTTTTTAAAATACTAACACGTCATCTGAAACCTCAAGTCAGGTTGTTTGGGACGCTATGAAAGCATACCTAAGGGGGTCAAATAATTTTATATACTGTGAATTTGAACAGAAAGACCCATAAAGAGCAATTAGATCTGGTCAATCAAATTAAAGCAATAGACCAACTATATGCCCAGACTAAAAATCCAGAGCTGTATAAGAAATGAGTGGAACTTCAAACTAAGTTTGAACTTAATTCCACTCACCCAATTGAACACCAACTTTTGGAAAGTAGGAGTCATTTTATTTCCATGGTGATAAATCTGGTAAATTTTTAGTCAACCAACTAAAACGCTCTAAAGTTAAGCAACATATTACAAAAATTTGAATGGAAAATGAGAATATTACCTTGAATCGTTCTGAAATTAATGATACATTCCAGAACTACTATTCTCGACTCTATACTTCTGAATCTCTAGATGATATTTCTGTCGAGCATTTTTTAAACAGTTTAAACATTCCTATGCTTTCTCCTGATTTTAAGGCAAAATTGAACGCACCATTATCACTTGAGGAGATATCATCAGCTATATCTGTACTGCAGTCTGGGAAATCTCCTGGACCTCTGCAGAATTCTATAAATCATTTTCCTCACTGCTTTCGCCTCAACTAATGTTAGTTTTAACTGACTCGTTTAAACATGGTAAATTGCCAGCATCATTTAATGAGGCATGTATCATTCTTTTGGCGAGAAAAGGTAAAGATCCAATAAAGTGTTCCTCCTGCAGGCTGATTTCTTTGCTAAATGTTGATGTTAAAGTTTTGGCCCATAGATTGGAGAACATTCTACTTTTAATTATTTCTGAAGACCAAACTGGTTTTATTAAAAATCATCTTTTTTTAATATACGGCATCTATTTAATATCTTATACTCACCTTCGGCTGGGATTCCTGAAGGTGTCATTTCTCTAGATGCGGAGAAAGCATTTGATCGTGTGGAGTGGAATTATCTTTTTGCGGTTTTAGAAAAATTTGATTTCAGACGAAGTTTTATTACGTGGATTAAATTGTTATATTCACACCCCACTGCTTCTGTCTTGACTAATTCTCAGCAATCCCAACCTTTTAATCTTAAACGTGGCACCCGGTGAGGGTTTCCTTTAAGTTCCTATTTGGCTATAGAGCCATTGGCAATTGAGTTTCAAAGTTGTACTGAATTGATGGGGATTTGGAGGGGAGGGGGGTGTTGAGCACTATGCTGATGATCTTTTACTTTTTATATCAAACCCAACCACCTCCTTATCCCCAATGTTTTCACTCCTTAATAAATTTAGTCAGCTTTCCAGATACAAACTTAATTTACATAAGAACGAACTTTTTCCAATAAATAGAGAAGCACAATCACTAGAATTTCATAACCTCCCTTTTAAAGTAGTAAATATTACATTTATTTAGCTTGGCATTACAATAACAAGAAATCATAAGTGTCTTTTTGGAGAAAATTTTACTAATCTTTTAAATCATACAAAACAGAGCTTAGCACAGTGGTCACCCTTGTCCATGTCTTTGATAGGTTGAATTAATGTTGTTAACATGTTTATTTGTTAAAATTTTTATACTTATTTCAATCTTTACCAGTTTTTATTTCTAAAGCTTTTTTTGATTCATTACATTCTATTATTTCATCCTATCTTATGTAAGGGCAAACTAAATAAAGCTCATCTTCAAAAACCTAAAAGGGTAGGTGGTATGGTCTTGCCCAATTTTCGTTTATATTACTGGGCAGCCAACATACGTTCCCTTATTTTTTGGTCTTACTTTTATAATCAGTCGGACGGCCCAATATGGGTGGCAATGGAGTTGAACTCTAATAAGAATCTCTCCATCTCCGCACTTCCTTGCCATGTGCCTAAATCAATTGTTATTCCGGTTATCAGACACACTCTGAGAATATGGGCTCAGTTCAGAAAACATAATGGGCTTTATGGTTTTTCTCTCTCCAGTCCTATACTGCAGTCATCTTTTTCAGCCTTCTATGCAGGATTTACCATTTCTAGATTGGCACGGAAAGGGCATTAGGTGTTTTAAAGATCTTTTCATAGACAAGCGCTTTGCAACTTTTGAACAATTGTCTGTAAAGTTTGGCCTACTTAACACTCATTTCTTTAGATAACTCCAAATTAGACATTTTATCAACCCTTGAATACCAAACTTTCCTGAGGTACCCGTTAAAAATGTTGTGGATTTGTTTCTTCATATGAATCCATTGGGTAAAGGTTTAATTTCTACTATTCGAGATATTTTAACGATGTTGAAGCAAGCCCCCTTCAATAAAATTAAAACTGCCTGGGAGCATGATTTAAATTTTTCTTTGTCCGACGAGGGTTGAGATTCAATTCTCAAGTCAGTTAATTCAAATTCTCTATGTGCTCGCCACTGTCTTTTACAGTTCAAGGTGGTACACAGGGTTCATATGTCTAAAACTAAATTGTCACAGTTCTATCCTGATATTAGTCCCTGTTGTGATAAGTGCAAAGGGGGTGAAGCCTCTTTTATTCATATGTATTGGGCTTGTCCTAGCTTGGAGAAATTCTGGAGAGATTTTTTTAACTTTATCTCACATACTTCATTGCTATTTGAAACCTAATCCTCTTGATTGCTCTTTTCGGTACTTCGGGAGAAGCTGACATGCATTTAACTCCGACTAAGTGTCGTACATTGTGTTTTGCCTCTCTTTTGGCCAGATGTGCAGTCCTTTTTTAGTGGAGATGCTGCCCTACCCACTCATGCTCAATGGCTTAGAGATATTATGTCCTGCTTAGACCTTGAAAAGATTCATTATTCACTTCTTAATTCAGATATAAAGTTCCAAAATATTCTTGAATATTTTCATAATTCCCTTTTAGATTAAGGGTGTAGCCCTCCCTTTTTTTTGCATTTAAATCCCTTACTTCCAGCTTCTTACGGTTGAGATTTATGGGTTTTTTTGTGTGTAAACATATTATAGTTTAGGTAGTAGGCAATATACCTTCTTTTTATAAATACAGCTTTGCGGTGATATAGTTCTGATTAACTTTTTGATATATTGTAAGGTTGGCTTGGAGCTGGGTAGTGTGAGGGTGGGATGGTAACTAACTTTATATGATTCTACTATGGGTGCTTTGCTTAATTGTTATGAATTGTACTTTGATATGTTTGTTTTGCACTGTATAAACCCCTTTTTTTGATTTGTTGCATTGTAAAAACTCATTAAAAAATTAATAAAAAAAACAAAGGAAATATTTATTCACTCCTTCAACCCTACACTGAACACATGCCCGGGTTCTACTTGCTACAACTGGTGTGGTATCTTTCTAGATACTATCTAGCATCTCCAACGCCACATTCAAAGATCAAATGTTATTCAAGTGCTGGTCAACTGACATGCACAGAACTGATGAGTTGTGTTTGAGATTGCCATTCACAAACCTTGGCCTTTTCTACTAAAGACATGAACGGGTGAAGGACAGCATTTCAAATGAGATTTTTAGTCCCCAGAGTGAGCTCTGACATCACACTGGCTCAAAACAAGTGAGTAGATACTCACCTTCTATCCTGTCCCAGTTCAGGCAACTGGATTCGGCATCAAATTCCCTGGCTGTCTACCTGCCTGTACAAGAGTGGGACAAGCCTGCCCTTCATCTGTCTGTGATTTGGCTCAGTGTGTCTCTGTCCATTGCTATAGTACCCACAGTTCTGGACATGTTCCGCTGCCCTGCTAGGAGCATAAATTATTTACACGGCAGCTCCTGAAGATTCTGATCATTGTGACTCTGAAGTGACTGAGTGATGAACTCAGCAATAGCAATGTCAATGAATGTCAAGGGTAGGTGATTAGACTTTCTCTTTGCAGATTGTTAATGTGTGGAACATTTTGTGGTGTGAAATCTACAGGTCACTTGTTACCCAGGGCAGAGGTACTCATTATCACTATACACCCAGACAGAATAGAATGAACAATGGTCTCACTTAGCAGAGAGATCCAGAACCAGATGACATTCAATAAAGGTGATGCAAGGTGTTTGTTTATCCCATGCAGCTCTAATTGACATTTCAATTCACTGGAAGTTGGATCCAGTTCTTTCTTTTAGGCCTCAATCATAACTATTCCCAATATCAACCGAGATATGGACATCAGCTGGTTCTGGACACCAGATCTGTTCTCAAGGTTCTACTTCAATTTGTAGAAAATTGTGTTATCTACTCATCTGAAAGATACATTGTAAGTTCTTCATGCGAGATAAACTTGGAATTATATATTTCGTCCGAGTCCCAAATCCTTAGATTTAGATAATAAGAACTCAGCTGTGCCTGGGAGGTTCATTGTAACATTTTCCAGAAGCTGTTGCCCACAGAACACATACACGCCTATCAGCACAACTTTAGACTTCAGGCACTTGCACATTCAATTTACAGTGATAATAAGTTTTGAAGCTCAGATTTCTGGGTAAGAACAGTCCCCTGAAAGAGTTTACATGTATTACCTCCCCTCTGCCAAAGGCACCAATCCAGACATGTTTTATGAGAACTCAGTAGCAAGTTTAACACAGCAAGCTCCCACAAGCAATATACTCAATGTCAACAGGCACTGTGTATGTCAACATCAAAGTCAACGTTTCTTTTTCCAAATGTTGCTACTCCGTCATTCATTGCTATGCCCTTCCCTGTTCTGTATTCCTCTTCCTTATATGCTCTTACCCCTACCACTGTCCAGAGCCCAAAACTCTGTCCTGTGCTGAACCATCGTCACTTTCTGACCCAGCTCCATTGAACATCCAACTAATGGTTCCCCATTCTGCATTCAGATTTTAGGGGTAGTGGCGCATTCGATCAACCCAGCTGTGTGAGACACAGCCCTTTAGAAGCAGTGAAAATAACCAATCATGTTGAAACGAGTAGGGAGTAAGGAAGTTAACAACCAATGTCATTCTTCCTCAGCCTAGAGGATTGAAGAACACATCAGACGTAACTACAGTCAGCTCATCTTCAGTCTGCAGAAAGTCAAGCAGGATGTTCAAGGGAAACCTATTCACCCACAGAGGGTTGACTGGCACCCAACACCATAGGGAGAACAAGAGGTGAACAGCAGGGAAGTTGAAAAGAACTGTCATGGAACAAACACACAAGCAGGGACCAACAAGGCTGAGTTAACTCTCTACTGTACACTGGGTGTGTTGTACATTCACTAAGTACCTGAGACAGAGATAAAAATTGAACTGATTTATTTGTCACAGATCCCAAACCTTAAACTCCAGTCTCAGTAAAGGTGAACACTAGCAGAAGAGACCCCAACCGTGCCCAGTGTCCAGGGTGCAGATCGGGTGTGATGAGCGACAGCAGTAATTGCAGAGTTCAACACCAACAGTCACTTTTGAACTTGTCTCCGGATTCAGCAACTGTGATGGTTAAATATCCAACATACATCTTATTTAAATTTTTTCCCCAGTGTGAACTCGGTAGTGTGTCACAAGGTTCGATGACTGAGTGAATCCCTTCCCACATTCAGAGCAAGTGAATGGCCTCTCTCCAGTGTGAACTCGCTGATGCACCTTCAGTTGAAATGACCGAGGAAATCCCTTCCCACAGTCTGAGCAGGTGAATGGTTTCTCCCCAGTGTGAATTGACTGGTGTGCCAGTAAATGGGATGACTGAGTGAATGCCTTCCCACAGTCTGAGCAGGTGAATGGTCTCTCCCCAGTGTGAACTCGCTGGTGTGTCTGTAGGTTGGATGAATGAGTGAATCTCTTCCCACAATCTGAGCAGGTGAATGGCCTCTCCCCACTGTGAACTCGCTGATGTAATTTCAGTTGAGATGACCGAGGAAATCCCTTCCCACAGTCTGAGCAGGTGAATGGTTTCTCCTCAGTATGAACTGACTGGTGTGCCAGTAGGTCAGATGATCGAGTGAATCCCTTACCACAGTCTGAGCAGGTGAATGGTCTCTTCCCAGAGTGAACAGACTGGTGTGCAAGTAGGTCAGATGACTGTGTGAATCCCTTCCCACATTCAGAGCAGATGTATGGCCTCTCTCCTGTGTGAACTCGCTGGTGTCTCTGTAGGTTGGATGACTGAGTGAAGCCCTTCCCACAGTTTGAGCAGGTGAACGGCCTCTCCTCAGTGTGAACTCGCTGGTGTGTCTGTAGGTGAGATGACCGAGTGAATCCCTTCCCACAGTCTGAGCAGGTAAACGGCCTCTCCCCAGTGTGAATTCGCTGATGTACCTTCAGTTGAAATGACCGAGAAAATCCCTTCCCACAGTCTGAACAGATGAACGGCATCGCCCCAGTGTGAACTGACTGGTGTGCCAGTAGGTCAAATGGCTGAGTGAATCTCTTCCCACTTTCTGAGCAGGTGAACGGCCTCTTCCCAGTGTGGCTTCGCTGGTGTGTCTGCAGGAGGGATGAGTGACAGAATCCCTTCTCAGAGCTCTCTATCAATTCTCTGGCAATTCATCAAGTCAGATGCAGTGAGTCCCTCGTGCAATCAATGCAGCTGAAAAACTGATATTTAGTGAACAAATGCTGGTTTGTTTTCAGCACCCAGGTTCCAGTGGGATTTCACTGAGTTAAAAGAGAAAACTTAATTTCAGAGATAAACCACAGCACATTTCCAGCAGGGATGATATACCTTGTCATCTCCAAAGATCAACTGCAGATATATTGATATTAGAAAGGAAATACGTGGTTACTCCTTACACATCTGGACAGGGAGAGCAAAATGGGCATATTGTTGTGTCTGCAATTGACATCCACAGATCCTTTGCCGTTTCTAACCTGTAAAAAGATTTACAAAAGACTTCAGTGGGTGAAGAACAGATTTTCAGATAAGATCATTTTACTGTATGATGAATTCTGACATTACACTGTTACAGCAAGGTTCAGCCCAAGCTGAAGGAACAAATTTTCTTTTTAACTGGGCATGGATCAGGCATCCAGACTGACCATCAAATTCTCTCATTTCCTCTATCAGAATGGCCATTTCTGCTAGTCTTCAAACAGTGACTTGGCTCAATTTGCCTCTCTCAATACATATTATTTCAAGTTCTGCTCATGACCCACAGGGCTACAAAGAGCATTTGAGATTACATTGCTGCTCCTCGAGACAATAAGACACAGGAGCAAAATTAGGCCATTCAGCCCATTGAGTGTACTCCACCATCCAATCATGGCTGATCCTCAATCCCACTCAACCCCACACACCTGCCTTCTCGCCAGATCCTTTGATACCCTGACCGATCAGGAAACGATCAGCTTCCGTCTTAAATATACCCACGAACTTGGCCTCCACCGCAGTCTGTAACAGGGCATTCCACAGATTCACCACTCCCTGGCCAAAAGAATTCCTCCTTACCTCTGTTCTAAAAGGTCAACCCTCAATTTTGAGGCTGTGCCCTCTGTTCTAGATACCCCCACCATAAGAAACAACCTCTCCACATCCACTCTATCTGGTCCTTTTAACATTCGGTAGGTTTCAATGAGATCCCCACGCATTCTTCTAAATTCCAGTGAGTGCAGGCCCAAAGCTGCCAATTGCCCCTCATATGTTAACCTCTTCACTCCCAGTATAGTCCTTGTGAAACTCCTCTAGACTTTCTGAGATATGGGGCCCAAAACCGTTGACCTGACCAGTGTCTTATAAAGGCTTTTTATATTCTATAACCCTTGAAATAAATGCCAACATTACATTTGCCTTCTTTACCACAGGCTCAACCTGTAAATTATCCTTCTGGGAGTCTTGCACGAGGACTCCTAAGTCCCTCTGCAGCTCTGATGTTTGAATCTTCTCCCCATTTAGATAATAGTCCAGACTATCATTCCTTTTACCAAAATGCATGATCGTACATTTCCCAACACTGTATTTCATCTGCCGTTTTTTTGCCCATTCTTCCAATTTGTCTACGTCCTGCTGCAATTACATTGCTTCCTCAGCACTACCTATCCCTCCACTTATCTTTGCCTCAAAGCCATCTATTCCATTATCCAAATCATTGACAAAGTAACAGTCCCAATACTAACCCCTCAGGAACACCACCAGTCAATGGCAACCAACCAGAGACCTTCTAAAAAATTTGACCTTTCCCCCAAATGACTGTGGGTGGTGAATTCATTGATGGCATTGCTAATGAATGCAAAGGCGAGGGCAGTAGTCGTTGTTATTGGAGTGTGGCACTTTTGCAATGTGAAAGTTACAGGTCACTTGTTACCTAGCACAAAGGTGTTTGATGTCATTATGTACACAACGAGAATGGTACAAACATGTTCTCTTGGGTAGAAAGGTCCAAATCAAGAGGGAGTAAACAAAGGTGATTTTTCTCAAGAACTAAAGCTGATGGAAGGATTTTGCTCTCTTTTTTGTGCAGCGCTAATTGACATTTTTATTCACTGTAAGGTAGGCTCTTGATTGAGATTAACAAGCAACTATCTTTTTATGCCGACATCCTAATACTTGGGATTTGGATAGATGGAGCGCGGCAGTGTCTGAGAGATCCATCTGCTCCGCCTACGTTTCCATGTACAATCTACAGACTGGCGGGGGGGGGAAGTTGCCGACCTCACCGATGGCTGCCTCTTTTCCCAGAAAGCCCCACCAACTAGAAACCCGTCTATCCGCCTCGGTCCCCGCAATGCGCATGCGCCCATAAAATGGCGCCAGGACCATTGCTCGTCAGTCGAAAGCTCCCCGGGACCCGGGTGCGGATCCTAGCGCTGAGAGAGACGGAAAGGGGCTAAACTGTCCTGGCTTGCGCGACTATGGTGTGTCCGGAGTTCACAACAATTGGCCCTCAGTCGCAGTGCGTACGCCAATTCTAGTAATATCCTCGCCCGCAACGCCACTCCTACCTGCTCCTAATCCTCCCGAGCCTTTTGTGAGCTGGGCGCATGCGCAATTTTACGCCTGCGCATTTGAACGGCGGAGGTTTCTGGGAAGGCAAGGTGCCATTACAAATATCTGCAAGCGGCGGTGCTATGTCATGTGCCTCAAAACAATGTTGTTATGTTTAAAAACTCAGCAAACTCAATATCAACAGACATCCCGTGTGTCGCATATATAAGTCCAACCCACTTACAAGTGCAGATACAAAAGCAACAGATTCAGCAACACACACAAGTGCTGAAGGAACTCAGGATCGGGCAGCATTCCGAGCAGAGGAATGAACAGTCTAGGCATGATGAAGGGTCTCGGCCCAAAGTCAACTGTTTGTTCCTCTCAACAGATGCTGCCTAACCTGCTGACTTCCTTCGGCATTTTGCAGAAATAACCAACATTTCTTTTCAGTCAAATCAGTTTCCAAATGTTGCTGATATTTCATTTATAGCTGCATCCTCCTGGTCTAATTCCCTCCTCCTCCTCCCTGAAAACTCTGACCCCTACCACTTTCTGGAGCCCTAAAGCCCCGCCTCATGCTGGCCCCTCTTTGAATTGAATTGCAATGACTTTATTACGTACATCCTTCATATACATCAGGAGTAAAAAATCTTTATGTTACATCTCCATCTAAATGTGAAATGTGCAATTTATAGTAATTTGTAATACATTAAATGTACAACAGGACAGTCAGTATAACAGAAATACAATTGTATCAGCGTGAATTAATCAGTCTGCTGGCCTGGTGAATGAAGCTGTCCCAGAAGCAGTTTGTCCTGGCTTTTATGCTGTGATAGATAGATAGATAGATACTTTATTCATCCCCATGGGGAAATTCAACTTTTTTTCCAATGTCCCATACACTTGTTCTAGCAAAACTAATTACATACAATACTTAACTCAGTAAAAAAATATGAACTGTTTCCTGGATGGTAGCAGCTGGAACAGTTTGTGGTTGGGGTGTCTCGGGTCCCCAATGATCCTTTGGGCCCTTTTTACACACCTGTCTTTATAAATGTCCTGATTAGTGGGAAGTTCACATCTACAGCTGCGCTGGGCTTGTCTGCAGAGACCTGTGATTGAGGGAAGTACAGTTCCCATACCAGGGAGTGATGCAGCCGGTCAGGATGCACTCAATTGTGCCCACTAAGAACACACTGTATTTATGTGCTTGCTTCTGATTTATTGCAGCCCTCCTGGTACTTGACAGAGGTAATCTCACTGTTAGCAATGCCATTGACTTCAAGAGTAAGTGATTAGGTTTTCCTGGCACCGTTGTGGTGTGGATGCTACTGGTCACATTATTATGTGTCCAGCGGGAATGGAAAAAAATCGTGGTTTCAGTGGCAGATACTCGGAACCACAGGACAGTGAACAAACATTCTTTCCTAAATGAGCAAAGGTGATACAAAGTTTGTGTCAGCTGTCTATTTCTCTCCGTAGACACTGCCTGACCCACTAAGTTTCTCCAGCATTTTGTGTGTGGCTGAAATAAGTGGGTCATTTTCAGACTGGAAGGAGGTAACTTTTGGACTACCCCGGGCATCGGTTCCAGGCCACAATTGTTCACTGTTTACTGACCAGGAGGAGGGATTCAAATGTGTGATGTCCAAGTGTTCTGATAACAGACACAGTGGTAGGGAATCTGAAGACGACATTGTGATTCTCCATCAAGTGGTTTAGAAGGCAGACAGCACTTTGACCTTTACTGAACAGGGACAGGAGTGTAGACACATGGTGGTGTAATTACGCTTGTACAGAATGTTGGCAAGGCCACACCTGGAGGTCTTTGCATGGTTTTGGTCCCTGAGCTAAAAGAGATGAAAGAGCAACATTGGAGACTGTCCAGAGGAGTTTCACCAGGACAGTTCCTGGGATGATCTACCCGCAGAGGTGAGACAATTTGGGCCTGAGTTTATAGTATATTCACATCCGATCCTTGGCGCTTTGTTAGGGTATCTGTTGAGCATCTTGATGAGGTATCTCTCTTCATCAGTGAAAGGAGCCGATTGCTGCTAAATAAGGGGGAACTGAGGAGTGGTGTGACATGGGCACACAAGCTGAGATCAGCCACTATTGTGTTGAATAACCATAAGACATAGGAGCAGAATTAGGACATTCAACCCATCACTGGTGCGGTTCCCCTTTAAGACAGCAGAAGAAAGGATGCTGCTCTGTCTAAGGAAGCATGGTTTTCGACTCCCAATACAGACTATCTTGCTGGCAAATGTACAGTCCCTGATAAATAAAATCAAAGATCTCAGACCTAGACTGCTGTACCAGAGGGACATTAAAAGCTGTTGAGTTTTTTTGTTTTGTGGATTCTTGGTTAACCCCTCCACCCCGGACGCAGTGAAGCAGCTCGATGGGTTCACAATGCACCGCCGAGGTAGGACTGCTGAGTCTTTCAAAGGCAGTGGAGATGGAGTATGCTTCATGACCAACTCCTTGTGTATACAAATATTGTGATGCCTTCTCAGTCCTGCTCACCTGACCAGAAACTTTCTATGAATAAGTGTCGCCCCAGGATATTTCAGCGATCATCTTGGTAACAGTGTACATCCCACCTTAGGTTTAGGCCAGTGTCATTTTGGGGATTTTAACCAGGCCAGATTGAAGAGGTCTCTGAGTAATTATTACCAACAAATTATTTGTAGCAGAACAATAAACACACTGGCCCACTGTCACACTACCATCAAAAGCACTTATTGTGCCAAACACTTTGAAAGGTCTGATCATCTGGCTGTGCAGTTATATCAGTGTCCAAGAAGAGCAGGGTGAGCTGTCTTAATGTCTATCATCGAGTAGCACTCATGGTGATGAAGTGGATATTGAACCAATGAACACTATCTCACTGCTTCACTTTTCTATGTTTGCACTAATTTAACTATTTAATATATATATGCTTACTGTAATCCACAGTTTTTTCTATTATTATGTATTGTACTGCTGCCACAGGCAAATGTCACAATAATGCCACTGATAATAAATCTGATTCTGATTGATTATCAGTCTCAAACCCATTCTCCTGCCTTCACAACATAAACCTTGATGGCCTTACTAGTGAAGAACCTATTAACATCTGCTTTAAATATACTCAATGACTTGGCCTCACAGTCATCTGTGGCAATGAATTACACAGATACACAATACTCAGGCTGAAGATATTCCTCCTCCTCTCTGTTTTAAATAGAGATTCCTCTATTCTGAGGCTGTTCCCTCTGGTCTTAGACTCCCCACTTAGACCCTTTCAGTCTCATGAACTTCCTATGGACCCTCTCCAATGCCAGCACATCTTTTCTTAGACAAGGGGCTCAAACTACGCACAATACTCCAATTGCAGTCCGACCAGTGCTTTATAAAGCCCCAGCATTACATCCTTGCTTTTGTATTTTTGTCCTCTCAAAATGAATGCTGGCATTGCATGCATCACTTTATGTACAAGCAATAAGTCTATGTTTAAAAGCTAATCATGTATTTATTTATTGCATTTTTATTGTTCTCATTATGCTTATTGTATTTTTTTATGTGCATCAGATCTGGAGAACAATCATTTTGCTCTCTTTTATACTTGTGTACTGAAGAATGACAATAAATAATCCTGAATATACTAGCCCCCTTGAAATGAATGCTAACGTTTCATTTGCTTTCCTTACTGTCGCCACAACCTGCAGGTTAAACTTTAGGGCAGTGATGGCCAACCTATGGTGCATGTGCCAAAAGTGGTGCATTGGATGATTAGAAGTAGCGCATTGCACCCAGTGATAATAATAAAAAATGAAAGCCTACTCATGCAAAAAGTATTAACCAAGAAATGATTTGTAGAAAAAAAGGTCTATAACAGGAAATCAAGTAGCTTAGAGCTAGAAACGGGTTTTACTGAGAATAAATCTAAAACTTAGCAATTATTTTTAGTGATTTTATTATTTCGTGTACATCTTTTGGCAAATGTTATCTTCTTTCACATTAATCTGTTTTCAATTTTAAAAAATGTTCAATGAATCAAACTAGGAAAGAAGGACTTTTGTTCTGCAGTTGTTCAATATACGTTTGATACTTGTTTGATCCTGAGGCACCAGGCGTCAGCACCAGTGGTGTGTCGCAAATTTTTGCCAGTCAGTTTACAATTGACACTGGTGTGCCACGGAGTTGTGCTTTGTTTGTCCTTTGTGAACATTTGCAGTTTTGTACTTTTTTGAAAATTAAGCCTTGATTTTATGTTCAGTTACCCATCACAGTGCAAAAGAAAAGCAGTAAGTGATAGCAAGCGTGAATTCAATGAACAGTGAGAAAATGAGTTCTTACTTATAGCGGGTCTGTCAGGAAAATCGTTGTGCATTGTTTGTGAAAATACTTTCTCACATAATAGAAGACAATCTTAATAGACACTATAGAACACAAAATCATACTGAAATAGAAGGAAAACTGAAGCTAGTGCTTGGGTCTGAGTTACGGAAAGAATATGTGATTAAGAAAAAGGAAGAAATCAAAAGAAGACAAAATATATTTGTTAAAAGTCTCATTAAGGTAAGTAATGTTTATATTGTTTTTATATTAAAACTATATTATGTAAAAATGCTAAATATGTCTATATTAACATTTTTACAAGAATCGAATGGGGGTACAAGAGTTGTATGGCGCATCTGAACTCGTGCATGAAAAAATTGACGTGTGGAATGTAAAAGGTTGGCCACCCCTGCTTTAGGGAATGCTGCACAAGGACTCGCAAGTACCTTTGCACCTCTGATTTGAGACATTTCTCCCCGTTTAGAAAATAGTCTATGCCACTTATTCCTTCCACCAAAGTGAATGAGCATACACTTCCAAACATTACATCTGCCAATTCTTTACTCATTTTCATAATATGTCCATGTCCTTCTGCTGACTCCCTGCTACCTCAAAATAACCGGCCCCTCCAACTACCTTGGTATCGTCTGCAAATTTGGTCACAAAACCATCAATTCTGCCATCTATATCATTGATATATAACATGAAAAAAAGTGGACCCAACACCAATGCCTGCAATATACCACTAGTCACCGAAAGCCAACAAGAAAATGTTCCCTTTATTCCCTCCTGCCAGTCAGCTAATCTTCTATCCATGCAAGTATCTTTCCTGTAATACCATAGGCTCATGTTTTGTTAATATGAAGCACCTTATCAAAGGCCCTCTGAAAATCCAAGTAAAAAATATCCACTGACTCCTTTGTCTATCCTGCCTGTTATTACCTCAATGAATCCCAACAGATTTGGCAGGCAAGATTATTCCTTAAGGAAACCATGCTGACTGTGGCCTATTTTAATATGTGCCTGCAAGTACCCCAAAATCTCATTCTTAGCAATGGACTCCAACATCTTTCCAACCACTAAAGTCAGGCTAACTGTCCTATAATTTCCTTTCTTTTGCCTCCCTCCCTTGTTAAAGAGTGGAGTGACATTTGCAATTTTCCAGTCCTCTGTAATCTATTGATTGTTGATAGATCATTACTAATGCCTCCACAATCTCTATAGCTACCTCATCCAGAATCCTTGAATGTAGTTCATCTAGTCCAGGTGATCTAGCTACCTTCAGACCTTTACTTCTCCTTAGTAATAGCAGCTACACTCACTTTGGCCCTCTGACACTCTTGCATTTCTGACATATGGCTGGTATCTTCCACAGTGAAGATTGACACAAAATACTTAATACGTTCACTCTCCATATCTTTGTCCCCTGCTATTACCCCTCTAGAGCCATTTTCCAGCTGTCCGTTATTCACTCTTGCCTCTTTTATAATGTTGTCGCGCTTACCTCCATTTTCATCTTTTCTCTCCGTATTGCTTTTCTTGTCACCTTCTGTTTGTGTATAAAAGCTTCCATCCCACTAATTTTTGCTATATTATATGCTTTTATATGGTATTTCACTTCCCTTGTCGGCCACGGTTGCTTCATTCTCCCATTGAATACTTCTTCTTTGGAATGTATCTATCCTGTGTCTTCCAAATTTCCCCAGAATCTCCAGCCATTGCTGTAGTGCCATCATCCCTTCTAGTGTTCCTTCCAGCTCATTTTTCATGCCTCTGTAATCCCCTTCATTCTGCTGTTTGTTTCTCTTTCTCAAACTGCGGTGTGAATCCTATCATATTGTGACCACTGCTTCCTAAGAGTCCCTTTCCTTAAGCTCCCTAATCAAATCTGTATCATTATATAACATTCAATCCAGAATTATCCTTTCCATAGTGGGCTCAACTACAAACTGCTCTAAAAAGCTACCCTGTAGGCATACTACAAATTTCCTCTCTTGGGATCCAGCACCAAATAGATTTTCCTATTCTACCTGCTTATTGAAATACCCCATGACTATCATACCATGACCTTTTTACATGCCTTTTCTATCTCACATTGGGATTTGTACCCCACATCCTGGCTACCGTTTGGAAACTTGTATATATGTCCTGTCAAGCTATTTTCACCCTTGCAGTTTCTTAACTCTACTTTCAAGGATTCTACATATTCCAGTCCTATGTCACTTCTTCCTAAGGATTTGATTTCATTTATTACCAACATAACCACCCCAACAGCCACTGCCTACCTGTCTGTCCTTTCAATACAATGTGTATCTTTGGATGTTAAGCTCCTGCCTACAATCTTTTTTAAGCTTCAAATATAACACATGCAGTCCTGTATTCTTCATCCTTTTTGACTTTGCCTCCCCCATGATACACTTCAACACATCCCAGTGAATGCAATTTTACCCAATCATCTGCCTGTCTTTCCCAACAGTCTCACTATAGACTGTATCTACATGGGTTTGTACACATACACCAACTGCCTCATCCTCAGCCCTATTTCTCTAGCTCCCATCCCCTGTCAAATTAATTTAACCCCTCCCTAACAGCTATAGCAAGATTATTGGTCCCCCTTGAGCTCAGGTGTAACCAGTCACTTTTGTACAGATCATGCCTTCCCCAGAAGTGATCCCATTGATACAGAAATCTGAAACCCTGCCCCATGCACCAATTCCTCAGCCATGCATTCATCTGCCAAATCGTCATATTCTTGCCTTCGCTGGCACATGGCACAGACAGCAATCCACGGGCAGCTAGAGGGGCTGAGTGGCCTCCTTCTGCTTTTCAGGTTCCTCTAAATATAGATAAGGGTTGAGACCGATTGATGGGGAGAATGGCCTATTCCAAGGAAAGGTACAGGCTGTGTCCTATTTACTTACTGCACACTATGCCACTAACATTGACGGCAACAATGAAGGTCTTCTCTGTTGAGCCCCAGATGTGGATCAGGGTCACACACAGACATAGAGTGATCCTTCATTGCTGTTTCTCTGACAGTTTTGTTTAACCAGGAAGAGTTGTTAACCCTGAGCAGATCCCCTGAAACCGGAGGATTGGTGGACAACTCTTAGTCTGGCCTCTACCCTTTGATCTGTTTGGCATGGGTGACCCTACCAAGAGCCAAAGCATAAAGCCCTGATGACAGCTAATATAACTCTCCAGGTCATTGTGGTACGAAAGCCTCCAAACTATGACAAGGTTGTGGTCCTCTTGCTGGACAGGTGGTGTATGAGAGTAATTAATACTGAGATGACACTCTCCCCAAGATGTCCTGACTCCACCCGTCCTCAGGACCCTGACAGGCCTTGTTCAGCCATTGTCTCCACTCCCCAAGACAGCAGAGGGGAGAAGTGGGAGGTGGGGGGGGGGGGGTGGTGTGAGCCCCAGCTCCACATCACAGACACTTGCCGAACAGTGGGACAGTACTGTTTGTGATACACCCTTAGGACTGCAGAGAACCTGTCTTGAGGTGAACAGTGCAGGGGAGCACAGAAAGGGTGAGGGGTGTCTGAAGGGAGAGGAGGTGGTGAGGGAGTTTCGGGCTGAAAGGGTGATGGTTGGGGCAGAAGTGATGAAGGCTGAGGGAGGGTAAATGGGGAGATGAGGAGGGTGAGGGAAGAGGATACAGTGAAGTAGCAGGGTAGATGGTGGGGAGTGGAGGGTAAGGGAATGGGGTCAGTAAGACCAAAGAGCTGATTGTAAACTTCAGGAAGGGTAACACAATCCAATCCTCGCAGAGTGATCAGAAGTGGAGAGAGTAAGCAATTTCAAGTTCCTGAGTGTCAGGGTCTCTGAGGATCTAACCTGGTGCAAACATATTGATACAGCTATAAAGAAGGCAAGACAGCAGTATATTTCATTACGAGTTTGAGAAGATTTGGTTTGTCACTGAAAACACTCAAAAAACTTTGTACCGTGGAGAGCATTCTGACTGGCTGCATCACTGTTTGGTATGTAGTGGGGGGCGGGGGGGGAGGCTACTGCACAGGATCAAAAGAAGCTGCAGAAAGTTGTAAAATTAGTCAGCTCCATCTTGGGTATTAGCCTCCGTAACATCCAAGGCATCTTCAAAGAGCAGTGACTCAGAAAGGCAGTGTCTGTCATTAAGGACCCCTGTCACCCAGAGCATGCCCTTTTCTCACTGTTACCATCAGGAAGGAGGTACAGAAGCCTGAAAGCACACACTCAGTGATTCAGGAACAGCTCCTTCCCCTCTGCCATCTGTTTCCTAAATGGACACTGAATCAATGAACACTACCTCACTTTTTAAATATTATTTCTGTTTGTGCACTAATTTAATTTAACTATTTAATATACATATACTTACTGTAATTGATTAACTTATTTATTTTAATATATTATCATGTATTGCATTGTAATGCTGCTACTAGGTTAATATATTTCTCAACATATGCCAGTGATATTTAACCTGATTCTGATTCTGGTTCTGGTGAGGGGGGAGGAGATGGTGGAGAGTAGAGCATGGGGGAAGACATGGGGGGGGGGGGTAGAGGGTGGAGAGGGTAGATGTAGAATGCAAGAGTGCTGGAAGAGGTTGTGGAGAGGGTAGATGCTGGAGGGTGGGGTGAGAGGGCAAGTTCCATGTGTTAGGGTAGGGGATAGTGAAGAGCGGGTGTGGATGTGTGTGGGGGGAGAATGCAGAGAGTAGGGGAGATGATAGAAGGAGATTGGGAGAGTGGGAGAGGGGAAGAGGATATGAGAAATGGAGATGGAGGGGGATGGTAGAAGTGGCTGGGAGAGGTTAGGAAAGATGGTGGAGGGGTCAGTAGGGGAGCTGGAGGAGGAGAGAGTTGGGGGAAGATGGATGGCAGGACCGAAAGATGAGCTGGAGAACGTGAGGGGGAAGATGGACAACAGAGGGTGGATGCAGCACTGTCCCACTGTCACTGAGTTGGACTCAGCTAGCACCTGGTATTGTGTATTTAATATTTCAGTAATATTTGAGAAATATTGTAAATATGTTGTTTGATTAAGCATTCTTGTCTGTTTAAATAATTCACCACGGATTATATGTAAAAATAAGTGAATTGCATATGTCATGATGCTACCACATGATACAAAGTTAGACTCATATTTTAGACTCTTGTGTCTTTCTTTTAATTAGTTTACTGTCTTGGAGTTACAAAACATAACAGTGGCAACGAGGTATTTTTAAAACAAACCCAAGAAGCACAGCAAGACATCCGAGTTTTAAAAAAAGCACAGCACATGTTCTTCAAAGGGAAGACACGATTGAGTTTTAAAAAAAAGGCAGAAAATGGAAGAATTCATGGGTTCATAAACAGTAAATACAGGGTGGTGATAATCATTAAAAAAAAGAGCAGTAATAGCTGGTTACATCGGTAAACTTGATGTGTTCAATTGAACAATAGATAATTGAGTTTTGTAAACTTAACAGATTGAGCAGTATTTTTAAAAAAATGAAATAGTCAGTGAGGAGTAACAGTTTTGCTGAGTGCATTGAATTTAAAGACATGCCGTTTGCTTAGGAGTTAGATTGCTCCAACCAAACCGGCAGAAAGAAGCTTTGCTGATATTGTGAAAGTAATGCAGGATCATTTCGAACCAAAGCCGTTGTTGATTGCAGAACGCTTTAGGTTTCATAAATGGAATCAAAAGGAAGGGGAGTCCTTTTCAGCGTACATGGCTGAACTGGTGAGATTGTCTGAGCATTGTCAGTTCAGTGTTGGGCTTCATGATGCACTCAGAGATCATTTACTTCTGTGGAGTCTTACAAGAAAACATTCAAGAACAACTCCTTACTGAAACACAACTGCATTCAAAAGAAAATTTGAAATAGCTGTCATAATGGAAACTGCAGCCAGAGATGCAGTTGAATTTCAGTCAGGAATGAAGATTAAAATGAACAAAATTGCAATGTCTAAGCAGAACAAATTGTGTTACCATTGTGGCAAAAGCTCACATACACCAGATCAATGCAGGTTTAAAATTGAAACTTTCAGAAAATGCAACAAAATAGGACACATACAAAGAACATTCAGGACAGACAAAAATAAATGGACTGCACAGGGAAGAGAAAACGATAAATTGTCACGGATCAGTTTCAAAAAGAGCACCATGATGCACTCAGTGTACATGCCTGAGATTCATCTTCCCACAGGATTGAGCAAGAGGGAGAGAGAGAGAGAGAGAGAGAGCATTCCAACACAGTGACTTTCTTCCAAGTGAGTGAAGACCTCAGTATCTCCTGTTTTCCTACACTTGTTTTCTTTGCCTTTTATTCTGACAGGCACATATAAGCTCTGTGCTCTCAAAAGTTCACTTTTAGAGCCTCCCACTTACAAAGTACACCTTTGCCAGGAAGCAACCTGTCCCAATCCACACTTGCCAAATCCCTTCTGATACCATCAAAAATGGCCTTTCTCCAATTTAGATTCTCAAGCCAAGGACCTTATCTATCCTTATCTGTAGTTATCTTGAAACCAATGGCATTATGATCACTAGACGCCAAGTGTTCCCCTGCACAAACTTCTGTCACCTGCCCTGCCTCATTCTCTTAACGGAGATCTAATATTGTACTCTCTCTAGTTAGGACTTCTATGTGCTTATTAATGAAACCTTCCTGAACACCTTTGACAAACTACTTCCAATCCAATCCTTCAACAGAATGGGATTGGAAAGTTAAAATTACCTACTATCACAATCTTATGTTTCATGAACCATCTGTGATCTCTCTACAAATTTGTTCCTCTAAATCCTGCGGTCTATTGGGTGACATATAATATAGCCCAATTAACATGGTCATACCTTTCTTATTCCTCTTATTGAGGCCCAGAGCCATCAACCACTCCTCATATGGCAAGCCTTTCGATCCAGGAATTATTTTCATAAACCTCATTTGAATCCTCTCCAGTTTCGATACATGCTTTCTTCAATAAGGAGCCAAAACTGCTCACAATACTCGATGTGAGTCCTCACCAGTACTTTATAAAGCCTCAACATTATGTCCTTATTTATTTATTCTAGTCCACTCAAAACGAATGTTAAAATCACATTTGCCTTCCTCATCATCGACTCAACCTGCAAATTAACCTGCAGAGAATCCTGCACAAGGACTCCCAAGACCCTTGTACCTCTGATCTTTGAATTTTTTCTCCATTTAGAAAATAGTGAACACTTTTATTTCTTCTATCAAAGTGCATGACCATACACTTTCTGACTCTGTATTCCATCTTCCATTTCTTTGCCCATTCTCCTAATCTAAGTCCTTCTGTAGCTTCTCAACTTCCTCAAAACTACTTGCCCCTCCACCTATCTTTGTATCATCTGAAAACTTGGCCACAAAGCCATCAATGCCATTATCCAAATCATTGGAATGTAAGATAAAAAGAGGTGGTTGCAACATCGACCCCTGTGGAACATCATTAGTCAACGGCAGCCAACCAGAAAAGGTTCTCTTTATTCAAACTCTTGCCTCCTGGCTTTATCCATTTTAAATCTCCTATTCTCACTGTTAAGGGATCACTCTGGAGTTACGACATTAAGTGTAGCATAATTATGGATTACCTAGAATGAGAACCAGTTTTAGGAAATAAAACATTAACTTCCAACTGATGTTTGGTGGCCAGGGAAACCAATCATTCTGATTTTCCCCATTGACACTACATGGCAAAAAAACAACACATAAATGTCCCTGCTATTACCATTTGGTTATTAAAGCTATATCCTTGCCACTTCATGCACAGTCCATGAAAGGTTTGTTTAGTCACTTAACTTTCTGGTTAGTTATATATTCATGGAACCATCCTTCAACATGAGAACAAAAGAGATACATTTTGGCTGTGAGGAGTTTGTACTCATAGGCTTTCGAACAGATACCAGCATAGAATATTCAAAGTGGCTTTGTTAGTTGAGATATGTTGCTATTGTAAAAATATAACTCTGTACATTTACCAATGTTCAAAGTGTTAAAGTTAAGTAGGTGATTATAGCCATTGAAACTCATTTATTGTTATCTTTGTCCTGAAGAAGAATAAAACATCCTGTCAGCAAAGTGAGATTCCTCTGGGCACTCTCTCCTGAAGGTTTGCTGAGTGAACACAGATACAGCTTTCATGTGGCTCATTTTCAGTCTGTCGCAACACTCACATTTAACCCATGCCCACTAGTTTTAGACTCACCGACCCTGGGATAAAGATGGTCATCGTTCAGCTTATCTGTACCCCCTCATGATCAACAAGCTGTGCCTAGGGGAACCTGACTGAGTAAAAGAGATTGGAGACGATTTCATTGATGTTACATTACAGGAGCTGGGATATTCAAACCCCACTGTCCACACTGATCAGCTTTGGTCAGGCAGTAATGTAGATGCTTCTGCCTTCCTGGTAGATGTCCGTGTGATTTGCACCCCTGATAGGGAATGCCTTTTGTTCTCAATCTGTGTGTTCCTGGCTAGAACTAGGATTACCCTGTGGTATGTTTCTATTAGAACCTACTGGGCATCCACTTTGGTGAATAGTGACAGCCCCTACAGCCTAATAGATCAGACTATTAATGGATCCATTTAGTGTCTCAATGATTCAATTTAATATCAGAGAATGTATACAGTACACAATCTGAAATTCTTGTTCTTCACAGACATCCACGAAGCAGAAAAAAACCCAAAGGAATGAACAACAAGAATGTCAGAACACCAAAATCCTCCTCCCCCCTCCCATGCACAAGAGGCAGCAAAAGCATTGACCTTCCCCCTCACAACTCCCCCCACGTGCACTGGTAAAATCACTGAACCCCCACCACCCAACCTCGCAAGCAATAGCAAGGTCCCCAAAGGAACCATGATCTCGAGTCCATCAAAAACTAGTCCATCCCAGCACTTCGGTATCTCAGACAGGCTCTCTCTCACTAGCGAGGGAAAGAGATCGCTCCACCAAGAACGAGTGGGAGACCAGCAGCTTGCTGCTTCAATGTTATAATCTTCCGCATTGCTTCTCCGAGTCCCCCGACTCGAGGACCGACCGGCTCTCACTCACCATCAAAAGAGAGAGTGGTGAGACAGGATCAGCCTAGCACAGGGGCCTTCTTCTGAAACCAGCGCAATGCTTCGATTGTGTCCATGGGGCCACACCCCGAAGGCACATGTCTTCCAGGCCACAACTTGAGATATCGAAACGCCAAGCCAAACAGCGAGTCCGAGTCTGAGAGTACACTGCTTGTGGAGAACTGTACAGTGAGCTGCAACTGCATTCCATCTCTGTGTTAGTAACTCCTCGCACTCTCCCAGCTTCCTCCTTTTCACCTGATACTCAGTGTCCGTCTGTGACTTTCAATCAAAGGCTACCTGCGTTCTCAGTCTTTTTCCCTCTTGGCAGCTTGACAGCACAGAGCAGTGTTAACCCATGGAGTGCTCCTACTAGAATTGTCGTGCGGCAGTAACAAGAGTGAATAATTTAGCAGTTGACCGCACAGGAATGTGTCATTCAGCCCATCGGCTTTACGGCACACCAACCTCGTGCAAGTGGCAGTGCTGGGCACTCAGCTGCTTGGTAAAACTACAGTTAAAATAGAAGGCTGGAATAGGAACTTTACGGGATCGCTCCTCGTGCATTAAAAGTGTTCCATCAAACATTGTCCTGTGTGCTCAGAACTATAGTACAGGTGGCCTTGGCAGAAGCAAGCACAGCTGCCATGGTTAAAAGAAAACAGAGTCTGGGGAACTCACATACACTGCAGATTTAAAACTTAGTGAGGATTGCTAAGATGGGGAAAGTGCGTCAAGACCTCGCAGGGCACTGAAATCAGGTTGAGAATATCATGACTGCAATCAGCAGAGAGCTAATTGGTGAATGAGATGGTGCAAACTGGGAAACATATATCCATTTCCTTAAACTGTCAAGGATACACTGTCAGATGTGTTTTTTATTCTCTCTCGCTTTTATATATATACTGTACATATCCCATCACCTCTAGCTCTGTTCCTCCCATCCCTATATCTACGTGATCTATGTGTCCATCTGGTGCTCGGTATCACCTTTCACCTATGTTATCAACACCTTGTTCTCATTTTGCAACTTTACTGTAACAAGTCAATAGAACAGGGAGGATTGCCCAGTGGTATGTTTCTGTTTGAATGTCATGGCCACAGAAGGTAGAATGAATTATTTCCAGGTTTTTGCACAGTGAAAACCCATTTAGCACCACAGCTCTCTGACAGCTTTTGTGCTCCACATCGATCTCCTGCAACATGCATTCAGCTGTGCAGCGGAACAGAGAGGTCTGGAAACAGAATGTCCACAGAACCATTGGTTTGAGAGTAACAATGTGTCAGCTTTGTACTTAGGTGTCTGTGTCCCAAAACTGGAAAGAGCAGACAGCACATGAAGCCTTGGCAGCTGAAGGCACACATACAGTTGTGAAGGCAGTGAATTTGCTCATTATTGGCAGTACTGTATTAAGAGGTGGTCAGACATCACAGTGGCTTCATGTAATGGAGCCAGACCAAAGAGTGAACTGAAAATCATATGCAACACACAGAAAGCTGTACGAACTCAGCAGATCAGCTGGCATCTGTGGAGGAAATAGACAGCTGAAGTTTCAGGACTTGAAGGAAAGAGGGGAGATAGTCAGATAAAAGATGCCGTGTCTGATCCCTCAAGGTACTATGCTTTTCCTCTCTCTCACCTGAGAAGCACTTCTTCCCATAAATTCACTCATGTTTTTTAAATTTTGTGCAAATATGGATCTACTCTGGTATTTCTGTCAGAAATGAAGAATTCATTACTCTCGTTAGGGAAGCTGCATCCAACAGACTTGATATTAGGAATAGGTAGGACTGATTGGAGAAGTAAGTCTATTCGATGTTCAATGGAAATGGGAGCTAGACAGAATTATTCAGAATTTAAAACTTAGACAGAAAGCACAGTAACAACTTTTTACCTCTGTAACCAGAGGACAGTTTACACTCAAGAATAATAGTTTAGAGGGGATGCAAGGAAGATTTTTTTTTCGTTAAGTCCTTGGTGCAGAAGATTAAATTATATGGAATTCAGGGTGAGCTAGTCAGGTGGATACAAAATTGGTTTGGTAGGAGGAGGCATCATGGAGAGGTGTTTTTCAGACTGGAGGCCTGTGTCCAGTGGTATGCTGCAGGGATCAGTGCTGGATCTACTGTAAATTGTCATCTATATTAACCACTTGGATAACAATGTTGTTAACATGGCTAGTAAGTTTGTAGATGACATCAAAATTGGTGTAGTGAAGATCGAGGTAAATTATCCAAGTTCACAGCAGTATCTGGGCTAAGTTGGGAAGAGCATCAGGGTATGGTAAATGGAATTTAACTCAAAGAGTTGTATTTTGGCAAATTAACCCAGGACACAGTGAAGGGAAAGTGGAGTAGAACAAGGTGACCTGGGACACAAGAGTGAAGGGAAAGCGGGGTAGAACAGGTGACCCAGGGCACAGGAGTGAAGGGAAAGTGGGGTAGAACAGGGTGACCCAGGGCACAGGAGTGAAGGGAAAGTGGGGTAGAACAGGGTAACCAGGGTACAGGTGTGAAGGGAAATTGGGGTAGAACAGGATGATCTGGGGTACAGGAGTGAAGGGAAAGTGGGGTAGAACAGGGTAACCAGGGTATAGGTGTGAAGGGAAAGTGGGGTAGAACAGGGTGACCCAGGGTACAGGAGTGAAGGGAAAGTGGGGTAGAACAGGGTAACCAGGGTAGAGGTGTGAAGGGAAAGTGGGGTAGAACAGGTGACCCAGGGCACAGGAGTGAAGGGAAAGTGGGGTAGAACAGGGTGACCCAGGGCACAGGAGTGAAGGGAAAGTGGGGTAGAACAGGGTAACCAGGGTAGAGGTGTGAAGGGAAATTGGGGTAGAACAGGATGATCTGGGGTACAGGAGTGAAGGGAAAGTGGGGTAGAACAGGGTAACCAGGGTACAGGTGTGAAGGGAAAGTGGGGTAGAACAGGGTGACCCAGGACACAGGTGTGAAGGGAAAGTGGGGTAGAACAGTGTGACCCAGGGCACAGAAGTGAAGGGAAAGTGGGGTAGAACAGGGTGACCCAGGGCACAGGAGTGAAGGGAAAGTGGGGTAGAACAGGGTGACCCAGGGCACAGGAGTGAAGGGAAAGTGGGGTAGAACAGGGTAACCAGGGTACAGGTGTGAAGGGAAATTGGGGTAGAACAGGATGATCTGGGGTACAGGAGTGAAGGGAAAGTGGGGTAGAACAGGGTGACCCAGGGTACAGGAGTGAAGGGAAAGTGGGGTAGAACAGGGTAACCAGGGTAGAGGTGTGAAGGGAAATTGGGGTAGAACAGGATGATCTGGGGTACAGGAGTGAAGGGAAAGTGGGGTAGAACAGGGTGACCCAGGGTACAGGAGTGAAGGGAAAGTGGGGTAGAACAGGGTAACCAGGGTACAGGTGTGAAGGGAAAGTGGGGTAGAACAGGTGACCCAGGGCACAGGAGTGAAGGGAAAGTGGGGTAGAACAGGGTAACCAGGGTAGAGGTGTGAAGGGAAATTGGGGTAGAACAGGATGATCTGGGGTACAGGAGTGAAGGGAAAGTGGGGTAGAACAGGGTAACCAGGGTACAGGTGTGAAGGGAAAGTGGGGTAGAACAGGGTGACCCAGGGCACAGGTGTGAAGGGAAAGTGGGGTAGAACAGGGTGACCCAGGGCACAGAAGTGAAGGGAAAGTGGGGTAGAACAGGGTGACCCAGGGCACAGGAGTGAAGGGAAAGTGGGGTAGAACAGGGTGACCCAGGGCACAGGAGTGAAGGGAAAGTGGGGTAGAACAGGGTAACCAGGGTACAGGTGTGAAGGGAAATTGGGGTAGAACAGGATGATCTGGGGTACAGGAGTGAAGGGAAAGTGGGGTAGAACAGGGTAACCAGGGTACAGGTGTGAAGGGAAAATGGGGTAGAACAGGGTGACCCAGGGTACAGGAGTGAAGGGAAAGTGGGGTAGAACAGGGTAACCAGGGTAGAGGTGTGAAGGGAAATTGGGGTAGAACAGGATGATCTGGGGTACAGGAGTGAAGGGAAAGTGGGGTAGAACAGGGTAACCAGGGTACAGGTGTGAAGGGAAAGTGGGGTAGAACAGGGTGACCCAGGGCACAGGTGTGAAGGGGAAGTGGGGTAGAACAGGATGACCCAGGGCACAGGAGTGAAGGGAAAGTGGGTAGAACAGGGTGACCCAGGGCACAGGAGTGAAGGGAAATTGGGTAGAACAGGGTGACCTGGGGTACAGGAGTGAAGGGAAAGTGGGTAGAACAGGGTGACCTGGGGTACAGGAGTGAAGGGAAAGTGGGTAGAACAGGGTGACCCAGGGTATAGGAGTGAAGGGAAAAGTGGGGTAGAACAGGATGACTTGGGGTACAGAAGTGAAGGGAAAGTGGATAGAACAGGGTGACCCGGGGCACAGGAGTGAAGGGAAAGTGGATAGAACAGGGTGACCCGGGGCACAGGAGTGAAGGGAAAGTGAGGTAGAACAGGGTGACCTGGGGTACAGGAGTGAAGGGAAAGTGGGTAGAACAGGATGACCTGGGGTACAGGAGTGAAAGGAAAGTGGGTAGAACAGGGTGACCTGGGGTACAGGAGTGAAGGGAAAGTGGGTAGAACAGGGTGACCTGGGGTACAGGAGTGAAGGGAAAGTGGGTAGAACAGGGTGACCTGGGGTACAGGAGTGAAGGGAAAGTGGGTAGAACAGGGTGACCTGGGGTACAGGAGTGAAGGGAAAGTAGGTAGAACAGGATGACCTGGGGTACAGGAGTGAAAGGAAAGTGGGTAGAACAGGGTGACCTGGGGTACAGGAGTGAAGGGAAAGTGGGTAGAACAGGGTGACCTGGGGTACAGGAGTGAAGGGAAAAGTGGGTAGAACAGGATGACCTGGGGTACAGGAGTGAAGGGAAAGTGGGTAGAACAGGGTGACCTGGGGTACAGGAGTGAAGGGAAAGTGGATAGAACAGGGTGACCCGGGGCACAGGAGTGAAGGGAAAGTGGGTAGAACAGGGTGACCTGGGGTACAGGAGTGAAGGGAAAAGTGGGTAGAACAGGATGACCTGGGGTACAGGAGTGAAGGGAAAGTGGGTAGAACAGGGTGACCTGGGGTACAGGAGTGAAGGGAAAGTGGGTAGAACAGGGTGACCTGGGGTACAGGAGTGAAGGGAAAGTGGGTAGAACAGGGTGACCTGGGGTACAGGAGTGAAGGGAAAGTGGGTAGAACAGGGTGACCTGGGGTACAGGAGTGAAGGAAAAGTGGGTAGAACAGGATGACCTGGGGTACAGGAGTGAAAGGAAAGTGGGTAGAACAGGGTGACCTGGGGTACAGGAGTGAAGGGAAAGTGGGTAGAACAGGGTGACCTGGGGTACAGGAGTGAAGGGAAAGTGGATAGAACAGGGTGACCCAGGGTACAGGAGTGAAGGGAAAGTGGGTAGAACAGGATGACCTGGGGTACAGGAGTGAAGGGAAAAGTGGATAGAACATGGTGACCCAGGGTACAGGAGTGAAGGGAAAGTGGGTAGAACAGGATGACCTGGGGTACAGGAGTGAAGGGAAAGTGGATAGAACAGGGTGACCCAGGGTACAGGAGTGAAGGGAAAAGTGGGGTAGAACAGGATGACCTGGGGTACAGAAGTGAAAGGAAAGTAGGATACAACAGGGTGACCCGGGGCACAGGAGTGAAGGGAAAGTGGGTAGAACAGGGTGACCTGGGGTACAGGAGTGAAGGGAAAAGTGGGGTAGAACAGGATGACCTGGGGTACAGGAGTGAAAGGAAAGTGGGTAGAACAGAGTGACCCAGGGCACAGGAGTGAAGGGAAAGTGGGTAGAACAGGGTGACCTGGGGTACAGGAGTGAAGGGAAAAGTGGGTAGAACAGGGTGACCTGGGGTACAGGAGTGAAGGGAAAGTGGGTAGAACAGGGTGACCTGGGGTACAGAAGTGAAGGGAAAGTAGGGTACAACAGGATGACCTGGGGTACAGGAGTGAAGGGAAAGTGGGTAGAACAGGGTGACCTGGGGTACAGAAGTGAAGGGAAAGTAGGGTACAACAGGATGACCTGGGGTACAGGAGTGAAGGGAAAAGTGGGTAGAACAGGATGACCTGGGGTACAGGAGTGAAAGGAAAGTGGGTAGAACAGGGTGACCTGGGGTACAGGAGTGAAAGGAAAGTGGGTAGAACAGGGTGACCTGGGGTACAGGAGTGAAGGGAAAGTGGGTAGAACAGGGTGACCTGGGGTACAGGAGTGAAGGGAAAGTGGGTAGAACAGGGTGACCTGGGGTACAGAAGTGAAGGGAAAGTAGGGTACAACAGGATGACCTGGGGTACAGGAGCGAAGGGAAAAGTGGGTAGAACAGGATGACCTGGGGTACAGGAGTGAAAGGAAAGTGGGTAGAACAGGGTGACCTGGGGTACAGGAGTGAAAGGAAAGTGGGTAGAACAGGGTTTCCCAGGGCACAGGAGTGAAGGGAAAGTGGGTAGAACAGGGTGACCTGGGGTAGAGGAGTGAAGGGAAAGTAGGGTACAGGCACACAGTTTCCTGAATGTGGAGATATGGATGGACAGGATGGGGAAGGCAGTGTGTATCACTCAGGATACTCCTTACAAGATTTGCAACAAAATTGTACAAGTGTACAAGATGACGGCTCAGACTGCTGCATGCAGCTCTGGTCACCTGGGACAGTCACAGAGCACCACAATACCGACACTGCTCCTTCGGCCCGTCTAATCCATGCCAAAATATTATTCTGCCTCGTCCCATTGACCTACACCGAGACCATAGCCATCCATACCCCTCCCGTCCACATGATGATCCAATTTCTCTTAAATGCTGAAATGAAACCCGCATTTGCCACTTCTGCCATCAGTTCATCCCACTCTCCAACCACCCTGAGTGGAGATGTTCTCTTTAAATATTTCACCTTTCACACTTAACCTATGATCTCTAGTACTTCTCTCACCCAACCTCAGTGGTAAAAGCCTGCTTGTGTTTACATATAAAACCTACAGCACAATACAGGCCCTTCGGCCCACAATGCTGTGCTGAACATGTCCTTACCTTAGAAATTACCTAGGGTTACCCAGAGCCCTCTATTTTCCTAAGCTCCATGTACCTATCCAGGAGTCTCTTAAAAGACCCAATTGTATCCACCTCCACCACCGTCACCGGCAGCCCATTCCACGCACTTAACCATTCTCTGAGTAAAAGAAACTTACCTCTGAAATCTCCTCTGTACCTACTTCCAAGCACCTTTAAACTATACCCTCTTGTGTTAGCCATTTCAGCCCTGGGAAAAATCCTCTGACTATCCACACAATCAATGCCTCTCATCATCTTATACACTTCTATCAGGTCACCTCTCATCCTCAGTCACTCCAAGGAGAAAACCTATTCTCATAAGGCATGCTCCCCAATCCAGGCAACATCCTTGTAAATCTCCTCTGCACCCTTCCTATAGTTTCCACATCCTTCCTGTAGTGAGGTGACCAGAACTGAGCACAGTACTCCAAATGGTGTCTGACCAGGGTCCTATATAGCTGCAACATTGCCTTTCAGCTCTTAAACTCAACCCCACGATTGATGAAGGCCAATGCACCATATGCTTTCTTAACCACACAGTCAACCTGCACAGCAGCTTTGAGTGTCCTATGGACTCGGACCCCAAGATCCCTCTGATCCTTCACACTGTGAAGAGTCTTACCATTAATGCTCTATTCTATAGTTTGTCCTATCTAAATCTCTAATACTTTCGTATGCTCTATAAAATCTCCCCTCATTCTTCTATACGCCATGAAATAGGGTCCCAACAGTAATCAGGCCCTGTCTACCCTCATGTTTATCTATCTGGTCACTTTGAATACCTCCAAAACCTACACATTGCTGATTTCAGGCTCACAGCTCTATAACTTCCTGGTGACTTCTTAGAGTTCCTCCTACACAATAACATTAGCTATCCCCCAATCCTCCAGCACCTCACCCGTGGCCAAGGACATTTTAAATACCTCTGCTAGGCCCACTGCAGTTATTGCATTAGTCTTCCACATGGTCTGAGAGGACACCTTACCAGGCTCTGGGGATTTATCCACCTAATTTTCCTCAGGACAAGCACCTCCTCCTCTGTAATCCATAGCTGGTCCTTCCTGCTGCTTTGCCTTAGTTCACAAAGGTTGGGGTAGTTGGCAGTCACCGTTCTGGGGCAATTGACCATCATACATTTAAACACCGGCCACATTCTGTGCTCAAGAAGTTTACTGTTGTGTTAATCACTGCTGTCTACATCCCCCTGAGCACAAACATCAAGGACGCACTGGGAGAACTTTACAGGATCAGCAGCTCTCCACAAAACAAGCATCCAGACGGTCTCTTTGTAATTACTAGAGAGTTCAATCATCAGAAATGGGGGGGAGAAGGGGAAATCAGAGGGGTGACAGAATTGGGTTGGGGGCATCCCAGAGGAAGGGGAAGGTGATAGGGACATCCAGTGTCTGGAAAGGGAATGAGGAAGGGATCATCCCATAGACAGGGGTTGAAGGGGTCATTCCAGAGATGGGAGAGGAGGATCGTCCCAGAGATGGGAGGGAGGGGCTCTCAGAAACAGAGCGTGGAAAGGTTCGTCTTGGGGTGGGGGGAGGGATCATCCCAGAGACGGGTGTGGAAGTGGGTGGAAGGGGTCATGCCAGAGTTGGTGGGGAGGGGGAGAAATGGTACATCAGAGTTGGGCAGATGGAGATGGAAGGGGCGAACTGGGGCAGAGAGTGTCCCAGTGAAAGTGAAGGATTATTTCAGAGACAGGGACAGGCATAATGGATATCCCAGAGTAAAATGGAGTACCTCAGAGACGGGGGGCGGGGGGGGGGGAGAGTATGAGGGTGACATGCTAAGACATGGTAGAGGAGATCAGGAAAGAAGGCTTTCCAGCGATGGGAGTTGGGCACAAAATGGATGCCCTAGAGATGGGGAAGAGGGGGAGGGAATTCCCAGGGGCAGAAGGGTTTGAGGGAAGGGAGCCTCCAAGAGAGAAGGGGAAAGGGGTGAAGGTGAGGGGTGTAGGGGCAAATCATTGACAGGAAGGGGGAGACCAGAGATGGGGAGAAGGGGGTGACTGTAGGAGAATTGAGGGGGAAGAGCAATGGGGGGGAAGGTACGTCACAGAGAATGGGGACAGGGGTGGGGTAAGCCGGAAAAGGAAATGACCCAGAGGCAGGGAAGACGGGTGCAGATGGTGGGGGGTGTGTTGTAAAAGGGACACAGAGACAGGAGGAGGGGAGGAGTATCCCAGAGATGGGATGAAGGACTGACAGAAGGGGAATTGTGTGTTGTAAAGAATGGGAGGTGGGGTTGGAGAACTGCCAGAAAGGGGACAACACAGTGTTGGAAGGCAGGAGGGTGGGCAGGGGGACCCAGAGACTCGGGAGACTGCCTAAAAGACAGGTCAGACGGGGAAAAGGTCACCCTAGGAACGGGGTTTGGGTGGGATGTGAAGGTCCTGTGCTAATGATGTGAGGGAGATGTGGAGTGGGAGGTGAAGTGAGGCAACCCAGAAATGGGGCATACAGGGCTAAGTTGGCAACCTGGAGAAGGGGGGCAGGGGGAAGGGGTCTTTCAGGGATGAGGTGGGAGGTGGAAGAGGAGGCCGGCGGGGGGGGGGGGGGGGGGGAGGGTGGTGGTGGCGAGGCAGCATTCTAGAAAAGAGGAGAGCATGGATGTGTGCATCCCAGATACAGGAAACGAGGGGTGGACACATTGCAGAGACAGTGGATGCAGAGGCCGCATCCCAGAGAGTGAGAGAGAAGAAAAGGGTGAAGGAAGCTTCATAGAGATGGTGGGGTGGTGATGCTGTAGGGGGCCATCTTAGGGATGGGAGGTGTGACTCAGAGAAGGGAGTAAGGGAAAAGGGTGACGTGCCAAATGCAGAGGGAAGTGGTCATCCCAGAGATGGGCGATGGGGGGAGATGGGGAGAGGGGAAGGCCAGGAGTGTCCCAGTAAGAGGGGAGCAGGCTAAAGTTGTGTCCCAGAGCTGGGGGTTGGGGTGAAGATTGGGGAATGAGGGCATCCCAGACACTCTGTGGGGGGATAGAGTGAAAAAGTGGGCTTCCAGAGGGGGAAGGTGGTGTGGGGAAGGGGGTGTGATAGGAATCGGGGAGTGAAATGGGTGACTCACAGAGCCGGGAGGAGAGGAATGGGATGCCACAGACGCGTGTTCAGGAAGAGGAAAGGGGGCATCCCAGAGTCAGGTCTGGGAGTGGGGAAGGAGGAATTAGAGAGAAGGGGATTTGGAGGGTTATTCCAGATACGTGAGATGGGACTGACGATGACATAACAGAGACGGGGAGTACTGGGCATCCCAGAAATGGCAGAGAGAATGGTCATTCCAAGAAGGGAGTCTCCGATATACAGCGGGAGGGAGCCTTTCCTAAGATGTGGATAGGGGTCGCCCTGAGATGGGAGGGGGAGGGTATCCAGTGATGGGTTCGGGGGTGAGAGGAGGAGAAAAGGGATATCCCTTCATGACCAGGGAGAGGTGCCCCAGAGATGAGGAGGCTGTACAAGGATTCCTCGATGGTGGGAAGTGGGCATCATGGAGCTGAGAGGGTGGATGTGGGGAATATGGTAAGAGGGGAGGGGGATGTTCCAGACACGACTGGGGGGCAGGGGGAGAGGGGCTGTCCTAGAGACCAGATAGATGAGGGTGTCCAGAAACAGGATGGGGCTTTAGGAGGGACGAGAGGATGCACCCCAGAAGACTGAGGCAGTGAGACAGACTGACACAGTGACAGAGGGAGGGAGGGGGCAAGAGGGTAGTAGTGAGAGGTGGTAGGAGTGACACAGAGACAAGGGGAGGTGGAACCCAGAGAAGAGGGAGAAGGGAAACCCAGAGACAGGGTAGGGGGAAGGAGATCCAGAGATGAGGGAAGTAGGAGACCAATAGATGGGGGAGGGGGAATGGGAGATCTGGAGACAGGAGGGGAGGTGGAAAGGAGTGACCCAGAGACAATAATAAGTGGGGATTTAGAAGGAATGGGGTAGCTGTGACCCAGTGATGGAAGTTGTCAGGTTGGGAAAATGGGTGACGTAGAAACAGAGGGAAAGGTTGAGACCCAGACCGAGTGGGGGACTGAAGTGGTGGGGGAGGGAGTGATCTAGTGAAGGAGAGAGGGCGTAAAAGGGTGACAGATACATCGGGGAGAAAGGATACAGTCCAAAGATGAGGGAGGGAGGGGGTCAACAATACTGGGGGTTATCCCAGAGATGCAGGGTAGAGACAAATGAGTGACCCAGAAAGGGGGCAGGGGGGCATGTGAGCAAGCCAAGTACTGGGGACTGGTGAAAGGTTTGACTCAGAGATTGGGGGGGGGGAAAGGAGTGACCCCAAAATAGGGAGAAGGGGTTGGGATTGGTGGTGGGGAATAGAGTCCTAGAGAGCAGGTGATGAAGGGTCTCAGTCTGAAACATCAACATTTTATTACCCTCCATAGATGCTGCCTGACTTGCTGTTCCTCCAGCAGTTTGCAAGTGTAAATTGTGTGCAGCTTTCTTGGTTATTACTACCTGTAAGAATGTATCGTGCTAAGTATTCTATGCATGCAAGTAAGGCATTAGAAGCTGCACAAGATTTCAATTGGCCAACATCCATGTAAAATTGACAATTCTGCGCAGAATTTTCAGAGCAGTTCAGTGACAGGGGCTGGACTGTTGCCCCTACGCACAAGTACAAACGTAAATAAAGTTTGAAGGAAGAACGAATGCCAGATGTCAGAGACCAGTTGATCAGTGACGTCACTTCTTCATTCAGAGTGGTGACCATTGGGAACCTGTCCCTATGGGGGCAGCCGGAGGTGAGCAGCACGGATGGAGTTAAGGGAAAAGCCAGTGAACAGAGATAAAGAACTTCACGACTGGGTGATGCGAGGAGAAGGAACAGGAACACTGGCAGGGAGCAGAGGGGTAAAATGGTCTCTATTGTACATTAAGTGTACTGCAGTCAGTAGGGACAAGAGACACAAGATTTAAGATAGAACTGATTTATTTATGACAGATCCACAATATTTAACTCTAGTCCAATTAAAACTACTATCATTAGAACAAACACCTCCTGTGCCCAACGACCAGTGTTCAGTACCTGGTGTGGTGAACAGCAGCAATAACTGCAGAATCTGACACCAACAACCACACCTGTCTGATTACATCTCTTCCCATTCACAGAGCAGCTAACAACTGAATCCCTTCCCACACTCAGAGCAGATGAATGACTTTTCTCTGCTGTGAGCTCTCAGATGTCTCACCGGGTCAGATGTCATAGCGAATCCCTCCCACGTTTCAAACAGTAGCGTGTCTGATCTCCAGTGAAGATATGCTGGAGTGTTCTCAGAGTCCTGGTTCCAGTGGGTTTCAATGAGAAGTTAAAATAGGAAACTTCATTTCAGACACAAAGCAGATGCACATTTCAAGCTGATATGAGAAATGCCTTCTTTCCCATGGATTGGCAACTGATACACTGGTGTTACAAAGGAAATATCCGTTCACACCTTTAATAACTTGAAGACAATTTACAAGGTTTACCTCCAGGTTGGTTCATTCAAACCTCACCCCTACACTGAACACATGTCTGGGTTCTACTTGCTACAACTGGTGTGGTACCTACCTAGATGCTATCTAGCATCTCCAATGCCACATTCAAAGATTGATGGTATTCAAGTGCTGGTGAACTGAGATTCACAGAACTGAGTTGTTGTGCTTGAGATTGCCATTTACAAATCCTTTGCTTTTCCACCCTGTAACATTTTACAAAATACATCAATGGGTGAAGGGCTATCTCAGACGAGATAGTTTTGGTCTCCAAGGTGAGCTCTGACGTCACACTGTTACAGTGAGGCTCCATGCAAGTTAAGGGAACAAATTCTCATCCTCTGTCTCATCAGACTTCAGGTGTCTGGACTCAGCATCAACTTCCCTGGCTGCCTACCTATCCGCAGCAGAATGGGACAATCGTGCCTGTTGTCCATCTGTGATCTGGCTCAACGTGCCTCTGTCCATTGTTACAGCACCACAGCTCTGGGCATGTCCCACTGCCCTACTCGGAGTTCACGGTATTTACACAGCTGCTCCTGCAGACCTTCTGATCACTGTGACCTTGAGGTGATGGTCAATGGCAAAGTCAATGAATGTCAAGGGTAGGTGATTAGAATTTCTCTTTGCAGATTGTTAATGTGTGGGACATTTTGTGGTGTGAAATCTACAGGTCACTTGTTATCCAGGTACTCATTATCATTATACACCCAGACAGAATAGTATGAACAATGGTCTCACTTGGCAGAAGGATTCAGAACCAGATGACATTCAACAAAGATGATTTGCTAAAGAACCAAAGGTGATGCAAGGAGTTTGTTTATTCCATGCAGAATATTAAACTGCAGTCTTATTAAAGATAAACACCAGCAGAAGAGACTCCTCCCATGCCCAGTGCCCAGGGTGCAGAACTGGGTGTGATGATTAGCAGCAGTAATTGCAGAGTTCAACACCAATGATCACTTTTGAACTTGCCTCTGAATTCAGCAACTGTGATGGTTAAGTATCCAGCAGGCAGGATAGTTAAACTTTTTATCTCGTGTGGACTCGGTAGTGTGTCACAAGGTTGGATGACTGAGTGAATCCCTTCCCACATTCAGAGCAGATGAATGGCCTCTCACCGGTGTGGACCCGCTGATGCACGTTCAGCTGAAATGACCGAGTGAATCCCTTCCCACAGTCTGAGCAGATAAACGGCCTCACTCCAGTGTGAACTCGTTGATGTACCTTCAGCTGAGATGACTGAGTGAATCCTTTTCCACAGTTTGAGCAGGTGAATGGCTTCTCCCCTGTGTGAACTCGCTGGTGTGCCAGTAGGTCAGATGACTGAGTGAATCCTTTCCCACAGACTGAGCAGGTAAACGGCTTCTCCCCAGTGTGAATAGACTGATGTCTCTGGAGGTTGGATGAGTGTGTGAATCGCCTCCCACAGTCTGAGCAGATGAACGGCCTCTCCCCAGTGTGAACTCGCTGGTGTGCCAGTAGGTCAGATGACTGAGTGAATCCCTTCCCACAGTCTGAGCAGGTGAACGGTTTCACTCCGGTGTGAACTGACTGGTGTATCTGTAGGCTGGATGACTGAGTGAATCCCTTCCCACAGTCTGAGCAGGTGAACGGCCTCTCTGCCGTGTGAACACGCTGATGTGCCTTCAGTTGAGATGACAGAGTGAATCCCTTCCCACAGTCTGAGCAGGTGAATGGCCTCGGTGCAGTGTGAACTCGCTGATGCACCTTCAGTTGAGATGACAAAGTGAATCCCTTCCCACAGTCTGAGTAGCTGAACTCCGCAGTATGAAGTGCCTGGTGTAACAATAGGCCGGATGATTGAGTGAATCCCTTTCCACTCAAAGCCCTCTCCCCGGCGTGAACTTGCTGATGTACCTTCAGTTGAGACTGAGTGAATCCCCTCCCACAGTCTAAGCAGGTGAACGGCCTTTCTCCAGTGTGAACTGACTGGTGTGTCTGTAGGTGAGATGACTGAGTTAATTCCTTCCCACTTAAAGAACAGTTGAACTGCCTCTCTCCTGTTTGAACTTGCTGGTGTGTCTGTAGGTTGGATGGCTGAGTGAACCCCTTCCCACAGGCCGAGTCAGTGAAAGTCCTCTCTCCAGTGTGAACTTGCTGATGTAGCTTCAGTTGAAATGACCGAGGAAATCCCTTCCCACAATCTGAACAGATGAACAGACTCTCCTCAGTGTGAACTGACTGGTGTGCCAATAGGTCAGATGATGAAGAGAATCCCTTCCCACAGTCTGAGTAGGTGAATAGCCTCTCTCCAGTGTAAACTGACTGGTGTGCCAACAGTGGAGATGACTGAGTGAATCCCTTCCCACAGTCTAAGGAAGTGGAACTGAACAGGTGAACGGAACAGGTAAACGGCATCTCCCCAGTGTGAACTGACCTGTAGGCCAATAGATCAGATGACCAAATGAATCCCTTCCCACAGTCTGAGCAAATGAATGGCCTTCCCCCAGTGTGAACTCGCTGATGTACCTTCAGAGATGATTGAGTGAATCCCTTCCCACAGGCTAAGCAGATGAACAGCCTCTCCCCAGTGTGAACCGACTGGTGTGTCTATAGGCAGGTTGACCGAGTGAATCCCTTCCCACATTCAGAGCAGTTGTACAGCCTCTCCTGAGTTTGAGCTCACTCGGGTGTCAGCAGATCGCATGACTGAGTGAATATCTTCCCACACACAAAACAGCTGGCTGGTCTCTCCCCTCTGTGAACTCACTGGTGTGTCTGCAGTGGGTTGAGTGACTGAAACTCTTCCCACGGTCTGAGTAGGTGAACGACCTCTCAATGTGTGAACTTCCTGATGGATCTTCAAGCTGTATGACCTCTCCCACACACAGAGCAGGTGAATGTCCACTCCCCACTGTGAACTCACCGGTGTGTCTACAGGTCAGCTGAGCAAGTGAATCCCTTCCCACACTGAGAAAAGGAGAATTATATCTCCCTGAAGTCAGTTCTCTGGCGATTCAGAAGTCAGACATAGTCAATCCCTGTGTAGTTGAAGAACTGATCTCGAGTGAACAAATGCTGGTGTGCTTCAGCACCCCGGTTCCAGTGGGATTTCACTGAGTTACAACAGAAAACTTCAGTTCAGACACAAAGCTCGTTTTCATTTGGGATGAGACACTTCTTCATCTTCAAGGATCAACAACGGATATATTGGTATCACAAAGGAAATATCTGGTCACTCCTTAAATATCTGGACTGAGAGAGCAAAACCGACATGTTGCTGTGTTTGAATTCCCATTCAAAATTCTTTGGGGTTTCTAACCTGTAAAAAGATTTACAAAAGACATCAATGGGTGAAGGACAGCATTTCAGATGAGATCAGTTTAGTCTCTATGGTGAACTCTGACACAACACTGTTACAGCAAGGTTGGAGGAACAAATCATCTTCTAACTGGGCACGGATCAGGCTTCTGGACTGACCATCAAATTGTCTCACTGTTTATCTGTCTCTATCAGAATGGGCCATTTCTACCAGTCTTCAAATTGTGACTTGGCTCAGTTTGTCTCCCTTCATTAGTATTATTTCAAGTTCTGATCATGTCCCACAGCACTACAAAGAACACATATCACATGGCTGCTCCTAGAGGTTTTCCAGTTACTCTGTCCCAACCCACCCTCCCCCCGATGACTGACAGCAATGCCAATGAAGGTGAGGGGGTGGGGGCAGTCGTCTTTCTCATTGGAGTGTGACACCTTCGTGATGTGAAAGCTACAAGTCACTTGTTAACCAGGACAAAGGTGTTTGATATCATTATCTACCCAGTGAGAATGGTATAAAACATGCTCTCATGGGTAGGAAGGCCCAGAACAACAGGAGGGGGAACAATGGTGATCTTTTCAAGAACTAAAGCTGATGGGAGGGTTTTGTTCCTTTTTCTCACGCAGCACTAAATGACATTTTCAGAAACATGAGAACGTGTGCATATACTGGAAACTCAAAACAACTCACACAAAATGGTAGAGGAACTCAGCAGGTCAGGCAGAATGTATGGAAATTAATGAACAGTCAAGGTTTCAGGTGATGACCTTTCGGGCGATGGCCAGAATATGAACGTGGGGGAGGGGAAGGATGATAAACTAGAAGGTTCCAGGTGAAGCCAGGTGGGTAGGAAGGGGAAAGGGCTGGAGAGGAAAAAATCCAATAGGAGAGAGGAGGAGGAGGTGATAGGCAGGTAGATGTGGTAAGAGGCCAGAGTGGGGAAAAGAAGCAGAGGGCAGGGAGGAAGGATTTTCTTTTCCCATCAGGTTGGAGGCTACTCGGACGGAATACAGGCGCTGCTCCTCCATCCTGAGGGTGACCTCATCTTAGCGCAAACGGAAACCATGGACCAACCTGTCGGAATGGAAATGGGAATGGGAATTTAAATGTTTGGCCACCGGAAAATTCTGATTTTGGTGGATGGAGCGGAAGTCCTCGACAAAGTACTCCCCAGATTTACGACGGGTCTCACCACTGTAGAGAGGATCGCACCGGGAGCACCAGACACAACAGACGAGCCCAGCAGATTCGCAGGTGAAATGTTGCCTCACTGGAAGGACTGAATGGAGGTGAGGGAGGAGGTGAATGGGCAGGAGTAGCACTTAGGCTGCTTACAAGTACGGGAAGAAGATTAGGAAGAAGGGATGAATGGACAAAGGAATCACGTGGGAACAATCCCTATGGAAATTTCATTTTCAGTAACTTGAAGGTAGACTGGTCAACCAAGATGGACTTAGAGCCACATTTTTGTTCTGAGTTCCTAATCCTTGGCTTTAGATATTTGGAGTTTGGGAGCATCTGAGAAATTCATCTGCCCCCATTCCCTCCGCCTGTGATTCTAAATATACCCTACCGACTGGCGGGTGGGGGGGGAGATCACTGGAAGTGTCACCAATCGCTGTCACTAAACGAGAAATCCATCTTCAGCCACAGCCCTAGCGATGTGCATGCTCAAAAACTCCCAGGAGCCCGGGTATGGATCTTTGCGCTGAGAGAAAGTCACAGAGTCATAGAAAAGTACAGTACAGAAACATGAGCTTCAGCCTATCTAGGCCATACTGAACCATTTAAACTGTCTACCACCAGTGACCTGCGCCGTGACCATTGCACTCCAGACCCCTCCCACTCGTGTACATATTCAAATCGAGCTCACATGCACCACTTACGCTGGCAGCTCGTTCCTCACTCTCACCTTCACAGTGAATCAGTTTTCCATCATGTTCCCCTTAAACCTTTCACCCTTAAACCATGACATCTAGTTGTACTCCCATCCAACCTCAGTAGAAAAAGCCTGCTTGCTTTTACTCTATCTACCCCTCATAATGTTGTATACCTCTAACAAATCTCCTCAGTTCCCAGGAATAAAGTCCTAAGGTTATAAGACCTGAGTTTTCCTTATAACACAGGTCTTCCAGTCCTGGCAACACCCTTGTGGAATTCCGCTGTGCACTTTCAACCCTATTTACGTCTTTCCCATGGGTTGGTGACCAGAACTGCACACAATACTCCAAATTAGGCCTCACCAATGTCTCATACAACTTCAACATAAATTCCACCTCCCGTGCACAATTCTTTGATTTATGAAGGCAAATCTGCCCAAAGCTTCCCTTATGATGCTGTCTACCTCGGCTGCCACTTGCAATGAATTATGGACCTGTACTCCCAGATCCCTTTGTTCTTCTGCATTCTTCAGTGCCCTACTGTTCACTGTGTTAGACCTACCCTGGTTGGTCCTACCAAAGTACAGCACCTCACACTTGTCTGCATTAAATTCCATCTGCCATTTACCAGCACATTTTTCCAGCTGATGCAGATTCCTCACAGGCTATGACAGGCTTCCTCGCTGTCCACTACACCCCCAGTCTTTGAGCCATGCATAAATTTGCTGATATAGTTAACAAATATATTATTTGTCATCCATATCAATGATCTATATAATAATGGACCTAGCACCAGTCCCTGCAGTACTCCACTAGTCACAGGCCTCCAGTCAGAGGCAACCCTCTACCACCACTCTCTGGCCTCTCCCACAAAGCCAATGTCTAATCCGATTTACTACCTCATCCTGAATGACAACCGACTGAACCTTCTTGATCAATCTCCCATGCGGGACCTTGTCAAATGCTTGTTAAAGTCCATTAGACAACATCCACCGCTTTGCCTTCGTCAACTTTCCTGGTAACTTCCTCAGAAAACTCTATAAGATTGGTTAGACATGACCTACCACACACAAAGTCAAGTTGACTATCCCTAATCTGTCCCTGTCTATCCAAATACTCACATATCTGATCCCTCAGAATACCTTCCAATAATTTTCTCACTACTGACATCAGGCTCACCAGCCTATAATTTCCTGGTTTATTTTTAGGACCTTTCTTAAACAGCGGAACAACATTAGCTATCCTCCAATCCTCGTAGCTAAGGATGCTTAAATACCACTGCTAGGGCCCTTGCTATTTCTGGGCTTGCCTCACACAGGGTCCAAGGGAACACCTACTGACTTATCCACCCTAATTTGCCTCAAGACAGCAAACACCTCCTCCTCTGCAATCTGTATAGAGTCCATGACTTCACTGTTGCTTCTATAAACTCTGTGTCTATCTCCTGAGTAAATAAAAATGCAAAAAATCCAATTTAAGATCTCCCCCATTTCATTTGGCTCCACAATCAATTGCCATTCTAACCTTCCAGTGGCCCAATTTTGCCCCTTGCAATTGTTTCGCTCTTAATATATCTGTAGAATCCCTTAGGATTCTCCTACTCCTTGTCACCTGCGGCAACCTCATGCCTTCTTTTAGCCCTCCCGATTTATTTCTAAAGTGTTTTCTTGCATTTCTTGAACTCCATAAGAACCTCCTTTGTTCCTACCAGTCTGTGCCTGCTCTGCACTTCCTTCTTTTTCTGAACCATGGCCTCAACATGTCTTGAAAACCAAGGTTCCCTAGATCTATTAGCTTTACCTTTTATTCTGGCAGACACATATAAGCTTTGTACTCTCAAAATTTCACTCTTGAAGGCCTCCCACTTACCAGGTCCGCCTTTGCCAGAAAACCACCTGTCCCAGTCCGCACTTGTTAGATCCTTCCTGATACCATCAAATTTGGCCTTATTTTTTACAATTTAGAATCTCAGCCCTCGGCCTAGACCTATCTTTTTGCATATTTACTTTAAAACTTAATGGCATTATGATCACTGGATACAAAGTGTTCACCTACACAAACTTCTATCACCTGCCTGTCTCATTCTCTAATAGGAGATCAAGTATTGCATGCTTTCTTGTTGGGACTGCTATGTACTGATTGAGGACATTTTCTTGAACACTTTTGATAAACTCTATCCCACCTCGTCCTTTTCCCAGTCAATATGTGGAAAGTTAAAATCACCTACTATCACAACCTTATGTCTCTTGCAACAGTCTGGATCTCCACAAATTTGTTCCTTTCAATCCCGCGGACTGTTAGGTCGTCTATAATGTATTCCCATTAACGCAGTCATACGTTTTAAAAATATTCCTCAATTCCACCCATAAATGATTACTAGACCAGTTCTCCAGTCTTCCTTGACATTTTCCCTAACGTGTAACGCCACTCATCCTCCTTTAATCCCTCCCGTTGTATCGCGTCTAAAACAACGGAATCCCGGAATACTGAGCTGCCAGTCCGCCCCTCCTGCATCCAAGTCTCACTAATGTCTACAAAATCACAATTCCAGACATTGATCCATACCCTGTCTTTCCTGCAATACTTATTGTATTGAAATACACGCAGCTCAAAACAATAGTCGCACAGCCCTTTGATTCCTGACTTTGTCTGAGGTCTCAACAACATCTGTCTCCACTATATGTTCTGGCACTCAGGTTCCCATCCCCCTGGAACCCGAGTTTAAACCACCACCCCCGGGCAGCGCTAGCAAACCTTCCCGCTAGGATATTAGTTCTCCCCTCCAGTTCAGGTGCAAAGGGAAAGTACCGGCACTGTCCCGGGATGCGGGCCCACGGTGTGTCCGGAGCTCGCGGCTATTGTCCCTCTGTCGCAGTGCGGACGCTGATGCTGATGAAACCCCCGCCCAGAGACCCGCTCCTACCTTCTTCTTCTTCTGCTTCTTCTGGTAATGTTTAATGGCGGTTAGCAGAGCAAAATCAGGTGCATTACCGCCACCTACTGAGTTGGAGTGTGGAGCAGAGACACGAAGTACATCCACTAAATTCCGCCCCCTCAAAAAAGAACCTCAAATAATATCAAAAAAGTCAAACGCGTACTTCTATTCATTATAATGGCAGTGCTAACCGAATAAACTTTCCATGTTAGATTCCGTCTGCCGCAAAGATCTCAATTTAGCAATTAGATATTTCTTTTTACACCTCATAGGAACCGCATTTAGACAATATATGCTGCAGTTTCTTCACCATCTCAGACAGGAATACTGATAATCTGATAATCTTTTCTTAATAGTCACCTGTGGAACATAAGCTGTGCGGATATGCAGGATTCCATAATATCTGATTTGTATATATTGCACATATTGTGCCGTTGATATGCAATCAATCTTCATGTTGATCTTTTCATGAAGGCTTACATCAACCATAGGCAAGGGGTAAAAACTATGGAGGAGTGGCACAAAGAGGGACCATAATCCACATTAAATAACCCAAAATTTTTGCCCGTTCATTTCCCAAACTGAGGATCTTACAAATGCAATGTTCCCAACCTGCTAAGCTGGAGACCTTGAGAAGTGAAATTCTGAGAGTACAAAGCTTACATGTGCCTATCCGAATAAAATGTTGCTGATATTGGATGAGCAACTTTACGTCCTCTTACATTAACACAATAAGCCATTGCTAACTGTTACTGTGCAGACGTAAAGGTACTTCACCCATCTCTACCAGTAATGCCAAAATCGGGGATGATGTAAAAGCACTACATAATATCAGTACTTGAGTTTGAGCTTTATATAGGGGCTATTACTCAAAGAGTGGTTGATGCATGGAATGCACTGCCTGAGTCAGTAGTGGAGGCAGATACACTAGTGAAATTTAAGAGCCTGTTAGACAGGTATAGGGAGGAATTTGAAGTGGGGGGTTATATGGCAGGCAGGTTTTAAGTGTCAGCACAACATTGTGGGCCGAAGGGTCTGTATTGTGCTGTACTATTCTATGTTTTATGTTCTATGTTCTATAAGGCTGAGCCATAAGCAAAGACAGATCTGATTAAAACAATATACATTTGTTTAAGTAATGCACACAAAATGCTGGAGGGATCAGCAGGTTAGGCAGCATCAATGGAAAAAGAATAGTCCATGTTCCAGGCCAAGACACTTCTCCAGGACTGAGAAGGAGTGTGGAAGATGCCAGAATAAAAAGGTGGAGGGAGAGGAAAGAGGCTAGCTGGATGGCAATAGGTGAGGCCAAGTGGGTGGGAAAGGTCAAGGGCTGGAGAAGAAAGAATCAGATAAGAGAGGAGAGTGGATCATTGGAAAAGAGGAAGGAGGGAGGGGGTACAGGGGAAAGCAATAGGCAGCTGAGAAGTATAAGGTCAGAGTGGGGAGTAGTGGAAGGGGGAAATGAAATTTGTTTACCAGAAGGAGAAATAAATATTCATCCCACCAGGTTGGACACTAAGCAGAGAGAATATAAGGTGTTGCTTCTCCATCCTCACCTTGGCACAAGAGGAAGCCATAAACCGACAAGTCGGAATAGGAATGGAAATGGGAATTGAAATGTTTAGTCCCATCAGATTCTTTGGCCAGCCCTTCTGTTGGTTTTTAAAAAGTTCACAATCTTCTAATTTCCCACTAATTTTTGCTATATAATATGCCCTTTCTTTTGCTTTTATGCCGTGTGACTTCTCTTGTCAGCCACAGTTGCCTCATCATGCCTCTAGAATACTTAGTCTTCTTTGGGATGTATCTACCCTGAACCTTCCGTATTGCTCCCAGAAACTCCAGCTAATTCTGTTCTGCCATTCCCTTCCAATCAACTTTGACCTGCTACTCTTTCATGCCTCTGTAATTCCCTTTACTCCACTGTGATACTGATGCATCTGACTTTATCTTCTCCCTTTCAAACTGCAGGGTGAATTCTATTGTATTATGATCACTGCCTCTTTTACTTTGAGCTCACTAATCAAATCTGATTCATTACAGAACACCCAATCCAAAATAACCCATCCCCTAGTGGTCTAAACCACAAGCTGCCCTTAAAGGCCTTCTCATAGGCACTCTACAAGTTATCTCTCTGGGGATCTAGCACCTAAGTATGCAGATAAATTGGGAAAATTAGTTTGATGCTAGATTATCATACCATTGATCTCTTTACATGCCTTTTCTATCTTCTGGTGTAATTTGTACCTCACATCCTGGCTAGTGTTTGGAAACCTGTATATAACTCCCATCAGGGTCCTTTTACCCTTGCATTTTCTTAACTCTACCCACAAAGATCCTACGTCTTCTGATCCTATGCCCAGCTAAGGATGTGATTTAATTGTTTTTTCTAACAGAGCCACCCTATCACCTCTGTCTACCTGCCTGTCCTTTCAATACAATGCATCCTTGGATGTTAGGCTCCCAGCTATAATCTTCCCTCAGCAGCGACTCAGTCATAACTGCCAATCTCTAACTGCACTACAAGATTATTTACTTTATTTCATAAACTGTGTGCATTAATACATATCACCTTCAGTCCTGTATTCATCACCCCTTTCAATTTTGTCCTATGTTACAGCTCCTCAGTCCAATGACTGCTATTTTATCCAATCATCTGACGGTCCTTCCTCACAGCCTAACCACACACTTCATCTATTTGTATATCAACTGTCCCATCCTCAGCCCTAGCACACCACTTCCCAACCACCCCCCCCAATTAGTTTAAACCCTTTCTAACAGCTCTAGCAAACTTGCCCGTAAGGGTATCGGTCTCTCTCAGGTTCAGGTGTAAACCATTCTTTTTGTACAGATAACTTACCCAGAAGAGATCCTAATGATCCAGAAATCTGAAACCATGCCCCTGCACCAATTCCTCAGCCACACACTCATCTGCCAATCATACTATTCTTCACCCTCGGTGGTGTGTGTCACAGGCAGCAATCCAGAGATAGGTTGAGGGGCTGAGTGGCCAACTCCTGTTTTTCGGGCTCCTCTAAATGAAGATGAATTCAGATGAGGGTTGGGACAGATTGATGGGTGGAGCAGCCTATCCCAAGGTTTAGGCTGTGTTTGGAGGTATTTAGTTCAGAGACACTCTCCCCACACCTCAGATTTCCTGACTGGATTCACTAGGAAAGACAAATGCAGTGCTAGCATTCCTTTCACAAGGACTAGAATATAAAAGCAAGGATGGAATGGGGTGAGACTTTATAAGGCATTAGTCTGATCCACTTGGAGTAACATGAGCTCTTTTGAGCCCCTTATCTAAGAAAAGGTGTGCTGGCATCTGAGAGGGCTCAGAGAAAATTCACAAGAATAACTGAGGAAATGAAGGGAATAATGTATGAGGTGCTTTTGATGGGTCTGGTACTGTACTTGCTGATGTTTAGGAGAATGGGGAGGGGGGGGTGGAATCTCATTGGAAACCAGTAGAATGTTGAAAGGCCTAGACAGAGAGGGTGCAGAGGGGATGTTTTCTAAAGTGGGGGTGTCCAGGATCAGAGCACAAGAACTCAGAATTGAGGGCATCCATTTAGAAAAGAGATGAGGAGGAATATCTTTGGCCAGAGGGTGGTGTCTCTGAGAATTCATTGCCACAGACAGTTGTGGAACCCAAGTCGCTGGGTTTATTTAAAGTAGATGTTGATAAGGTCTTGATTAGTCAGAAGAATGGAGTTGAAGAGGATAATAAATCAGTCTTGTTGGAATGCTGGACCAGACACGATGGACTCAATGAGTTACAAAATGCTGGAGGAACTCAGCAGGTCAGGCAGCATCTATGGAAAAAAGCACAGTCAGGCTGATGGAGTGGTAGGTAAGGACAAGAGAACCCTATCCCTGGTAAGGTGGCGGTAGGATAGGATAAGAGCAGATGTGTGTGAAATGGAAGAGATGCAATTGAGGGCAGTATTGATAGTGGAGTAAGGCAAGCCCCTTTCTTTTAAAAAGGAGGACGTCTCCTTCATTCCAGAAAGAAACGACATCCACTCGGATGGCTCCATACGCGCTCCCTTGTCTATTCGTCCCTCCCCACTGACGTCCCTCCCGACACTTATCTTTGCAAGTGGAGCAAGTGCTACATCTACCCCTACATCTCTTCCCTCACTACCATCCGGGCCCCTAAACAGACCTTCCAGGTGAGGCGACACTTCACCCGTGAGTCTGTTGGGGTCATTTACTGTGTTCGGTGCTCCTGGTGTGGCCCCCTGTATATCGGTGAGACCCAATGTAAATTAGGAGACCACTTCATCAAACATCTGCGCTTTGTCTGCCAGAACAAGCAGGATCTCCCAGTAGCCACCCATTTTAATTCCACTTCCCATTCCCAATCCGATATGTCCATCCATGGCCTCCTCCACTGTAGGGATAAGGCCACACCTAGGTTGGTGGAACAACACCTTATATTCCATTTGGGTAGCCTTCAACCTATTGGCATGAACATCGATTTCTCAAACTTCCAGTAATGTTCCCCCCACCCGCCCCCAAGCCTTTTTTCTTTCTTCCATGGCCTTCTGTCTCTTTCACCAACCAACTTCTTAACTCTTTGCTTCATCCCTTGCCCTCCAAGTTCTACCTATCACCTGGCATTTCTCTCTCCCCTGCCCCCACTTTGCAAATTTCCTCCTCAGCTTTTTTTCTCCAGTGCTGCTGAAGGGTTTTGGCCTGAAACGTTGACTGCACTTTCTTTCATAGATGCTGCCTGGCCTGCTGAGTTCCACCAGCATTTTGTGTGTGCTGCTCAGATTTCCAGCATTTGCAGGTTTTCTCTTGTTTGTGGACAGAACATTTTGAATGTCTCTATGACTCTTTGATAGTAACAAATTTCAAATACGATGGTGGAATTGTTGGACAGCTGGCATATGATATTAAGTACAGGGAAACAAAAAATCGTTATATTTTGGTAAGAATGAAAAAAGAGCACAGTTGCGTATAACAAGTACAGAAACCCATGGTGATTTGTTCAAAGTTGAGAAAGTGGTTAGAAGGCCTACAAGACCTTGATTTTATAAAAAGAGACAAGGAATTTATCAAATTGATTCTTTAGGATTATGGATTAACTAAAGAGGGTAGGGTTGTTTTCATGAACAACAGAGATTCTGCAGATGCTGGAGTTTGCGGAGAATGGTGTGAAGTAAAAACTAGTGAGTAGCAGTTCTGTGGGTGAAACCGCCTTGTTAGTGTGAGAAGTCAGAGCAGAACAGCCACAATGGTTCAAGCTGACAGGAAGACAACTGTAATAGTAACTAATCACTACAACAGAAGAGCATCTCTGAATGTACAGCATGTTGAAACTTGAAATAGATGGGCTTCAACAGTAGAAAGCCACCAATATACATCACTGGCCACTTTATTAGGTACAGGAGGTACCTAATAAAATGGCCACTGAGTATATGCTTATATATTGTAAAGTATTGAAAATGACAAAACATTTTCTGGGAATAGTTGATAGCCTCATCAATCATTTTATATTAACGCTGTACACCAGTTAATCTGTTAGTCATGTTGGATTCTGTCTTTAAATCCATAGTTCCTTTAAAAGTCCAGAATGAGGCATAATACTTGTTGTTTCACAACCGTTTTACTAGGAGTTGAGAGAACAAACAGGAACAGAACAGAGAGAGGGGGTCTTACTACTTACAAATTGCTGGAAGAACTCAGCAGGCCGGGCAGCATCTATAGAAATGAATGAACGGTTGATATTTCAGGCCGATGTCCTTCTTCAGGACTGGAAAGGCAGGGGGAAGACGTCAGTATATAAAGGTGGGGGGGGGGGAAGAGGGAAAGGAGGATAGCTAGAAGGTGATAGGTGAAGCTGGGTGGGTATGAAAAATAAAGGGCTGGAGAGGAAGAAATCTGATAGGACAGCAGGGTTGACCACAGGAGAAAGATTAAGGGCAAGTCGAGGGGGGAGGGGCAGCTAAGAAGAGGTAAGTGGCCAGAGTTGGGAATAGAATAAGAGTGGAGGGGGGAGGAATTTTTTTTACCACAAGAAAAAATTGATATTCATGCCATCAGGTTGGAGGCTATCCAGATAGAATATTAAAGATTGGTCCTCCTCCCTGAGGGTAGCTTCATCATGGCCCAAGAGGAGGCCATGGACCAATATGTCAGAAGGGGAATGGGAATCAGAATTAAAATATTTAGCCATTGGGACAATTAAATAGTCTAATCATAGAATTAAACAGTTGGAGCCGACAACCCTACCCTTTGATTCCAAATCACACATTTAGAATCATTACATTTGACAAATGAGAGGAACAAAAACATGCTGTATATGTTATGTATTAACTAATCAAAAAACTACTTAGGTTGTTAAATATCAAAGAGTATACAGTGCCTATAAAAGGTATTCACCCCCCCCCCCCCCCGAAAGATTTCATGTTTTATTGTTTTACAACAGTGAATCACAATGTATTTTATTTGGTTTTTCTTTTACACTGATCAACTCTTTCATGTCAAAATGAAAGCAGATCTCTACTAGGTGATCTAAATTAATTATAGATATAGAACTCAAAATAATTAATTGCATAAGTAGTCACCCTCTTCAAGTCAGTATTTAGTAGATGCACCTTGGACAGCAATTAAAGCCTTGAGTCTGTGTAGATAGGTCTCCATACCTGAGCACTGCAATTTTTCCCATTCTTCTTTTAAAACTGCTCATGTTCTGTCAGATTGCATAGGGATTGTGAGTGAACAGCCCTTTTCAAGACCAGCCACAAATTCTCAGTTGGACTGAGGTCTGACTTAGCCACTCCAGGACATTAACTTTATTGTTTTTAAGGCATTCCTATATATCTTTGGCTTTGTGCTTGGGGTCATTGTCACTGGAAAACAAATCTCCCAAGTCACAGTCCTCTTGCAGTCTGCATCAGGTTTTCATCCAGCATTTCCCTGTATTTTGCTGCATTCATTTTACCCTCTACCTTCACAAGCCTTCCAGAGCCTGCTGCAGTGAAGCATCCCCACAGCAGGATGTAGCCACCACCATGATTCACAGTAGGGGTAGTGTACTAGTTTAGGGATGTGCGATGTTTGGTTTGCGCATAACATAGCACTTAGCCTAATGGCCACAAAGCTCGATTTTGGTCTCATCAGACCATAGAACCTTCTTCCAGCAGGTTTCAGAGTCTTCCACATGCCTTCTCGCAAACTCCTGCCGAGATTTCATGTGAGTTTTTTCAACAGTGGCTTTCTCTTTGCCACTCACCCATCTTTTCCATAGATCCAGCCTGGCCTGCTGAGTTCCTCTAGCATTTTGTGTATGCTGACTGGTAAAGCACCTGGGCAACACTTGTTGTATGTGCAGTCTCTCCCATCTCAGCCACTAAAGCTTGTAACTCCTCCAGAGTTGATATAGGTCTCATGGTGGCCTCTCATTAGTCCCCTTCTTGCACAGTTACTCAGTTTTTGAGGACAGCCTGCTTTAGGCAGATTTACAGCTGTGCCATATTGTTTCTATTTCTTGATAGTTGACTTAACTGTACTCCAAAGGATATTCAGTGACTTGGAAATTTTCTTGTATCCATCTCCTGACTTGTGCTTTTCAATAACCTTTTCATGGCTTGGAGTGTTCTTTTGTTTTCATGGTGTAGTTTTTGCCAGGATATTGACTCACCAGCAGTTGAAACTTTCAGATACAGGTATATTTTACTGCAATCAATTGAAGCATTTTGACTACACATAGGTCTCAAAAACAGATCTCCAAATAACTAATTATGTGACTTTTAAAACCAATTTGCTGCATCAGTGATGATTTGGTGTGTCATATTAAAGGAAGCGAATAATATTTATGCAATCAATGTGTGTCCTGTTTTCTATTTGTAATTAATTTATATCACTTTGCAGAGATTGGTATTCACTTTGATATGAAAGTCTTTTTCTGTTGATCCATGTAAAAAAAGCCGAATTAAATCCACTGTGATTCAATGTTGTAAAATAATAAAACATGAATACTGCATATTCTTCAAAATATTCAAAATATTATGTCATGGTTAGGTAGATTAGAAGGTAGCAAGTTTGAACTGTTAGTGATTGCCTTTAAACAAGTAAAAATTGTAATAAAGCATCTTAGTATAAATAATATGACTTGTAATATTGAGTTAGCCCAGCTTCTGGGACTGGAATTAATCCAGCTAAAGATATCCCATCCATCAGATTGATTTAGCTGCTTCTTTACAAATACTGTGTGGCGTGTGGTCAAGTGGTTACGGCGTTGGACTAGTGATGTGAAGGTTGTGAGCTCGAGCCCCAACAGAGGCAGCGTATTGTGTCCTTGAGCAAGGCACTTAACCACACATTGCTCCAGTCCACCCAGCTGAAAATGGGTACGGGCAAAATGCTGGGGTTAACTTCGCGATAGACTGGCATCCTATCGGGGGGGGGGGGGGGGGAGTCTCGTACTCTCAGTCGCTTCATGCCATGGAAACCGGCATAAGCACCAGCCTGATGAGCCTATAAGGCTTGGGACAGACTTTAACTTTTTTACAAATATGATCAGCCAAATTAGTTATATCTTCAGACTTGTCAGGTTTGAAAGTGAAAGACTTCTTTCCTATAAATGCATACTTTCCCCCTGTAACTGCTAAGAAAAAATCTAACGCCATGCAGTTTTGAAGAACCAGCTTATGCATGGTGACCATTTCTGTGGTTACATTTCCAAAGACATCAGCATTGCCATAGCTTACTCTTTCTAAGGCTGCAACACCATTTTAATATTTCTTGTACTCCTTGCAACACCAAAACAAGGGAATAAAATTGATGCAACATGATTTTCCTTCTGAAATGTCTCATTTACTTCTAGACTCAGCAGGTAAAGGTGAGGTGTGTATATGTCTCATGGCAGTAAAAACATACCCTAAATAGCAAGATCCTAAACAATTACATGGAAAAGAGGTGTAGGCTCCATTTCTGCACATAAAGAACATATTATTCTATGAACTTAGACAATTTCTTATTACATGACAGGTGCTTTGTTGAAATGTAATATTTGTGATTGTCAATAATACATCATGAGTCATCACAACTGGCGGTCTCCCAATCAACATAGGGTTTCATCAATATACAGGAGGCCGCACTGGGAGCACCGAACACAATATATGACCCCAAAAGACTCACAGGTGAAGTACCACCTCACCTGGAAGTACTGTTTGGGGCCCTGAATGGTAGTGAGGGAGGACGTGTAGGGGCAGGTGTAGCACTTGTTCCGCCTGCAAGGATAAGTGTCAGGAGGGAAGTCAGTGGGGAGAGACGAATGGACAAGAGAGTTGCATACAGAGTGATCCCTGCAGAAAGCAGCAAGTCAGGGAGAGGGGAAGATGTGTTTGGTGGTGGGATCCAGTTGGAAGTGGTGGAAGTTTCAGAGAATTACATGCTGGACGCAGAGGCTGGTGGGGTGGTAGGTGAGGACAAGAGGAACCCGATCCCTGGTAGAGTGGCAGGAGGATGGGGTAAGAGCAGATGTGTGTGAAATGTAAGAATTGCGGTTGAGGGCAACATTGATGGTGGTTATCTCCTTGCCCACCAATTGCCTCCCTCTGGTGCTTCTCACCCCACCCCCCCCCCTTAGGAAGATTGCCTTCCTAAAGGAAAATGGTGTCTGCTTTGGCTGTTAGTGTACAGGACAAGGGAAGGGTTGCAGAAAGCACCTTTCATGCAAGGTGTACAGTAGCAAGCATCCCAGCATATTTCATATTCACTCTAACAAAATGGGTGCAGAATTAAAACAAGCTGTGAAAGAATCAGACACAGCAATGGGTAGTCCCTAGTATCGAACTTCCCATAGTTTCAGCACAAGTGAAGTCTAAGGAGGGGAACAAAACAGAGGTCACTTGTGTTTTCCTAGATCAAGGAAATACAGCAGTGGGTCTCATGAACAAGCTCAACCTCACAGGAGAAAGGACAAGCATTCTCTTATGGGTCAAGAGAAGATCGTGTGTAGCTAAATTGTTTCAGGATTGGAAGTGGCTGGCTTAGTTGGTGAAACTATTGCGAACTACCTAAAATCTCTACGCTGGAAAGTATGACTGTCCGGACATGGAATATTTCATGACAGAAGGATTTCCAGGGAAATCTCGCCTGAAGCCTGTTTATTTGCCAGAAGGATGCATGCGCCTACAGCACTGGAGCCTTTGCGAATGATTTGCAGTGTCAATCACGGACCTCAGGCAACCAGGGCAGTGTTGAGTTGGTCCACTGAAAGGAGGCAATGGTGATCTGAGAGACTGTGCACAGCCAGGGCTGGCAGCTGATGGGATCTTGCTCTAAACTTACATGAGGCTTGGCAGCAGCAGTGCAAGGCAGACCTCCCTCAATGTAGTCACCCTGAGCAACATGGCTTGCCAAGAGAAGATCACAAGATCATACAGCTGGTTATGGTTAGGTTTTTGAACTTCAAAACTTTAAACTAATTCAAAGGAAGACACAGGAGTCCGCAAATGTGGGTCTAAGTGAGGTATGCACTTATCATGTGGTATAGTGATGATGTATACAATTCACATATTTTTACGTAGTTAATTATTTAAACAAACAAGAATGCTGAATCAAACCATATATATACAAGATTACTCAAATATTAAATACACAACACTCATCCCTTCTTAGCTATAAACTTGAACTCAATAGAGAATGCATCTCAATTATACAAACAGAATATTACAAAATGGTTGGCATCCATCTGTCTTGAAGGACAATGGTGATGATGATCATCACAAGCCTGGGCAGAAGGTGTGTGTGTGTGTGTATATACACACACACACACACACACACACACGCACGCACGCACGCACGCACACACTTTTCCGCTGCTCAAGGATTTGTTTCCTGGGATGTTATGCATCTTTCCAATGTTTATCAAGCTTGCACCTTGAAGTTTGGATTCCTCCACCACTGGGAGAACCTGTCGATCATTTTCCCCACTCTAATGTGTCCTAGGGAGTGTATCTGCTGTGCCAGATCAGGAAGCAGCTTATAGTTGGAGTTACCATACATTTCTTCATATCTCTATACTTCTCTGTTTAACCTCACACCATTCTCCATCCAGAACCACTTTTCCTGTCTGGAGCACTGGACCTGCAATTCTCTGATATCTTGTATGTTCATCTGTGATACAGAGTTCAACTTTGTTTCCATAATTCCAGTTGCTGGGTTCCCTGTGTATTCTTGGTACTTTTGTAACTTCTTCCTGTACTGCCCTTTCAGCAATTTCATCCCCAAATTCACTTTCACAGCTTTCCATTGTATTCACTTTGAAGTGGCTTTTACATTTTAATACAACTTCTGATAGCAGTTGGACAACATCCATGAGTTCAAAGAATTCAAAGTATACTTATTATGAAAGTACGTATGCTGTATGCAAACCTAAGATTTGTCTCTCCACAGAAGCCCGCAAAACAAAGAAAGCCAAGAAACCTGTTCAAAGTAAAACATTAACTCATTCTTCCATCCGCCCCCCCCACCACACACACACACGAAACAAACCACGCAAATGACAACAAAACGAACGAGCGAAAACACAGAATATCAAACACAAAAATGGATGAGTTCATATTCAGTTCAGCTCAGTGCTGGCCACCTTGATTCAAAGCCCTGAAAAAGACATCTGAATGTGAACTACAGTCCAATCCCCAAACCGCATTTGTTAAACTATTCTCCAATAGCATCGAGAAAGAGAAAGATCGTCCTCCAACCATCTTCCACCAGCGTCGAGGAGGAGAGAGATCACTTGAATGCAGGGTCCTTCCTTCGGGAGTAGCGAGTGTAAGGGAGCGAGAGACCGTCACATGCAAACACCTTCTCCGGCAGCAATGAGCGAGAGGCTGGTAGACAGCACTGAACACTCACATGCCTTGATGCTTTCAATCTTCCTCAGTGCTTTAATCAGTGAGAAATATAGCTATTAGTTGTTCTTCCTTCTGTCAGCTTACAGCCTTCAGTCAAAGCTTTTAGTCCTGCCTGGTGCGTGGGGGTACCAGGAGCCATGCTTCCTGATACCAGCACTTCAGTTCCAGAAACAACCACTCAGATTCTTCTCTCAATCATCAAGGAGCCATCAGTGTACAGAATCAAATCTTTGGCAAAGTGATAACCAATAGGACACCGTCAGCCTCCATGTTCTTGAATTAAGAATGCTGTCATGTGTTTCTCATTGACGTACAGGGATTCTTAATGCAATTGCTGTATACAATGTTCCTTCCTTTAAAGTTTGAAACACTTTGTTGTTCTCCCTTAAGAGTCATCTAAGCAGTTACTGCCCTCCAGCAGACTGTTGAGTGCTTGAGCAACAATTAATGAATCTGCCACTGGCTTGTCAATACATTGATTAGCAATATTGTCATCTTCGGTCTTGCGTATCCCTTGGTCTTTATTGGAGCAAGCTTTAACATAACTGTCAAACTTATTGTTTCATCGCTGGAATTCTCACTTTAGTCTCTAGGAGACCCCGTAGAATCCTTGTCATGTCCATCCTGTAATTGTCGGGCTTTCGATGGTGTCGCTATCTCGGAGGACTGTCGGGTGTAGGTTGTAATTTGCTGCACAAATCACTCTCTCACCTAGATGGGGTCAGTTGTGCTGTGAGGATTACATTCCTTGACTTCTCTAGTGCCTTTAACACCATCCAGCCCAAGATCTTAAGGCACAAACTAACGGAGATGGGAGTAGACTCTCACATGGTGGATTGGATAGTGGACTACTTGACAGATAGACCTCAGTATGTGCGGTTGGGAGACTGTAGGTCTGACACGGTGGTCAGCAGCACAGGAGCGCCACAGGGAACCGTACTCTCTCCGGTCCTGTTCACCCTGTACACATCAGACTTCCAATATAACTCGGAGTCCTGCCATGTGCAGAAATTCGCTGATGACACGGCCATAGTGGGGTGTGTCAGGAATGGACAGGAGGAGGAGTATAGGAAACTGATACAGGACTTTGTGATATGGTGCAACTCGAACTACCTGCGTCTCAATATCACCAAGACCAAGGAGATGGTGGTGGACTTTAGGAGATCTAGGCCTCATATGGAGCCAGTGATCATTAATGGAGAATGTGTGGAGCAGGTTAAGACCTACAAGTATCTGGGAGTACAGTTAGACGAGAAGCTAGACTGGACTGCCAACACAGATGCCTTGTGCAGGAAGGCACAGAGTCGACTGTACTTCCTTAGAAGGTTGGCGTCATTCTGTAGTGAGATGCTGAAGATGTTCTATAGGTCAGTTGTGGAGAGCGCCCTCTTCTTTGTGGTGGCGTGTTGGGGAGGAAGCATTAAGAAGAGGGACGCCTCACGTCTTAATAAGCTGGTAAGGAAGGCGGGCTCTGCCGTGGGCAAAGTGCTGGAGAGTTTAACATCGGTAGCTGAGCGAAGGGCGCTGAGTAGGCTACGGTCAATTATGGAAAACTCTGAACATCCCCTACATAGCACCATCCAGAGACAGAGAAGCAGTTTCAGCGACAGGTTGCTATCGATGCAATGCTCCTCAGACAGGATGAAGAGGTCAATACTCCCCAATGCCATTCGGCTTTACAATTCAACCGCCAGGACTTAAGAACTTTTTAAAAGCTATTATTAATGCTTTTTGAGATAGTGATTTAGATGCATATCATATTTTTTACTGAGTTAAGTATTGTATGTAATTAGTTTTGCTACAACAAGTGTATGGGACATTGGAAAAAAAAAAGTTGAATTTCCCCATGGGGATGAATAAAGTATCTATCTATCTATCTAATTCTCCAGAGTTCGGATGGTGGAGCTCTATATGGAGACTAATTTGAGCTGTAATTCGCCGAGTGGAGCTTCATAAGTAGGTGTTTCCCAGGGCGGAGCATCAGCGGTTGCGTCCTTAGCAACGTCACTCGGGGCGGTCCTGCCCACTTGAAGTCGTGGCTGTGCTTTTTCATTTTGTTTTAGTTCACTGTGAAACGATTATGCGTACTATCTGAATTACCGTGTAGTTCATCCGCTCATTCGGTTAATAGTCTCCATCATTCTGTTGTTGTAGTATATCACGTTTGCCGTTTCTCTCGATTAATGTAAGACTTTATTTGTCCCGTTAACTCTTTTCACTCGTTCACACATTCAGTCAAACCCACCGTGCGATCTTATCTCTAAATCAGTAGCAGCCATTTTCTGGAACTTAATACATGCATTCTCGTTTTTAATAAATTTAACATTGATGGTATTTTTTCATTCGGACTTTTTCATTCACTTTATCAAATTGAGATTCAGGTTAGATATCAGTAAATTTCACGATTCTGGCCATTGTTTCGATCGTATGTACTTTTATCACATTTACCGAGATCTCAACATATTAATAGATTGTAACCAAATAAATACCACAGATTGCTCCAGCAACGAAATAGATTGCAACTACATTCCTTTGATCCAACAAGCAAATATATCGCGAAACAAATAGATTACAACCAAATAGATCGTACTATCCTCAGCAGGTACAAAAATTAGATAGCCGTGCAGCCAAAATAGATCGTAAACGAATCGGATAGGAGCAAATCGATTGCAACCGATATTTCCAGAGCTGTTTCTATTTTTAAATAGCAACACGGCAGTCCTCAATTCTGCCTCAATATCATCTGATATTCGAAGCCTGAACTTTTCTCTCAAACAGGCACAGAGGAAGTTCTGACTCCTTTGTCTAAAAATTCCCTCCTTTGTCTTCGTGTAACCAATTTTAAACTCAAGAACATCCTTTCACCGACGATGCCAGTGACGATTCTGGTGATTAAATCCAAGGTTCTTCGAGAAGTCAGAAATGTGAGATAAAATTTGTTGCTTCACGATCGTTTTATTAAAAGCTAATAGAACAAAGCGAACAGGGACGAAAAAGTGACAGGAGGATTTACTACTTGAAAAGAGTGTGTACAGCACAAAATAGCTACTTTTATACTATAAAGTAAGAACAATTCCATAAATAAGAGATAATTAATTGGAAAATATTTATCCAATACTGCAATAAAAAGTTAATCAAGAAGAGAATACTAGCCGCTTAATGCAGTAAAGCTTCCAGACTGATACTTTGTAAACCACTAGAGGCATACCAAACTATCATGTATATAAGGCCACTTAAAATCCAAGCAGATAATTAATCGTTAAACTGCAAAGAAAATGACAGTCAGACCCAACACTGCCGATATTGAATGCAAATTGTCTTGGATTGCTTGGGCTCTTACCCTGTGGAATGCGATGTGACAAATGCAGAATCTTTCATTTCCTCAATCTTTCAAAAAAAAATTATCTTCCAATGCCTGAGGTGATATAACCTCGACAACACTCTGGTGAGTAAAGCCCAGAGTTTCACTGTACATATATCTTCCTGGTTGTTCTAGGGCAGTGGGTGGACATTTCGAGCCTGGCAAACCAGCCAGCAACACTTTGCCTTTGCAGTAAATGGAGAGCATTAGGTCTCCACAGCAATGCGGGAAATGTGGACAGCATTGTAGATGTGTGGACTTCTCCAGCTCCGAACTTCCAGCAATGCTGTGGACAGAAGGAGCTTGTAGTTGTCTGCCCAAATGTGCTGTGTCCAGAGCTGTCTTGGGCAGTGGGACAAATGCCTCTGGACTGGCTCCAGCCTCCAGTCCCATACCTCTCCTTACTTTGAAGGGCAGAGACTTTCCAAGAATCGAATTCTCTGTAGCTCTAAAATAGAATGACACCCCAATTTGACATTCCCTGCGCACAGATCAGCAAACGGCCTCTGACCGTAACACCTGCCCGTGATTGCCACAATGAACTTTGTCCTACATCCCATTCACATCACGAGCTCCAAACTACATCACGTGTCTGAAAGTATGGAAATGGTATAATAATTGGAGAGTGAGGGAATGACTGGGGTTGAGGAAACCTCAGCCATGGGCACATTAGGGAGGAGGAAATAAAAACATGGATGACAGCTCACAACAAGGTGGACTCAATATTGAACTCTCCAACTCCCTGTGACCTTCACATTCCCTGTGATCTCCCCTGCTCCTGGACTGCTCATTCCTAAAGAACTTCCTTTCCACACTGATGCTTCCAGATTTTGCCTTGCCTCTCTTTCCATCCCAGATACTGCTCAACCCGCTGATTCTTCCTGGTCTGTTTTCTATTCTGAGATGGGGTCATTGGCAGATCTATAGCTGTCAGTATCAAACAATGATCAGGAATGCAGGAGCGAAAGGGGATTGCATAATTAGAGCAGAAAATAGACTCTGTGGATGTGAAAGTGACACACAGATGGTGTGTTGCCTCCCAGGTTCTAGAGTCAGGGGTGTCTTGGATCAGGCCAATGGTATTCTAAAGGGGAGGGTGAGCAGTTGGAAGTGATGGTATATATTGTACCAATGACAAAGGTTGGAAAAGGGATGAGGTCCTGAAGGTGAGTGGGAAAGGTAAAGAGCAGGAGAGGAAAGAATATGATAGGAGAGGAGAGTGGACCATAGGAGAAAGGGAATGAGGAGGGTACAGTGGGAGGAGATAGGCAGGTGAGAAGAGGTAAGAGGCCAGACAGAGGAATAGCAGAGGGAGAGGGAATTCTGTTTATTTACTGGAGGGAGAAATCAATATTTATGCCATCAGGTTGGAGACGACCCAGATGGAATACAAGATGTTGTTCTTCCACCCTGAGGGTGGCCTCATCCTGGTACTAGCAGAGGCCATGGACCGACATGTTGGAACTGGAATGGGAACCAGAATTAAAGTGTATGGCACTGGGAAGTTCCATTTCCGGTGGATGGAACTGAAGTGCTCAATGACAAGTCTCACCAATGTAGAGGAGGCCACATTGGGAGCACCGGACGGAATGGACGACCCCAGCAGATTCACAGGTGAAGTGTTGTCTCACCTGGAAGGACTGTTTGTGGTACTGAATGAAGGTGAGGGAGGAGGTGAATGGGCAGGTATAGCACTTTAGTTGCTTGCAGGAGTAAAGGCCAGAAGGGAGATTAGTGGAGAGGGACAAACTGGCAAGGGAATCACGGGGGGCAAGTAAAGTTATGTTTGGTGGTAGGATCCCATTGTAGATGGCAGAAGTTGTGGAGAATAACATGTTGGATGTGGATGGTTTGGTAGGTAAGGACAACAGGAACTCTATCACAGTTAAGGCACTGGGAGGATTGAATGGGTGCAGATATTCTGGAAATGGAAGAGATGTAGGTGAGGGCAACATCAATTCATAGATTCATAAAGTACAGCACAGAAACTGGGTCTTCGGGCCATTTAGTCCATGCTGAACCATTTAAACTGCATATTCCCATCTACCTGCACAGGGACCATAGCCCTCCATACCATCCATGCACCTATCCAACTTCTCTGAAGTGTTGAAATCAAGCTCGTATGCACCACTTGCAATGGCAACTTGTTTACATTCTCATGACCCTCTGAGTGAACAAGTTTCCCCTCATGCTCCCCTAAAACTTTTCAACTTTCACCCTTAACCCATGACCTCCAGCTGTAGTCCCATCCAACCTCAGTGGAAAAAACCTGCTTGTATTTAGCCTATCTATACCCCTATAATTGTCATAGTGGGGGTGTTGGGAACGAACCCAAATGCAAGACACAGACACTGAAGTACCAGGAACAGGACTAGGCATGAGAAGGAAGCAAGGGAAGTGGGGAAGAAAGGATGCTGGACATGACACCGGCCCTGGACTAGACAAGGATTCTGGACCTGGGCTAGGACTTGACGAGGATAGGGAACCAGGACATGGAACTGAGGACAAGGAGCCTGGGCTTGGACTCTGAGCCAGAGACTGGACAAGGACCCAGAACCTGGGCCTTGACTTGGGCTCGGACTCCAGAACCCGGCAAGGACAAGACGTGGCTACAGGACGAGAAGAGGCACAGGGCTGGGCAAGATGTGAGACTCCTGGACAGGACAAGGGAAACTCAGCACAGGACGAGGGAATCCCAGCACCGAGCTGGGCAAGGTACTCCTGTGCTGGGCGAGGCACATGGACAAGACGAAAACACAGAGCCTAGGTCAAGGGAGAGGCAACAGGACTGGACGTCAGACTCCTGGACAAGGGAACCCCAACACAGGACAAGGGAATCCCAGCACCGGGCTGGGCAATCTACTCCTGTGCTGGGCGAGGCACATGGACATGAAGAGGACACTGAGCCTACGGAGAGACAGGGACATGGAACACCAAGCTGGGACCCTTCCTTGGGTACAGGACGTAGTGCTGGAACTCATAACACAGAACAGAGAGCCGGGACCCCTCCTAGGATACAGGACATAGGGACTCATTTTATGGGGAGAGGGCAGGAGAATAGGGTTGAAAGGGATAATAAAGCAGTCATGACGGAATGCTGGAGAAGACTCAATTGGCTGAATGACTTAATTTTGCTTCTATGTCTTATGGTCTTAATTTCCAATCCTTCCTATCTCCAGCTTTCACCTTCACTCTGTCATCTGGTGGGCTAGGAGTTGGTCTTCCCAGAGACAAGTTGTGTTCCTGTTGCACAAAACGATGTCCAAAGTTGACTGGAGCTCAGGGATGGTCCGAGAGAGGCCCTGTGATGTTCCTCACTCTCTAGGCTCATCCCAGAATGTCTATCACTTCACCTCACCAATGTTGCCAGGGCCAGGAGCTCTGTGAAGTCACAGTCAGGGAAACTTCCCAAGATAATTTCCTTTGTGAGATCATGGGGAGGGAGGCATGAAGAAGGGGGTCTGAAACTTCTTAGCCTTAAAACATAGTTTGACCACCTCCCACACCACCTTCTACAGTTTGCCCACCAGTCCCAGAATGGGACAGGGCAGTTAGAGGGACCTCCTACAGTTACCCTCACCAAGAATTAAAGGCAGTGCAGTTGAATATGTGGTTAAGGATTCATAACAGTCATAAAGTCATAGAGAAGTACAGCACAGAAACAGGCCCTTTGATGCATCGTGCAGGCCAAACCATTTAAACTGCCTACTCCCATTGACCTGCACCAGGTCCATAACCCTCAATACCCATCCATACATTATCCAAACTTCGCAAACTTTTGAAATCAAGCTCTTATGCACCACTTGTGCTGGCAGCTCATTCCACATTCTCATGACCCACTGAGTGAAGACATTTCCCCTCATGTTTCCCTTAAACTCTTTACCTTTCATCCTTAACCCGTGACCTCTAGTTGTAGTCCCACCCAACCTCAGTGGAAAAAGCCTGCTTACATTTACTCTATCTATACCCTCATAATTTTGTACACCTCTATCAAATCTCCTCTCAATCTTTTATATTACCTATTCAATCTTTCGTTATAACTCAGGTCCTCCAGATCTAGCAACATCTCTGTAGATTTTCTCTGTACTCTTTTAATCTTATTCACATATTGCCTGTAGGTGGGTGACTAAAACTGCACACAACACTCCAAATTAGGCCTCACCAATGTCTTATACAGCTTCAACATAACATCCCATCTCCTGTATTCAATATACTGAAATACAGTATAAAGGCCAATTTGCCAAAAGCTTTCTTCACGACCCTATCTACCTGTGATGCCACTCTCAATGAACTATGGACCTGTATTCTCCAATCCCTTTGTTCTACCACACTCCTCAGTGCTCTATTGTTCACTGTGTAAGACCTACCCTGGTTGGTCATCCGAAGTGCAACACCTCACATTTGACTGCATTAAATTCTGTCTGCCATTTTGCAGCCCATTCTTCCAGCTAATGCAGATCCCTCTGTAAGCTTCAATAGCCTTCCTCACTGTTCATTACACCCTGATCTTGGTATTATCCATGAATTTACCGATCCAGTTAACCACATTATCATCCAGATAATTGATATAGATGACAAACAATAACAGACCCAGGACCAATCCCTGTAGCACACCACTAGTCACAGGCCTCCAGAGAGTTAACCATCTACCACCACTCTCTGGCTTCTCCTACAAAGCCAATGTTTAATCCATTTTATTACCTCATCTCAAAATGCTGAACAACTGAACCTTCTTGACCAACCTCCCAAGTGGGACCTTGTCAAATGCTTTTCTAAAGACAATATAGATAACATCTATGGTCTTGCCTTCATCCACTTTCCTGGTAACTTCCTTGAAAAACTCCATAAGATTGGTTAGACATGACTTAACACACACAAAGCCATGCTGACTACTCTTAATCAGTCTATACCTATCCAAATACTTATATATCTAGTGCCTTTGAATACCTTCCAATAACTTTCCCACAACTGATGGCAGACTCATCAGCTTGTAATTTCTTGGTTTATTCTTAGAGCCTTTTTAAACAGTGGAACAACGTTGGCTATCCTCCAATCTTCTGGTAACTCTTCTGCCACTAAGGGGGTTTTAAAAATCTCTGCTAGGGCCTCGGCAATTTCTGCACTTGCATCCCATATGGTCTTGTCAGGCCTTGGGGAATTAACCACCCTGATTTGCCTCAGGGTAGCAAGCACCTCCTCCTCTAAAATCTACACAGGGTCCATGAAGTTGATGCCACTTAGTCTCACTTCCATAGACTCTGTTCATCTCCTGATTAAATACAGATGCAAAAAAAATTATTTAAGATCTCCCCAACTGTTTTGGTTCCACACAGATTATAATTCTGATCTTCCAGAGTACCAATTTTGTCCCTTGCAGTCCTTCTGCTTTTAACATACAATGCCTATAAAAAAGTATTCACTACCCTTGGAACTTTTCATGTTTTATTGTTTTACAACATTGAATCGCAGTGGATGTGGCTTTTTTGACACTGATTAACAGAAAAAGAGTCCTTTGTGTCAAAGTGAAAGCAGATCTCTACAGTGATCTAAATTAATGACAAATATAGAAAACATAATAATTGATTGCATAAGTATTCACCCACTTCAAGTCAGTATTTAGTAGATGCACTTTTGCCAGTAATTACAGCCTTGAGTCTGTGTGGATAGGTCTCTATCAGCTTCACACATCTGGGCAGTGCAATTTTGACCATTCCTCTTTATAAAACCACTCAAGCTCTGTCAGATTGCATGGGGATCATGAATGAACAGCCCTTTCCAAGTCCAGCCACAAATTCTTATTGGATTGAAGGCTGAACTCTGATTTGGGCACTCCAGGACATTAACTTTGTTGTTTTTAAACCATTCTTGTGTAGCTTTGGCTTTATGCTTGGAGTCATTGTCTTGCTAAAAAACAAATCTTCTCAAATGGCAGTTTTCTTACAGTCTGCATCAAGCTTTCCCCCAGGATTTCCTGTATTTTGCTGCATTCATTTTACCCTCTACATTCACAAACCTTCCAGGGCCTGCTGCATCCCCATGGCATGATGCAGCCACCACCATATTTCATAGTAGGGATGGTGTGGCTTTGATGATGTACAGTGATTTGTTTCTGCCAAACATAGCGTTCAGTCTGATGTCCAAAAAGCTCAATTTTGGCTTCATCAGACCATAGAAGTTTCTTCCAACTAACTTCAGAGTCTTCCACATGACTTCTGGCAAATTTTAGCAGAGATTTTATGTGAATTTTTTTTCAACAGTGGCTTTCTCTTTGCCACTCTCCCATAAATCTACAATTGGTGAAGCACCTGGGCAACAGTTGTTGTATACACATTCTCTCCCAACTCAGACACTGAAGCTTGTAGTTCCTCCAGAGTTGTTATAGGTTTCTTGGTGGTCTCCCTCATTTGTCCCCTTCTTGCACGATCACTCAGTTTTTGAGGATGTCCTGCTCTAGGCAGATTTACAGTTGTGCCATATTCTCTTCATTTCTTTATGATTGACTTAACTGTACTTCAAGGGATATTCAGTGACTTGGAAATTTTCTTTTCTCCATCTCCTGACTGTGCCTTTCAATAACCTTTTCATGGAGTTGCTTGGAGTGTTCTTTTGTCTCCAAGGTTTAGTTTTTGCCAGGATACTGACTCACCAGCAGTTGAACATTCCAGATACTGGTGTGTGTTTACTACAATCAATTGAAACACCTTGACTGCACACAGGTGATCTGCATTTAACTATGTGACTTTTAAAACCAATTAGCTGCTCCAGTGATGAATTGGTGTGCCATATTAAAGGGGGGGGGTGAAACTTATGCAATCAACTATTCGGTGTTTTATATTTGTAATTAATTTAGATTACTTTGTTGAGATCTGTTTTCACTTTGACAAAAAATAATGTTTTTCTGTTGAACCATGTCAACCTGTAGACCAGACCTATCTTTTGCATATTTACTTTAAAACTAATTGTATTATTATCACTAGGTGCAGTGTTCCCCAACACAAACTTCTGTCACCTGCCCTATCTCATTCCTAACAGAAGATCCAGCATCACACACTTTCTTGTTGGAACTTCTAAGTACTGATTAAGGAAAATTTCCTGAACATATCTGACAAATTCTATCTCATCAGGTCCTTTTATAGAATGGGATTCCCAGTCAATATATGGAAAATTATAATCACATACTATAACAACATTATTCTTCTTACAGTAGTTTGCAATCTGTCTGCAAATTTGTTCCTCTAAATCCAGGGACTGGTGGGTGGTATATAATATAGCCCCATTAACGTGGTCATGCCTTTCTCATTTCTCAGTTCCACCAATAACAGCTCACTAGACGAGTTCTCCAATCTGGCCTGATGGAGCATTGCCATGTTATTTTCCCTGACTAGTAACGCCACCACTCCTCCTTTAATCCCTCCCACCATATCACGTGTAAAACAATGGAACCCTGGATTATAGAAGGGCCAGTCTTGCCTCTCCTGCATCCAGAGTCTCACTAATGGCTGCAATATCATAATTCCAAGTGTTGATCCATGCCCTGAGCTCACTGCCTTCCCTCTGATACTTCTTGCATTAAAATATACACAGCTCAGGACATTAGTCGCATCATGCTGAACTTCTTGATTCCTGACTTTGTCTGAGGTCTTACCAACAACCATCTCCACAACCTCTCCACTAACTATTCTGGCACTCTGGTTCCGATCTCCTTGCAACTCCAGTTTAAACCCCACTGTGCTGCATTAGCAAAGCTTCTCGCTATGATATCAGTCCCCTTCCAATTCAGGTGTAAACTGTCTCTTCTGTACTGGTCCCAACTTCCCTGGAAGAGAGCCCATTGATCCAAAAATTTTATGCCCTCCCTCCTACACCAACTCCTTAGCCACATATTAAACTGTATAATCTTCCTATTTCTAGCCTCACTAGCACATGGCATGAGTAGCAACCCTGGAGGCCTTGCCACTTAACTTAGCACCTAACTCCCTGAACTCCCTTTGCCGAACCTCATCACTCCTCCTATCCATGTCATTGGTACCTACGTGAACCATGACCCCTGGTTATTTACCCTCCCACTTGAGAAAGCTGAGTTCTCAATGTGAGATGTCCCAAACCCCGGCACCCAGGAGACAACAGACCCTCTGAGAATTTCATTCTCGCACACAGAACCTTCTTTCTGTTCCTCTAACTAATCCCCTATCACCACAGCTTGCATCTTGTCTCCCCTTCTCTTGAGTCACAGAGCAGACCACTGTAAATTTTCTCTGCTAGGTCATTCCCCCCAAAAAGTATCCAAAGGGATATACCTATGCTATGGGGGATGGGTACGTGGGTACTCTGCACTGGCTCCTTCACCCCTCTCCCCTTCCTGTCATCCAGTTTCCTGTGTGCTATACCTTGGATGTAACTACCTCTCTATATCTCTTATCTATCATGCCCTCAGCCTCCTGAATGATCTGGAGCTCATCCAGTTCCAGCTCAAACTGCTTAACACGGATTGTTAGAAGCTGCAGCTGGATGCTCTTCTTGCAGGTGCAGTTGTTTGGGACACTGGAAGTCTCCCTGCCTTCCTACATCCCAAAAGAGCATTCAATGATCCTGCCTGGCGCTTCTACTGTCCTGAGCAAATGCAAAAAAAATGGGGTGGCGGGGGGGGGGGGGGTAACCTCTACCTACAGCTTTTTGTTTTTGCTTTCTCTGACTAAAGCCTTGAAGAGCTGAAGCCTCAAAATCTCCACTCTGACTCTGTCCATTCCAATAATGACCACTCTGCTTGCACCCAGCTTACTTTAATTTGTTCTTGCTAAATCAAACCCAAACACTGATTGGTCACTGGTCAAAGCTTCAAAAAACTGCTGCAAGTGGCTGCCTTTAATAGTCAATGAGCAAATCTGGGTGAGTTACTTCATCTCAAGCTTCTGATCCCTCTGATTGGAAGCTGGTCAAATCTCCAAAAAAAGATTGGTGCAGGAGGGAGGGCTTCAGGTATATGGATTGCTGGCTCCCTTCAAGGTCAGGTGGGACACTTCCAGAGGGATGGGTTGCACCTGAACTGGAGGAGAACCGACATTCTCGCAGGAGGTTTATTGGTGTTGCCCCTGGTTGAGTGAGTTTAAACTGAAGTGTGCAGGGGATGGGGAAGGTGCTGGGAGACAAAGAGCAGATCAGTAAATGCAAAGCATTGACGTTAAGGTGAGGGATGGGTTCAGGAACATAATCCGACTGATGGTCAATGCAAGGACCATTTAAGGTAAGGCAGATGAACTTTGTGTGTGAATCAGTGCACAGAAGTATGATGGGGTGGACATGACAGGGCAGACAGGACTGACAGCTCAACAGTTCAGATGTCGATCTTTCATGCATGATGGAGAGGGAAGTAAAGAGGATGATTTGTTGCATTACTCACCAGGGAGGGAGTCACAGCTGCACTCAGACAGGACACACTGGAAATCCATCCACAATATGGTAGAACTCAAAATAGGAAAGATACATTCACTCGGATGCAGTTATACTAGACACCACCTGATAACCACTGGGAGTGAGGGGAACTGATATGTAGGTGGATTATGGAAAGATCTAAAGACAACAGGGCTGTTGAATCAGATGATTTTTAACATCCCCAATATTGACTGGGACTTCCTCAGTGTAAGAGGCGTAGTTAGAGCACAAACGGGAGCGGGGTGGAGGAGGAAATGGGTATCCATGAGACATTGGGGTGGGATTGTCCCAGAGACAGGAAGGAGAAAGACGTGCTACATAGATGGTTTAAAGAAGGTGTGGTACCATAAGAAATGAATAATGGTGGCACCTCGGAGATGGGGGCAGGGACAGGATGGGAAAAAAATATCCAAGTGATAGGGTGGACTGGTCAGGTACAGGCATCAGAGAGATAGGGGAATTGAGAATGGAAGTCTGGGAGGAGTCCTATATGATGGAGTGGTAGCTGTGTACCATAGAGACCAGGGTGGGGGTGAATGGTGTGCCTAGGTGAGCATCCCAGAGGCAGGGGTTGGGTGCACATCACAGAGAGTGGGGGCTAGTTGCACATGTCAGATGGGGGGGGGGCTAGATGTCCACCCGAGATGTTGGGGTGGGGGGGAGCAAAAGATATGCTTCCCTGAGAAGGGGAGTGCAAGAGATGAGGGGTAGAGGCATCCAGGGGTGGTGGATAGGAATGTTATCCCAGATAGTGGGAGGGAAAAAATGGTGTTAAGGGGGCATGAAGAGAGCTTTACAGAGATGGGTGGTGTGATGGCATAGGGGGCCATCTCAGGGATGGACAGGGTGTCACAAATGTCTGTATGGGGGGGATGGTGAGAGGAATGGGGCACCACAGATACAGGATTTAGAGTGGAGCGGCTCATCTCAGTGGAAGTTATGGGAGGAGGGAATAGGGAGAAGAATTGGACGTTACAGAGGGAAGAAAGTGGAGAGGAATGAGGTTTCACAACCAAGGGTACTGGATGGGGGATGTGGGCATCCCAGAGATGGGGGTGTGGAGGAGTATCAGGCTAGGGCAAAGGGGGAGATCTGGAGACTGGCTAGGGCAAAGGAGATCGGGAGAAAGGTTAGGGTAAAGGAGGAGATCCAGATAAAGAGTAGCATGAATGGGGACATCCAGAGAAAGGGTAAATGGAATGGGAGATCCACAGAAAGAGTGTATGGATGGAGGAGGTCCAGAGACAATGGAGATGGAAGGTAAGTTCCAGGGACAGAGCAGGGTGAAGGTGGGACATCCAGGGACAGGGTAGGGCAAAGTGAGAGCTCCAGACACAGGATACGGTGAACGGGAACATCTGGGCACAAGTCAAGGCAAAGGGGAAGATCCAGGGGCAGGATAGGGTGAAAGGGATGATCCAGAAAAAGGATAGATGGATGGGGGAGATCCAAAGAAAGGATAGAAGTAACTGGGAGAGCCACAAAAACAGAAGATGACACGGGGAGATCCAGTAAAAGGTAGATGGAAGGGTGAGGTCCGGAGACAATGTAGAAGGAAGGGGGAGGTCCAGAGGCAGGATAAGGGGCAGAAGAATATCCAAACACAGGGTAGGGGGAAGGGGGAGGTCCAAAGTCAGGGTAGTGGGACCAGGGCGATCCCGAGACAAAGGGAATGGGAAGGGGTTAATCCAGAGACAAGAGATGTGGAAGATGGAGAACTAGCATTAGGGTAGGGGTAAGGGGAAGGGGAAGATCCATAGAAAGGGTAGATGGAAAGGGGAGATCCGGAGAAAGGGTAGATGGAATAGGCAGGTTTAGAGAAAGGGTAGATGGAAGGGAGCTATCCAGGAACAGGAGAGTTGGAAGGGGAAGATCCATAAAGAGCAGGGTGAAAGGGCATATTCAGTGACAGGTTAGGATGAAGTGGGAAATCCAACAAAAGGCTAGGGCAAAGGGGGAGTCTGGGTGACAGGATAGGTGGAAGTAAGAGATCCAGGGACAGGAGTAGGGGAGAAAGGGGGAGATCCATGCAGGGTAAGGGGAATGGGGTGTTCCAGAGGCAGTGTAGGGCAAAGTGGCAGTGCCAGAGACAACATAGGGGGGAAGTGGGAGATCCAGAGACAGGGTAGAGGGAAATCCATGCAGGATAGGTGGAAAGGAGGAGATCCAGAGATAGGGTAGATGATGACCTAAAGATAGGTAGTGACAGGGTGGGAAGAGAGGCAAAGTCCTGAGTTAGAATTGGTGAAAGAGCGAGATCCAGTGACATGGTAGGGGTAAGGGAGTGGTCCAGAGACAGTGCATTCCGAAAGGGTAGATCCAGAGACAAGGCAGGTGAAAGGGGAGATCCGGAGATAGGGTAGGTGGAACTGGGAGATACAGAGAAAGGGTAGGGCGAAGGGTAGGGGGGAAATCTAAGGACAAGGTAAGGCAAATGGGGAGATCTGTGGTCAGTATATGGCAAAGGGGAAGATCTGCAGGCACAGGAGGGCAAAGGGAGAGATCCAGAGATAGGGCGGTGAAGGGGGAGATCCAGAGACAGGATGGCCGCAAGGGAGAGATCCAGACAGTTTGGGGGGAATGGCGAGATCCATACAGAGAAGGTGAATTGAGATGTACAGGGATAGGTTAGGGAGAAATGGGAAAGCCAGCAAAAGGCTAGTGCGAAGGGGGAGACTGGGAGACAGGATAGGTGGAAGGAAGAGATCCAGAAACAGGGTAGGGGGAAGGGGGAGATCCAGAGGTAGAACAGGCAAAGAGGGGAGATCTAGCAATTGGGCTGGGGAAGGGGGAAGATCCAGTGTTTGGGGAGGCAAAAGTGCAAGATCCAGAGACAGTGTAGGGGGAAAGGGAGATCCAATAAAGTGAAGAGGTGACCGGGAGACAGGGTAGATGGAAGGAAGAGATCCAAGGACAGGGCAGGGGGAATGGGGGAGATCCATACAGGATAAGGGGAATGGAGAGTTCCAGAGGCAGTGTAGGGCAAAGTGGCAGTGCCAGAGATTACAAAGGGGGAAGTGGGAGATCCAGAGACAGGGAAGGTGAAAAAGAGGAGATCCAGAACAGGGTAGATGATGAACTAAAGATAGCTCATGACAGGGTGCAGAGAGAGGCAAAATCTCGAGTTAGTATAAGCAAAAGGGCGAGGTCCTAAGACAGGATAAGGCGCAGGGAGCAGTCCAGTGACATGGTAGGGTGCAGGGGGTGATCCAGAGACAGGGTAGGGGGAAGGGGAAGATCAGCAGGCAGAGTTGGGCAAAAGGGGAGATCCAGAGACAGAGCGGGGTGAAGGAGGAGATCCATGGCCAGGATAGGGGGAAGGGCATGGTTCAGAGATAGTGTAGGGGGAAGGGCATGGTCCAGAGATAGGGTAGGGGGAAGGGGGAGATTCAGCGACAGGATGGGGCACTAGGGTAGACGGAGACAGGATAGGTGGGAGGAAGAGATACAGAGACATGGTAAGGAAAAGTGGGAGATCCATGCAGGGTAAGGGGAATGGCGAATTCCAGAGACAGGGTAAGGCAAAATGAGAACTCCAGAGACAGTGCAGGGGGAAGTGTGAGATCCAGTGACAGTAGATTCAGAGACAGGGATAACCTAAAGATAGTTGGGGGAGGAATGGGTTTGAGAAGCAGAGATGTGTGAATGGAGAATGAGGAGACCCAGACATGAGTGAATTGGAAGGGAGATATCCAGATAGAAAAGAAGGGGAAGGTATAGAACTTGAGATACGGTAGGGGTAAGGGGAGATCCAGGGACACAATAGTGCAAAGGTGGAGATCTGGTGACAGGGTATGGGCAAGGGGGAGTTCCAGCAACAGGGTTGGGGGGGGGGGGGGGAAGGGTGAGATCCAGAGACAGGGTGGGGGAGATGGGTGCAATCTGGAGACAGAGGAGGGCGAAGGCTCAGATCCAGGGATACGGTAGGACGAATGGGGAATCTGGAGACAGGGTGGTGGGAGGCACCAGATCCCGAGTCAGCGTAGGCAAAAGGGCGAAATCCAGAAGCATAGTACGGCAAAGGTGGTAATTGCGAGGCAGGGTGGGGGGGGGGGGGGAGGGCAAGATCCAGAGACAGGGAAGATATCTGTATAAGACTGGGACAATCCTGCCCATCAACTGTCTGTGATTTGGCTCAGTGTGTCTCTGTCCGTTGCTATAGCACCACAGCTCTGGGCGTGTCCTACTAGGAGCACACGGTATTTACATGGCAGCTCCTGCAGAGTTTCTGATAACTGTGACCTTGAGGCGATTAAGCAGTGAACTCAACAGTGGCAATGTCAATGAATGTCAAGGGTTCGTGATTAGGCTTTCTCTTTGAAGATTGTAAATGTGTGGAACATTTGTAGTGTGAAATCTAGAGGTCACTTGTTACCCAGGGCAGTGGTACTCATTATCATTATACACCCAGACGGAATAGAATGAATAATGGTCTCACTTGGCAGAAGGACCCAGAACCAGATGACCTTCAACAAAGTGGACCCAGAACCAGATGACCTTCAACAAAGTTAATCTGCTAAAGAACCAAAAGTGATCCAAGGAGTTTTATCCTTTGCTGTTCTAATTGAGGTTTTAATTCACTGGAATTTGGACCCAGTTTTTTTTTTGCCTCAATCTTATCTATTCCTGTAATCTCCTGAGGTATGAACTTCAGCTGGCTCTGGAAATCAGACCTGATCTCAACGTTCCATTTCAATTGATAAAAAAAAATTGCATATCTACTTATCTGAAACATTAAAAGTTCACCATGTGGGATAAACTTGGAAATATATTTTTCAACTGAGTCTCAAATCCTTGCAAGATCTCAGCTGTGCCTGGGAGGTCCACAGCCTTTTGTCCAGTGGATGCATGCGCGCCTGTTGGCACAACTTTGGATTTGTGGCACCTGCGCACTTGATTCACAGTGACAGTCAATTCTGAAGTTCAGAGATTTCTGGGTAAGAACAATACCATCAAAAGTGTTTACAAGCATTGCCTCCCCTCAGCCAAATTGCACCAATCTAGACAATATTTTTTGAGCACTCAGTGTCCAGTTTAACACAACAAGCTCCCAATGTCATCAGGCATAGCATGTGTACACAAAGTTAACCTAATTATTTTCTCTGTCAATCAGCTTCCAAATTTTGCTACCCCGTCATTTGTTGCTATACCCCGTTCCTCATTATATGCTCTTACCCCTACCACTAAACTCTGCCCTGGGTTGCCCCATCTCTGGTTTCTGACCTTGCTCCATTGAACATCTAACTAATGGTTGGAATATTGAAATGAGCAAGGAATAAGGAGGTTAACTACCAATGTCATTCTTCCTTGGCCAGAGATTTGAGGGATGAAGAACATGTTAGACATAACTGCAGTCAGCTCGTTTTCTTCAGTATGCAGAAAGTCATGCAGGAAGTTCATGGGAAACCTCTTCACCCACAGAGGGATGATTGGCACCCAACACCATAGGGAGAACAAGAGGTGAACAGCAGGGATGTTGAAAAGAACTGTCATGGAACACACAGACGGGGTCAACAGGGCTGAGTTAACTCCCTAATGTACACAGGTTGTGGTTGTAGAATCACTAAGTACCTGAGTCAGAGATTAAAATAGAATTGATTTATTTGTCACTGATCCAAAACCTTAAACCCCAGTCCCAGTAAAGGTGAACACCAGCAGAAGAGACTCCTCCTATGCCAAGTGTCCAGGGTGCAGAACTGGGTGTGACTGCAGAGTAGACAGAGTAACTGCAGAGTAGACAGAGTAACTGCAGAGTTCAACAACAGCAGTCACTTTTGAACTTGCTTCTGAATTCAGCAACTGTGATGGTTAAGCATTCAGTAGGCAGGATATTTTAAACTTTTTCCCTAGTGTGAACTCGATAGTGTGTCACAAGGTGGGATGACCGAGTAAATCCCTTCCCACATTCGGAGCAGATAAACGGCCTCTCTCCAGTATGAACTCGCTGATGTAACTTCAGTTGAGATGACTGAGTGAATCCCTTCCCACATTCAGAGCAGGTGAATGGCCTTTCTCCAGTGTGAACTCGCTGATGTTGCTTCAATTGAGATAACTGGGTGAATCTCTTCCCACAGTCTGAGCAGGTGAATGGTTTCTCTCCAGTGTGAACTCGCTGGTGTGTCAGTAGGTGAGATGACCGAATGAATCCCTTCCCACATTCAGAGCAGGTGAACGGCCTCTCTCCAGTGTGAACTCGCTGATGTTCCTTCAGCTGAGATGACAGAGTGAATCCCTTCCCACAGTCTGAGCAGGTGAATGGTTTCTCCCCAGTGTGAACTCGTTGGTGTGCCAGTAGGTGAGATAATTGAGGAAACCCCTTCCCACATACAGAGCAGGTGAATGGTTTCTCTCCAGTGTGAACTCGCTGGTGTGTCAGTAGGTGAGATGACAGAGTGAATCCCTTCCCACAGTCTGAGCAGGTGAATGGTTTCTCCCCAGTGTGAACTCGCTGATGCCGCTTCAGTTCACATGACTGAGTGAATCCCTTCCCACAGTCTGAGCAGGTGAATGGTTTCTCCCCAGTGTGAATTAACTGGTGCGTTTGTAGGTGGCATAACTGAGTGAATCCCTTCCCACACACAGAACACGTGAATGGCCTCTCTCCTGTGTGAACTCGCCTGTGTTTCTGTAGGTGGGATGACTGAGTGAATCCCTTCCCACAGTCTGAGCAGGTGAATGGTTTCTCCCCAGTGTGAATTAACTGGTGCGTCTGTAGGTGGCATAACTGAGTGAATCCCTTCCCACAGTCTGAGCAGGTAAACGGTCTCTCCCCAGTGTGAACTCGCTGATGCAGCTTCAGTTCAGATGACCGAATGAATCCCTTCCCACATTCAGAGCAGGTGAACGGCCTCTCTCCAGTGTGAACTCGCTGATGTTCCTTCAGCTGAGATGACAGAGTGAATCCCTTCCCACAGTCTGAGCAGGTGAATGGTTTCTCCCCAGTGTGAATTAACTGGTGCGTCTGTAGGTGGCATAACTGAGTGAATCCCTTCCCACAGTCTGAGCAGGTGAATGGTTTCTCCCCAGTGTGAATTAACTGGTGCGTCTGTAGGTGGCATAACTGAGTGAATCCCTTCCCACAGTCTGAGCAGGTGAATGGTTTCTCCCCAGTGTGAACTCGCTGATGCCGCTTCAGTTCAGATGACTGAGTGAATCCCTTCCCACAGTCTGAGCAGGTGAATGGTTTCTCCCCAGTGTGAATTAACTGGTGCGTCTGTAGGTGGCATAACTGAGTGAATCCCTTCCCACACACAGAACACGTGAACGGCCTCTCTCCTGTGTGAACTCGCCTGTGTTTCTGTAGGTGGGATGACTGAGTGAATCCCCTCCCACAGTCTGAGCAGGTGAATGGTTTCTCCCCAGTGTGAACTTGCTGATGCCGCTTCAGTTCAGATGACTGAGTGAATCCCTTCCCACAGTCTGAGCAGGTGAATGGTTTCTCCCCAGTGTGAATTAACTGGTGCGTCTGTAGGTGGCATAACTGAGTGAATCCCTTCCCACAGTCTGAGCAGGTAAACGGTCTCTCCCCAGTGTGAACGCGCTAATGCAGCTTCAGTTCAGATGACTGAATGAATCCCTTCCCACAGTCTGAGCAGGTGAATGGCCTCTCTCCAGTGTGAACTCGCTGATGTTGCTTCAATTGAGATAACTGTGTGAATCTCTTCCCACAGTCTGAGCAGGTGAATGGTTTCTCTCCAGTGTGAACTCGCTGGTGTTCCTTCAGCTGAGATGACAGAGTGAATCCCTTCCCACAGTCTGAGCAGGTTAATGGTTTCTCCCCAGTGTGAATTAACTGGTGCGTCTGTAGGTGGCATAACTGAGTGAATCCCTTCCCACACACAGAACACGTGAACGGCCTCTCTCCTGTGTGAACTCGCCTGTGTTTCTGTAGGTGGGATGACTGAGTGAATCGCTTCCCACAGTCTGAGCAGGTAAACGGTCTCTCCCCAGTGTGAACTCGCTGATGCAGCTTCAGTTCAGATGACTGAGTAAATCCCTTCCCACAGTCTGAACAGGTGAATGGTTTCTCCCCAGTGTGAATTAACTGGTGCGTCTGTAGGTGGCATAACTGAGTGAATCCCTTCCCACAGTCTGAGCAGGTGAATGGTTTCTCCCCAGTGTGAATTAACTGGTGTCTCTGTAGGTGGCAAAACTGAGTGAATCCCTTCCCACACACAGTACACGTGAACGGCCTCTCTCCTGTGTGAACTCGCCTGTGTTTCTGTAGGTGGGATGACTGAGTGAATCCCTTCCCACAGACTGAGCAGGTGAATGGTTTCTCCCCAGTGTGAATTAACTGGTGCGTCTGTAGGTGGCATAACTGAGTGAATCCCTTCCCACACACAGAACACGTGAACGGCCTCTCTCCTGTGTGAACTCGCCTGTGTTTCTGTAGGTGACATAACTGAGTGAATCCCTTCCCACAGTCTGAGCAGGTGAACGGCATCTCCTGAGTGTGAATTGACTTGTGTGTCAGCAGAGCAGCTGAAAGTGTAAATCTCTTCCCATATATGGAGGAGAATCTCTCTGAGTGAATCTCTTCCCACACATGGAGCAGGTGAACAGTCTCTCCCTGGTTGAATTTTCTGAGATATCTTTAGCTTGGATGACAAAGAATTGCTTCCTGTCGTCAGAACAGATGAACTGTCTCACTACGGTGTGAACTTGCTGATGTATCTTCAAGCAGGATCACTGAGCAGGTCCCCTCCCATGCACGAACAGGTAAACAGCCTCTTCCCACTGTGAACCCACTGGTGTGTCTGCAGGTCAGCTGAGTCCCATCCCACACAAAGATAATGTTATCTCCCTGCGATCAGTTCTCTCGCAATTCAGAAGTCAGACATAGTGGATCCCTATGTAGTTTAAAAACTGATCTCCAGTGAACAAATGCTGGTGTGTTGTCAGCACCCTGTTTCCATTGGATTTCACTGAGTTAGAACAGAAAACTTCAGTTCAGACACAAAGCTCGTTTTCAGTTGGGATGAGACACTTCTTCATCTTCAAGGATCAACAACAGATATATTGGTATTACAAAGGAAACATCTGGTCACTCCTTAAATATCTGGACTGAGAGAGCAAATCTGACCTGTTGTTGTGTTTGAGATTGCCATACACAAATTCTTTGCCATTTCAACCTGTAAAGATTTACAAAAGACATCAATGGGTGAAGGACAACATTTCAGATGAGATCATTTTAATCATTACAGTGAGGTCTGACATTACACTGTTACAGCAAGGTTCAAACCAAGTTGGAGGAACAACTCCTCATCTTACTGGGACTGACCATCAAATTCTCTGACCGTTTTCCTGTCTATATTGGAATGGCCCATTACTTCCTGTCTTCAATCTGTGACTTGGCTCAATTTGACTCTCTCCAATAGTATCATTTCAAGTTCTATCATGTCCTAAAGCACAAAGCATTCAATCATTGCTCATGTGAACATCCATTTCATTCCTAAAATCATTTTCGTGAACCCTCTCCAATGTCGGCACACTGCTTTTTAAATAAGGGGCCCAAAACTGCTCACAATACTACAAATGAGGACCACAAGTGCTTATAAAGCCTCGGCATTACATCTTTGCTTTTATATTCTAGTCCTCTTGAAATGAACACTAACATTGTATTCACCTTCCTCACCACCAACTCAAGCTGCAAATCTAGAGAATACTGCATGAGAATCCCTTTGCATCTCAGATTTTTGAATTTTCTCCACATTCAGAAAATAGTCTATGCTTCTATTTCTTCTTCCAAAGTCCATGCCCATATGCTTCCCAACAACGTATTCCACCGGCCACCTCTTTGCCCTCCTAATTCTCCTAATCTGTATGTCTTTTTGTAGCCTCTCTGCTTCCTCAACACTACCCACCCCTCCATCTATATTTACCCATAAAGCAATCAATTTCATAATCTAAGTACAACATAAAAAGCAGTCCCAACACACGTCCCTGTGGAACACCCCTAGTCACTGGCAGCCAATCCAAAAAGGATCCCTTTATTCCCAGACTTTGCCTCCTGCCAATCCGCCAGCACTCTATTCATAGAACACACACACAAAATACTGGGGGAGCAGTAAACCATCTGCATTTTGAGCCAAGACCCTTCATCTAGGCTGGAACGGAAGCGGAGAAGTCACAATAAGGTAGAGGGAGAGGGGGAAGAAGAAATACAAGGTGACAAGTGATAAGTGAAACCAGGAGAGGGGGAAGGGATGAAGTAAAGAGCTGGGAAGTTGATTCATGAAAGAGATAACTGGCTGAAGAGAGTCTGGTACAAGAGGACAGAAGCCTATGGAAGAAAGGGAGAGGGGAGGAGCACCAGAGGGAGATGATGGGCAGGAAACAAGAGAAGGTATAAGAGGGAATCAGTAAGGGGAATAGTGAAGGAGAGGAAGAGGGCAATTATCGTAAGTTTGAGAAATCAATGTTCATGCCATCAGATTGGAGGCTACCGAGACAGGATATGTGTTGCTCCTCCAACCTGAGTGTGCCCTCATCCTGGCAGTACAGGTGGCCAAAGACTGACATGTTGGAATGGGAATGGGAAGTAGAACTGAAATGGGCGGCTACTGGGAAGTCCGGCTTTTTGTGGTGGATGAAGTGAAGGTGCTCGACAAACCGATCTCCCAGTTTGCATCCGGTCTCACTGATATCCATCTTAGTACCTTTCCTGCAATACCATGGGCTCTCATCTGATTTAGCAGCCTCATGAGTGTCACCTCGTTAAAGGCCTTCTGAAAATCAAAGTACACAACATCCACCGATTCTCCTTTGTCTATCCTGCTTGTTTTTTCTTCAAAGAATTCTAACTAATTTGTCAGGCAAAAATTTCCCTTAAGGAAATCATACCTATCTTAGTCTGTTTTATCATGTTCCTCCAAGTACCCTGAGACCTCATCCTTAACAATTGACTCCAACATCTTCCCAATCATAGGACTTAACTGGCCTATAATTTCCTTTCTTCTGCCTACCTCCCTTCTTAAAGAGTGGAATGACACTTAACCATACCAGAACCAATTGGTTCTTGAAAGATCATTGTTAATGCTTCCAGAACCTCTTCAGCTATCCCTTTCAGAACCTTGGGGTGTAATACATCAGGCCCAGGTGACTTGTATACCATCGTACGTTTCAGTTTCCTAAGCTTCATCTCCTTAGCAACAGCAACAGCACTCACTTCTGCCCCTTGACGCTCTCAAACTTCCAGCATACTACTAGTGTCTTCCACAGTGAATACTGATGCAAAATACTTATTCAGTCCATCCTCCATTTCCTTGTCCACCTGTCACTATCACCCCTATTTTCTAGAGGTCCAGAATCTAACCTTGCCTCTCTTTTACTCTTCATATATCTGAAAAAGCTTTGAATATATTTTTGATTATTATTATTATTATTATTATTTTTATTATTGGCTAGCTTACCTTCATATTTCATTTTACCCTGCCCCTTAAGGTATTTTTAGCTGCCTTCTCTTATTTTTAAAAAAAATTCCCAATTCTCTAACTTCTGACCAATTTTGTTGTATTGTATGCCTTCTCTTTTGATTTTATTTTGTCCTTGACCTCCCTTGTGAGCCATGGTTGCATCACCCAGCCTTTAGAATACTTCCTCTTCCTCTGGGATGTATCTATCCTGCGCCTTTCAAATTGATTCCAGAAACTTCTGCCATTGCTGCTCTGCCATCATCCCTGCTAGTGTCCCCTTTCTATCAACTTTGGCCGGCTCCTCTCTCAAGTCTCTGTAATTCCTTTTATTCCAGTGCAAAATTGGATCTAATGCAATTAGACTATCACCACAATAGGTCTATAGCAGACACAATCTCAATGGCTCTTCACAAAGCCCTAGATTTCCTGGACAATACAAACACCTCTGTCATTATTCTGTTCGTTGACTATAGCTCAGCGTTTAACACTACCATTCCCGCAATTCTCATTAATAAGCTACAGAACCTGGGGCTCTGTACCTCCCTCTGCAACTGGACCCTTGACTTCCTAACCAGACAACCACATCTACAAATTGGTAATTATATCTTCTCCTCACTGACAACTAATACTAGTGCACTTCAGGGATGTGTGCTGCCCTGCACTCTCTATACCCATGACTGTCTGGCTAGGTATAGCTCAAATGCCATCTATAAATTTGCTGATGATACAACCATTGTTGTAGAATCTCAGATGGAGACGAGAGGCCGTACAGGAACAAGATATACCAGCTAGTTAAGTGGTGTTGCAGCAACAAGCTTGTACTCAACGTCAGTAAGATGAAAGAGCTGATTGTGGATTTCAGGAAGGGTTAGACGAGGAAACATGAATCAATCCTCACAGAGGGATCAGAAGTGGAGAGAGTGAGCAATTTCAAGGTCCTGGGTGTCAAGATCTCTGAGGATCTAATCTGGTCCCAACAGATTGATGCAGCTATAAAGGTGGCAAGAAAAAAGCTGTATTTCATCTGGAGTTTGAGGAAATTTGGTTTGGCATCTAAAACACTTGCAAACATCTACAGATGTGCTGTGGAGAGCATTCTAACAGGCTGCATCACTGTCTGGTATGGGGGGGGGGGAGGCTACTGCACAGGATCAAAAGAAGCTACAGAAAGCTGTAAAATTAGTCAGCTCCATCTTGGGTACTAGCTTCCTAGACCTTAAAGGAGCAGTGCCTCAGAAAGGCATCCTCTATTATCAAGGACTGCCATCACGCAGGACATGAACTCTCCTCATTGTTACCATCAGGAGGAGGTATGGAAGCCTGAAGGCACACACTCAACAATACAGGAACAGCTTCTTCTGCTCTGCCATTCAACTCCTAAATGGACACTGAACCCATGCACATGACCTCACTTTATAAAATATTATTTCTCTTTTTGACTATTTTAACTAATTAATATACATATACTTACTGTAATTGATTTACTTTTTCCCTATATTATGTACTGCATTGCACTGCTGTACTAAGTTAACAAATTTCACAACATATTCCAGTGATATTAATCCTGATTCTGATATATCTAACTGTTGCTTCTCCCTCTCAAATTGCAGGCCGAGTTCTATCATATTATGATCACTGTTTCCTGAGGGTTCCTTCACCTTAAGCTCCCTGATCATATCTAGTTCATTACTCACACCCAATCCAGAAATGCTGATCTCCTAGTGGGTAAACAATGAGCTGCTCCAAAAACCCTTCTCATAGGCATTCCACAAATTCTCTCTTAGAATCCAGCATCAACTTGATTTTCCCAATCTATCTGTCTTTTGACATGATTTTTCTATCTCCCGTTGTAATTTATAGACATCCTGGGTACTGATTGGAGGCCTGTAAATAACTTCCATCAAGGTCTTCATATGCTTGCAGTTTCTTAACTCTACTCACAAGGATTTTACATCTTCTGGTCCTATGTCAATTCTTTCTAAAGATCTGATCTCATTTTTAAACCAGCAGGGCCATTCCTCCTCCTCTGCTTAAATATCTGTCCTTTTGATGCACTGTGTTTCTTTGGATATTAAGCTCCCACTACAATCATCTTTCAACAATGACTATGTCATATCTGCCAATCTCCAACTGCGTCACAAGATCATCTATCTTATTTCATATACTGAGTGCACTCAAATATAACACCTTCAATCCTGCATTTGTCACCCCTTTCAATTTTGCCCCCGTTTATACTGTAACCCATTGTGCTGCCTGCAGTTTTGCCATATCATCTGCCTGTCGTTCATGACTGATGGCAATGCCAATGAATGTGAAGTGAAGGGTTGTAGTCTTTCTCACTGAAGTGTGGCACTTTTGTGATGTGAAAGCTATAGGTTACTTCTTACCCAGGACAAAGGTGTTTGATACTATGCACACAAAAAGACTGGTACAAAACTTGCTCTCACGGGTAGAAAAGTCCAGAACAAGAAGAGGGATAACGAAGGTGATCTTCTCAAAAACTAAAGCTGGAAGGATTATATATTTCCCCCGTGGAACACTAATTAACATTTTCATTGACTGGAAAGTAGACTCTTCACAGAGATTAACTCGGAACTATATTTTTGTTCCGAGTTCCTAATCTTTGGATTTAGCCGAAGCTCAGCTGAGAGATCCATGTGCTTCCAATCACACCCTACGGATTTGCAGGGAAAACGTTGCCAGCATCACCAATGGCTGCCTTCATACCCAGAATACCCCACGAAATAGATACCCATCTATCCGCCTCGGTTTGTAGCGATGCGCATGCGCAGCAGGAATGGCGCAAACACTTTTGTTCTTCAGGAGAAAACTCCCTGGACCCGGATCGTTGGGCTGAGAGGGAAGGGATAGACCGGGACCGCCCAGAGTTTCTGGGATCACAGATTGTGCGGAGATCACAGTAATTGTTCTTTTGTCGAGGAGGGGAAGCCGAAGCTGATGAAAATCCTGTCTTACCTGCCGCCGGTTCTTCCGAGATTTTAGTCCACTGAGCGCATGCGCGATTTTCGGCCCTATCTGTGACCCGCCTACGCCTGCGTATTTGATCATCACGTGAATTCTGGGGCGCGGAGGTTTCTGGGTAAAATAAATGCCCTGTCTTTAGTCTTGGTAATTGTTAGTTGAACAGTTATTTAATTCAAGTGGTACTTTATTAAAATATACTGAGCTTTTATCCACCTTTGAATTTCCTGTTGTTATGGATGCAGATCCCTCTGGTGTAATTATGTTGTTTAGAAATACATCATAATCGGTAGTTGAATTACCCAGCTTGGATCCATCCAGTACAGCTGTAGGAAAGATTTGTTTTCCTCTGTCTTTTAATAAAAAACAGAGGTATTAGAAGTTTGTTTCAAAAAGACATTACTTCTATTCCGTACGGCTGTTAGTTTTTGGAATAGTCGCTTGGGGAATCTGAGATGGAGGAGTATTTGGGGCTTATTTAATAATTTTTTATTGAGGAACAAAATATAAGAAATTTCATTTAAAGTTATATATAGATATTATCCAACCAATGTTTATTTGTCAATGTTTAATTCTGATATTGAAACTAACTTTGGTTTATATCTAGAGGATTTATTTAATCTGTTTTGAGATTGTGAGTGTGTTAAAACATTTTGGGTTGATGTTTGTCAATTTATAGATCAGTATATTAATGTGGATCTTACTTTTTGTTTTGAAAATGTTTTATTTAGGTTTACTAAATATAGTAACCAAATCTCATAGGGATTTTTTAAAATCATAAGTCTTGTTAATTTACAGTAAATTTTATATCTATAAATGCAAATACAGCAATAAGAAACCGTAATTTTTATTTTTCACATCAGACTTCAAACTATATACTAATACTCTGAAAACTTCCCATAACCAGGATGCTGTAAAGACTGTACAAATGTGTCAATGTTTCGGGTTATTTAACCATATAACCATTACAGCACGGAAACAGGCTATCTCGGCCCTTCTAGTCTGTGCCAAACGCTTAATCTCACCTAGTCCCACTGACCTGCACTCAGCCCATAACCCTCCATTCCTTTCCTGTCCATATACCTATCCAATTTTGCTTTAAATGACAATACCAAACCTGCCTCTGCCACTTCTACTGGAAGCTCGTTCCACACAGCTACCACTCTCTGAGTAAAGAAATTCCCCCTCGTGTTACCCCTAAACTTTTGGCCCCTAAGTCTCAACTCATGTCCTCTTGTTTGAATCTCCCTTACTCTCAATGGAAAAAGCCTCTCCACGTCAACTCTATCTATCCCCCTCATAATTTTAAATACCTGTATCAAGTCCCCCCTCAACCTTCTACGCTCCAAAGAATAAAGACCTAACTTGCTCAATTTTTCCCTGTAACTTGGGTGCTGAAACCCAGGTAACATTCTAGTAAATCTTCTCTGTACTCTCTCTATTTTGTTGACATCTTTCCTATAATTCGGTGACCAGAACTGGACACAATACTCCAAATTTGGCCTTACATAGAAACATAGAAAATAGGTGCAGGAGTAGGCCATTCGGCCCTTCGAGCCTGCACCGCCATTCAGTATGATCATGGCTGATCATCCAACTCAGAACCCTGTACCTGCTTTCTCTCCATACCCCCTGATCCCTTTAGCCACAAGGGCCATATCTAACTTCCTCTTAAATATAGCCAATGAACCGGCCTCAACTGTTTCCTGTGGCAGAGAATTCCACAGATTCACCACTCTCTGTGTGAAGAAGTTTTTCCTCATCTCGGTCCTAAAGGGCTTCCCCTTTATCCTTAAACTGTGACCCCTCGATCTGGACTTCCCCAACATTGGAAACAATCTTCCTGAACCAAAGCCTTGTACAATTTTAACATTACATCCCAACTCCTATACTCAATGCTCTGATTTATAAAGGCCAACATACCAAAAGCTTTCTTCACCACCCTATCCACATGAGATTCCACCTTTAGGGAACTATGCACCATTATTCCTAGATCACTCTGTTCTACAGCATTCTTCAATGCCCTACCATTTACCATGTATGTCCTATTTGGATTATTCCTGCCAAAATGTAGCACCTCACACTTATCAGCATTAAACTCCATCAGCCATCGTTCAGCCCACTCTTCTAACTGGCCTAAGTCCTTTCTGCAAGCTTTGAAAATCTACTTCATTATCCACAATGCCACCTACCTTAGTATCATCTGGATACTTACTAATCCAATTTACCACCCCATCATCCAGATCATTAATGTATATGACAAACAACATTGGACCCGGTACAGATCCCCGAGGCACACCACTAGTCACCGGCCTCCAACCTGACAAACAGTTATCCACCACTACTCTCTGGCATTTCCCATCCAGCCACTGTTGAATCCATTTTACTACTTCAATATTAATACCTAATGATTGAACCTTCCTAACTAACCTTCCGTGCGGAACCTTGTCAAAGGCCTTACTGTAGTCCATATAGACAACATCCACTGCTTTACCCTCGTCAACTTTCCTCGTAACCTCTTCAAAAAATTCAATATTTGTCAAACATGACCTTCCACGCACAAATCCATGTTGACTATTCCTAATAAGACCCTGTCTATCCAGATAATTATATATACCATCTCTAAGAATATTTTCCATTAATTTACTCACCGCTGACGTCAAACTGACAGGCCTATAATTGCTAGGTTTACTCTTAGAACCCTTTTTAAACAATGGAACCACATGAGCGATACGCCAATCTTCAGGCACCATCCCTGTTTCTAATGACATTTGAAATATTTCTGTTGGAGCCCCTGCTATTTCTACACTAACCTCCCTCAAGGTCCTAGGGAATATCCTGTCAGGATCCAGAGATTTATCCACTTTTATATTCCTTAAAAGCACCAGTACTTCCTCCTCTTTAATCGTCATAGTTTCCATAACTTCCCTACTTGTTTCCCTTACCTTACACAATTCAATATCCTTCTCCTCAGTGAATACCGAAGAAAAGAAATTGTTCAAAATCTCTCCCATCTCTTTCAGCTCCACCCATAGCTGTCCACTCTGATTCTCTAAGGGACCAATTTTATCTCTCACTATCCTTTTGCTATTAATATAACTGTAGAAACCCTTTGGATTTATTTTTGCCTTACTTGCCAAAGCAACCTCGTATCTTCTTTTAACTTTTCTTTCTTAAGATTCTTCTTATGTTCTTTATATTCCTCGAGCACCTCATTTACTCCATGCTGCCTATATTTATTGTAGACATCTCTCTTTTTCCTAATCAAGTTTCCAATATCCCTTGAAACACATGGCTCTCTCAAACTTTTAACCTTTCCTTTCAACCTGACATGAACGTAAAGATTCTGTACCCTCAAAATTTCACCTTTAAATGACCTCCATTTCTCTATTACATCCTTCCCATAAAACAAGTTGTCCCAATCCTCTCCTTCTAAATCCTTTCGCATCGCCTCAAAGTTAGCATTTCTCCAATCAAAGATCTCAACCCTGGGTCCAGTCCTATCCTCCTTTATTTCTTTATTTCTTTAAATGTTTTTGTTTAGTGACTCCGTTTAGATATAGTTTCTTCTGTCCAACAGTGTTTAGAATGGATTTTCTTTTTTATTTGTACATTTAAAGTTAATACTTATATATTTGTTGCTGCTTATGTGTGAATCCCTGGCTTTGTTAGCATATGTTCAGTGTTTTTGTTTGTGTTCAAAAAAATTAATTTAAAAAAATTGTTTCTCTACGGAAGTGGCTTGCTCTTGCCTTCTTCAGGGTAGTCTTTGCAAGACGGGTGACCCAAGCCATTATCAGTGCTCTTCAGGGATTGCCTGCCTGGCATCAGTGGTCGCATAATCAGGACCTTGTGATATGCGTCAACTGCTCATACGACCATCCAGCACTTGCTCCCAGTGCTTCCCGTTACCCTAATCAGGGGATTAAGCATCTGTTACTCTTGCCGAAGGGTGACCTGCAGTTATCGGAGGGAAGGAGCGCTTTGCACCTCCTTTGGTAGAGACGTATCTCTACTTCTCCATCAAAACCAGGCTTCCGCGGTGTGTTCAAGCACCGGCTCCACGCCACATGCCACAATGGTGGTCAATAATTTTATGTAGAACACTCAGCAGTTAGCTGGCACAAATAATATACTCAATATCAACAGGCACGAGAGATTCTGCATTTGTAGGAAATATAGAGCAGCACACAGGAAGTGATGGTGTAACTCAGCAGGTCAGGCAGCATCTAAGCAGAGGAATAAACAGTCCAGACAGGGAGAAGGGTCTCTGCCCGAAACGTTGACTATTTATTCCTCACCATAGATGCTGCCTGACCCACTGGTTTCTCTAGCATTTTGCAGAAATAACAGACATTTTTTCAGTCAATCAGTTTCCAAATGTTGCTGATCTTTCATTCGTACCCAAATCCTTCTGGCCTGATTTCCTCCTCACAATAAACTGTGGCCCCCATCTCTTTCTGGGGTCCCAAAGCCCTGCCTCATGCTGGCCCCTCTTTGGTTTCTGACCCTGCTCCATCAACTATTTGCCTACCAATCTGCTCTCATACTTAAGAGGCAAGGGTCGTATTGAAACCATAAGCTATGTGAGACACAGCACTTTGAAGTCAGTGAAAATGAACCAAAATTCTGTTAAGAGCATGGAAGAAGGAGTTTAACCACCCATGACATTCTTATTTGCCCTAGAGCCATGAGGAATGCCTGAGACAAAACCACAGAGAACTCATTGTCTTAGTCAGTCTGCAGAAAGTCAAGCAGCAAGTTTGACGGAAGCCTCTTCACTCACAGAATAGTGACCATTGCAATCTGTTATCAAGGAGAGCAACAAGTTCAAAGTAAACTTATTATCAAAGTACATTCATGTCACCATCTCCAACCCTGAGATTCAGTTTCTTCCAGGCATACTCAATAAACCCATGATAGGATAATAATTATAATAGAATCATTGAGAAGGCTGCAGCAATGTGGGCATTCAGCCAGTGTGCAAAAGACACAAACTGAGCAAATAGAGAAAGAAACAATCATAATAAATAAATAAATAAATAAATAAATAAATAAATAAACAAACAAACAAACAAACAAACAAACAATAAATATTTCAGACATGAGATGGAGTCCTTGAAAGTGAATCCATAGTTTGTGGGAACATTTCAATGATAGGGCGAGTGAAGTTATTCCGATTGGTTAAGAGGATGATTGTTATAGAACATACAGCACAGTACAAGTCCTTCAGCCCACAATGTTGTGCCGACCCTTAAACCCTGCCTCCCATATATCCCCCCACCTTAATTTCCTTCATATACCTGTCTAGTAGGCTCTTGAATTTCACTAGTGTATCTGCCTCCACCACAGACTCAGGCAGTGCATTCCACACACCAACCACTCTCTGAGTGAAAAACCTTCCTCTAATATCCCCCTTGAACTTTCCACCCCTTATCTTAAAGCCATGTCCTCTTGTATTGAGCAGTGGTGCCCTGAGGAAGAGGCGCTGGCTGTCCACTCTATCTATTCCTCTTAATATCTTGTATACCTCTGTCATGTCTCCTCTCATCCTCCTTCTCTCCAGACAGTAAAGCCCTAGCTCCCGTAATCTCTAATCATAATGCATACTCTCTAAACCAGGCAGCATCCTGGTAAATCTCCTGTGTACCCTTTCCAATGCTTCCACATCCTTCCATCATTGTTTTGGGGTAATAACTATTCCTCAGCTAGATGGTGCGAGTGGTGAAGCTCCTGTACCACCTTCCCGATGGCAGCAGCGAGAATGAAACATGGTCTGGGTGGTGGGGTCCCTGATGATGGATGCTGCTTTCATTTCCATGTAGATGTGCTCAGTGGTGGAGAGGGCTTTACCCATGATGGACTGGGCTGCATCCACTACTTTTTGTAGGGTTTTCTGTTCTAGGGCATTAGTGTTTCCATACCAGTTTATGATGCTGTCGGTCAATATACTCTCCATTGCACATCTAGAAGTTTGTCAGAATTTTAGATGTCATGTCAAATCGATGTAAACTCCTAACGAAGGAGGGGCCCTTTCGTACTTTCATTGTAAATGCAATTACGTGCTGGGCCCAAGACAGATCCTCTGAAATAATAACACAGAGAGATTTAAAGTTGGCGACTCTCCCCACCGCTTGTGGCACTCTCCTCCTGGTCAATCATCAGCTCTTTGGTTTGCTGATTTTGGTTAAGAGGTTGTTATTATGACACCACGCTGCTAAATTTTCAATCTCCTTCCTATATTTACCCTTGCAGTTTCTTAACTATACCCACAGGGATTCTACGTATTCCGATCCTATGCAACCTATCTAACGACTTGATTTTATTTTTTACCGACGGAGCCATCCCACCCTCTCTGCCTTCTTGCCTGTCCTTTTGACACAATGTACCCTTGGATGTTAAGCTCCCAAAGATGATCTTTCAGCCACGACTTGGCGATTCCCGGATCATAACTGCAATCTCTAGTCGTGCTAAAAGATAATTGACCTTATTCTGTGTTCTTTGTGCATTCAAGTATAAAACCTTCTGTTCTGTATTCATCACCCTTTTCGATTTTGCCCCCATGTTTCACTTCAAGTCGTCCCACTGACTGCAATTTTACCCGATCATCTGCCTGCCCTTCCTCAGTCTCACTGCACACTGCATTATACTAATTTCCCTATTCTCAGTCCCATCACTCTGGTTCCCATCCACCTTCCAAATCAGCTTAAATCCTTGCCAACTGCCCTAGTAAGCTGCCCACAAGAATATCGATCTCTCTCGGGTTCAAGTGTAATCTGTCCTTTTTATACAGCTCAAAACTTCCCCAGAAAAGATCCCAATGCTCTGGAGATCTGAAACTCTGGGATCACAATAATTTCTCAGCTGCGTCATCGCAAGCTCACTGGCAGGTGGCACAGGCAGGGACCCAGGGACCGGACTGAGGGGCTGAGTGGTCTTCTGTTTTTGAGGCTCCTCTAAATGAGGATGAGAGTTTGGACAGATTGATGGGCGGAATGGAATGGCCTATCCCGAGGAACGGTTCAGGCTGTGTATGAGGTAATTTATCCTGACCCACTGCTCCCTTCAGATTTCCTGACCCTGCCTGGATTTACTAAGGAAGACAAATGCGATGTTAGTATTCATTTCAAGAGGACTAGGATGTAATGCTGAGGCTTTATAAGGCGTTAGTTAGAGTGCACCTGCAGTAACGTAAGCCGCTTTGATCCCTCTTATCTAAGCAATGATGTGCTGGCATTGGAAAAGGTCCAGAGGAAGTTCCCAGGAATAACTCTAGGAATGAAGGGGTTAACATATGAGCTGCTTCTGATGGCTTTAGCCCTGTACTCGCTGGAGTTTAGAAAATTGAGGGGGGAATCTCATTGAAACCTATCAAATATTTAAAGGCCTGGATAGAGTGGATGTGGCGAGGATGTTCCTGTAGTGGTGGAGTTTAGGACCAGATGGCTCAGCCTCAGGATAAAGGAACATCCATTCAGATGAGATGAGGATTCTTTAGCCAGAGGGTGGAGAATCTGTGGAATTTATTGCCACAAACACTTGTGGAGGCCGAGTCATGGGGTATGTTTAAAGCAGATGTTGAAAGATTGTTGAAGGTGTCAAAAGCTACAGGTAGAAGGCAGGAGAATGGGGTTAGCAGCTGCGTTCAAATGGTGAAACACACTGGATGGGCTGAATGGCCTTTATGCGTCTATGACCTCGATAGTAATAAATATGGTGGTGTAAATGTCAAACAGCTCTCATGTGATATTTAGTGCCGAGAAACAGGATGTGTTCTATAAGAATGAAAAGAGTGCATGTTTGTTTGAAGCGACAGGGCAAGTTGAGAAATTGGTTCACAATACCTATAGGATCTCGCCTTCAGAAACAGAGGCAAGAATTTTATCAAAATGATTCTTTGGAAAAGTGGATAAACTAAATTGGGATCTTTTCATCAACAAAAGAGATTCTGCAGATGCTGAAAATCCAGAGCAACACAAAATGCTGGAGGGACTCAGCAGGTCAGGCAGCATCTATGGAGGGGAATAAACAGTCAATATTTTGGGTTGAAGCCCTGACCCAATTTCACTAACCCAACTAAAACAGTCGCTTTAAAGATGCCAAATGTGAACTTTCCCAATTTTGTCTGCACTGTCCGTCCCTGCAGAACTTTTATTCCAATTAGATAGATAGATAGATAGATAGATAGATAGATAGATAGATACTTTATTCATCCCCATGGGGAAATTCAACTTTTTTTCCAATGTCCCATACACTTGTTGTAGCAAAACTAATTACATACAATACTTAACTCAGTAAAAAAAAATATGATATGCATCTAAATCACTATCTCAAAAAGCATTAATAATAGCTTTTAAAAAGTTCTTAAGTCCTGGCGGTAGAATTGTAAAGCCTAATGGCATTGGGGAGTATTGACCTCTTCATCCTGTCTGAGGAGCATTGTATCGATAGTAACCTGTCGCTGAAACTGCTTCTCTGTCTCTGGATGGTGCTATGTAGAGGATGTTCAGAGTTATCCATAATTGACCGTAGCCTACTCAGCGCCCTTCGCTCAGCTACCAATGTTAAACTCTCCAGTACTTTGCCCACGACAGAGCCCGCCTTCCTTACCAGCTTATTAAGACGTGAGGCGTCCCTCTTCTTAATGCTTCCTCCCCAACACGCCACCACAAAGAAGAGGGCGCTCTCCACAACTGACCTATAGAACATCTTCAGCATCTCACTACAGACATTGAATGACGCCAACCTTCTTAGGAAGTACAGTCGACTCTGTGCCTTCCTGCACAAGGCATCTGTGTTGGCAGTCCAGTCTAGCTTCTCGTCTAACTGTACTCCCAGATACTTGTAGGTCTTAACCTGCTCCACACATTCTCCATTAATGATCACTGGCTCCATATGAGGCCTAGATCTCCTAAAGTCCACCACCATCTCCTTGGTCTTGGTGATATTGAGACGCAGGTAGTTTGAGTTGCACCATATCACAAAGTCCTGTATCAGTTTCCTATACTCCTCCTCCTGTCCATTCCTGACACGCCCCACTATGGCCGTGTCATCAGCGAACTTCTGCACATGGCAGGACTCCGAGTTATATTGGAAGTCTGATGTGTACAGGGTGAACAGGACCGGAGAGAGTACAGTTCCCTGCGGCGCTCCTGTGCTGCTGACCACCGTGTCAGACCTACAGTCTCCCAACCGCACATACTGTGTGCCTTTACATAATGTGTCTATCAGTATTTGGGTTTCCATCGGCAGTCCCTCCCCAATAACCAACCACTCGAACAGAGCATTAACCCTTTGCTTGATCCTGCCCTTCCACTATAAAGTGTTAACTACACAAGGTCTCAGCCCTCCCACTGAGTGTATATGCAAAAAGGTGCTGGGAAAAGTCTAGTAATATGATAAAGGATCCTGCCCACCCTGCTCATGGTCTATTTATCCCACTCCCATCAGGGAACCGGTTATACAGCATCCATACCTGGAATACTAGACCCCAAAACAGTTATTCCCTTGTCAGGCTGATCAATACATCCAACCATTCACCCACCCCCGCACTATATCCACAGTAGAGGCCCTCTCCTCTCCACAGCCCCTCGGCAGCCTTCATCTGCCATTCACTGCCACTTTACTCTTGCACTCCACACTTCATAAGTACCTGTACCGGGGTAGCCACTCAGCTACTGTGTATTCATACGCCATGCTGCTACCTAGAAGAGTTCTTCCCACTGAATCACTTCATCATTTTATTATGTGTTGTCAGAGTCACCCTTATGTTCAGATACTTCCATATGTATAGTCACTTTATACAATCAGCCTATGTATACTACCTAATCTTATGTATATATGGGCACACTCAACTGTTACTTGCATGCTGTGTTTTACAGGATTGCTTGTAGATTTATATTTGTTGTGTTTTTATGCTTATTGTGTTTTTAATGCTGCATCATTTTATTCTCCTTTACACTCATGTATTGAAGAATGACAATAAATAATCCTGAATCCTGGAATCTCTCTTGTTATCATCCCTAATATGACCTTTCCAAATGGAAGGAGAACACCAGATGGAGGAACTAAGTGCCCAGGGTACGTCTGGAAAGGGAAATATACAGTCGTCATTCTGTGCTGAGACAATTCGATTGGACTGAAATCGGTAGAGATCTCAGACGGTCGTGAGAGTGTAGAATGAGCTGCCAGGACAGGTGCTGCATGCAAGCTTGACTTCAACATTTAAGAGAAATTTGGATGGGTGTGTGGATGGTAAGGGGGAGGAGGGCTATGGTCCTGGTGCAGAACAATGGGAGTATGCAGGTTTGGCATGGACTGGATGGGCCAAAGGGCTTGCTTCTGTGCTGTACTTCTCTAGGACTTTATGTGATACAGCCAGCATAAAGGAAGAGGGGAATATCCAGCAAGGAATCGGTGGATCCGGATGAGGAAAACTGATTGTCAGATGGAGTTAAATGGGGGGAGGTGGAAATAATGACAGAGGCTGGGGGATGGTTGGTGGAGGCAACCAAGGGCTGCATATGATGGAGTCTTTTAGAAAAGGAAGGTGGAGTCTGCCTGATGCTCTGAATTCCTCCAGTTTTTGCTTGTTTGGCTCCAAATTCCATCGCTTGCACTCCTGTGGCTTCATTTGTCACAGGTACAGCTGGATGGAAATTAAACCTCACCTGCACTAGTTCACTGAGGTGAAGTGGAGACCTGGGAATCCTTAAGTTAGTAAGCTTATGAATTTCCCACAATTGATAGGAAATTAATTTGTCACAGCTGTAAGAATGCAGATTTAGCACAGACCATAAGCTGCTTAATATTTTAAACCGGAGACACACAAAATCCAGCAAGTGTCAATAGAAGAGAATGAACAGTCCTTGTTTTGGACCAAGATCCCTCATAAGGACTAGTTTTGCTTTGAACTTACTAGTGGAAATGGTGCTGGAGATACATTATTGTCACAGCCTTCAGAATGAACCATATGCATTTTCATTTTGTTTTCAAACAAACTTAAAAGTAAAAATTATGGAAGATGTTTGACCCTTGATTTCTGTGGTATTGTATCTGTCCTGTAAAATAAAAGCATGCAGATGCAGGTTAACATAATGCCTCTATTGCTGACCTGTGATGAGTTGGTGCAGCATGACACACAATATCCATTGGTTGTGCAGCATCTGTAGAGGCAAAATCATATCGGATATTTCTGGTTGAGACTCTGCAGCAGGACTGAGGGTGTAGAGGGATGGTTGACAATAAATATGAGTTCTTGACATTGGCATTCATTTGTTATATACCAAGATACAGTGAAAAGCATTTGTTTGTTTGCCATCCAGACAGTCCATGTCATAAATAAGAATATCACACGGTAAATAGAAAATGAAATGCTGAACATAGTGCTGCTGTTACAGAGAATTGCAGTGCAGGTGGATAAATAAAGTGTAAGGGGTTATGACGAAGTAACTGGTTGATTGACAATTTGTCTTAGTTAAAGTGAGATCCATTCAAGAGTATGATAATGGCATGATAGGATCTGTACTTGAGTCTGGTGCTATGGGCTGTCAAGCTTTTGTATCTTCTGCCTGAAGGGATAGGGGAGAAGAGAGAATGTCCCTGCCAGAAGGGGTCCTTGATAATGTTGGCTGCTGACCCAAACCAGTGGGAAGTGTACACAAAGTTAATGCAGGAGAAGCTGATGTGGGCTTCACTCACAACTCTCTGCAATTTCTTGCAGTAATGGCAGAGCAATCTCATTGAATTTGTCCCTGAGATGACATGAACAAAACAAAAAAATATTTGTTTCCTCTGTGTGATACCATCAAGTGTGAACTGAAGATGTGGCTATATTATTTCTATAATAGTCTCTAGTCAACAGGTAAATGATATAATGTTTCGTGTACACAAAATGTTAACACGTTTGAATGTCTGATTGCATCTTCAGTATATTACTGTAGTGTTCTCGCACAGGTGTAAAAGAACTCTGAACTAAACACCGCGGTAAACCGTAGTCAATGAAGACAGGATCGCAGTAAGATTAACCGTTTACTATTCACTCTTCCACATTAACGTATGGTGAAAACTGTTGATAAAACAATACAAAATATATACAGTATTTGCTTCTTTCTTGATATCACATTTACATCATAAATGCTTGTAAAAGTAAAACTACAACTACTATATTACATTAAAGTGCAACATACAGTCAGAATCTACCTACACCATCGACTGCTTTAAATACACTTCAACACAAACTATCCACAACTCTTTAAATAACAAAAACATAAACCTTATCAACCGTCATTACTTTTAACAGAATCAGTGTTAACATTTTTAATTCAACATATCAATTATCTCATGAACTTACGGCGTTGCTTCACTGATGTTTCTAGTGAGTAGAAAGAAAACTTCTCTCGCGCTGATCCTGCACATGTGAGCCCACTCCTTCCCGTTTCTCCAAACCGGTATTTTCCCACAAGACGCGGCGATACCGGGTGTGACGTCATTGCATGCCATGATATATCACAGACAACAAATTTACTTTAAACAATCTTAACTTTAACTAGAAAACGATAACAAACGAATTACTAAAGCGAAAATATAATAAACTAAATGAATGCCATAAAGGCAACACAATTATATTTATCATTTGTTTTTACCAATTCTCTATCACTGTATCTGGATAAACACAAGGACCCCATGAAACAAAATATGTACAGTGAATAACCCGTTCATTTCTTTTTTGATCGTGTCTACATCTCAATCAAAAAGTATACATGCAATTTTATGTCAATTTAGAAATATATCATTAGGTGAGGGTAGAGGGAGTGTAGATGAATGAAATGTCATTGGGTGAGGGTGAAGCAGTTAAGTGTATGATCATCGATTACCTCAGTTACTGCGATAGTTATACACATTTGGCAATATCACTGGGTGAGGGCGAGGCAGTGAGGTGGGTGATTGTCTGTCACCTCAGCCTCTGTAATAGTTGAAGGTCAAAATCTTGGAGGTGGTTTGCATCTCTTTTTGACAGAAATTTCAACATCTGAACTATAGCTTGGCCTCACCATTTTATTCTAAATATTGTTAAGTCCTGTCAACAGCTGTCTGGTGCACCATGTTATAGTCAATGGAATTGCACAACACCTACATATTATTAACCTGCTAAGTTAACATTGGTGAAAAATGAATCTGGGGGTTCCCATTGGAAAATTGTTCTTTATTCCACAGAAAAATTGATACCTGGTTCACATAAAAGCAGTGTTTTCATATTTGCAACCAGTATATTAATGCATACATCACTGAGATGCATTGAAAAACATTTTTTCTTAAATGAATGTACCTTATAACATCCTTCCTGTTATATAGGTAGCAAGTAACAATAACTCATAGAACATTTACACAGTTGTACGTTGATTGAGTGCAACCAGCAGGTTAAATGGAAATGGAATCAGTGGCAGTGGTACTTCCTCTCATTGACATCTACAACTGGTCATTAGGTGTGAGATTTTCCCTGTATTACTGTATTTGACACTGGTGTGGCCTACCCCTCACTCCTCTGCCAAAGCAGTCACCAGTTTTCCATCATCTTTCACACAATATATAAATCAACATGCTTTGTTCTATTAGTACAAGACCATAAAACCATAAGACATAGGAATAAAATGAGGCCGTTTTGTCCATTGAGACTGCTCTGCCAGTCAATCATGGCTGATCCTTTTTTATCCCCTTCGTCAGCCCCACTCCCCGGCCTTCTCGCTGAAACCTTCGATGCTGTGTCCAATCAAGAACCTATCAATCTTTGCCTTAAATAGTCCCAATGACCTGGCCTCCACAGCTGCCTGTGGTAATTAATTCCACAAATTCACCACCCTCTGGCAAAAGAAATTTCTCCACATCTCTGTTTAAATGGACACCCGTTATCCCAAGGCTGTACCCTCTTGCCCTAGATTACCCCACCATGAGAAACAACCTTTCCATATCTACTCTGTCTAGGTCTTTCAACATTTGAAAGGTGTCAATGAGATTCCCCCTCATCCTTCTAAATTCCAGTGAGTGCAGGCCCAGAGCCATTAAATGTTCCTAGTATGATAACCCTTTCATTCCCAGAATCATTCTTGTGAACCTCCTCTGGACCCTCTCCAATGACAATGCATCTTTTCTAAGATGAGGGGCCCAAAACTGTTCACAATACTCAAGGTGCGGCCTCACCAGTGCCTTACAATCCATCAGGCAGTGATCAACAGGAAACATCCTGCAGATAGCGCATGAGAAGGACTCATTGCATACTGTGAGGTGGTTCCCTGAGCAGTCTATCAAGACTATTTTCATTGCAGACATCAAGTGCCACTAACTCAGTGAAATATACCCTTTTGTCGCCAAAAGTTGATAATCTCCCAGCATATTAAGATGAGAAAAGGGAAATGCTTTGACTGGAATATTCCAGGCTGCAGGAGGAATGCATAGAAACATAGAAAATTGGTGCAGGAGTAGGCCATTTGGCCCTTCGAGCCTGCACCACCATTCAGTATGATCATGGCTGATCATCCAACTCAGAATCCTGTACCTGCTTTCTCTCCATACCCCCTGATCCTTTTAGCCACAAGGGCCATATCTAACTTCCTCTTAAATATAGCCAATGAACCGGCCTCAACTGTTTTCTGTGGCAGAGAATTCCACAGATTCACCACTCTCTGTGTGAAGAAGTTTTTCCTCATCCTGGTCCTAAAAGGCTTCCCCTTTATCCTTAAACTGTGACCCCTCGTTCTGGACTTCCCCAACATCGGAAACAATCTTCCTGCATCTAGCCTGTCCTCAGATTAGGGGACCAAAACTGCACACAATACTCCAGGTGTGGTCTCACCAAACCCTTGTACAGCTGCAGTAGAACCTCCCTGCTACTGTACTTGAATCCTCTTGCTATGAATGCCAACATACCATTCGCGTTTTTCACCGCCTGCTGTACCTGCATGCCCACTTTCAATGACTGGTGTACAATGACACACAGGTCTCGTTGCACCTCCCCTTTTCTTAATCGGCCACCATTCAGATAATAATCTGTTTTCCTGTTCTTGCCACCAAAGTGGATAACCTCACATTTATCCACATTATATTGCATCTGCCATGAATTTGCCCACTCACCTAACCTATCCAAGTCACCCTGCATCCTCTTAGCATCCTCCTCACAGCTAACACTGCCACCCAGCTTCGTGTCATCTGCAAACTTGGAGATGCTGCATTTAATTCCCTCGTCTAAATCATTAATATATATTGTAAACAACTGGGGTCCCAGCACTGAGCCTTGTGGTACCCCACTAGTCACTGCCTGCCATTCTGAAAAGGTCCTGTTTATTTCCACTCTTTGCTTCCTGTCTGCCAACCAATTCTCTATCCACATCAATACCATACTCCCAATACCATGTGCTTTAAGTTTGCACACTAATCTCCTGAGTGGGACTTTGTCAAAAGCCTTTTGAAAATCCAAATATACCACATCTACTGGTTCTCCCCTATCCACTCTACTAGTTACATCCTCAAAAAATTCTATAAGATTCATCAGACATGATTTTCCTTTCACAAATCCATGCTGACTTTGTCCAATGATTTCACCCTTTCCAAATGTGCTGTTATCACATCTTTGATAATCTGACTCTAGCATTTTCCCCATCACCGATGTCAGGCTAACCGGTCTATAATTCCCCGGTTTCACTCTCCCTCCTTTTTTAAAAAGTGGGGTTACATTAGCCACCCTCCAATCCTCAGGAACTAATCCAGAATCTAAAGAGTTTTTACAAATTATCACTAATGCATCCACTATTTCTTGGGCTACTTCCTTAAGCACTCTGGGATGCAGACCATTTGGCCCTGGGGATTTATCTGCCTTTAATCCCTTCAATTTACCTAACACCACTTCCCTACTAACATGTATTTCCCTCAGTTCCTCCATCTCACTAGACCCTCAGTCCCCTGCTATTTCCGGAAGATTATTTATGTCCTCCTTAGTGAAGACAGAACCAAAGTAGTTATTCAATTGGTCTGCCACGTCCATGATCAATTCACCTGTTTCTGACTGTAAGGGACGTGCATTTGTCTTAACCAATCTTTTTCTTTTCACATATCTATAAAAGCTTTTACAGTCAATTTTTATGTTCCCTGCCAGCTTTCTCTGCTGGACTCTGAATTTCTCCCAGTCCTCAGGTGTGCCACTTTTTCTGGCTAATTTGTATGTTTCTTCTTTGGAATTGATACTATCCCTAATTTCCCTTGTCAGCCAAAGGTGCACTACCTTCCCTGGTTTATTCTTTTGCCAGACTGGGATGAACAATTGTTGTACTTCATCCATGCGATCTTTAAATGCTTGCCATTGCATATCCACCGTCAACTCTTTAATTATCATTTGCCAGTCTATCTTAGCTAATTCACGTCTCATACCTTCAAAGTTACCCTTCTTTAAGTTCAGAACCTTTGTTTCTGAATTAACTATGTCACTCTCCATCTTAATGAAGAATTTCACCATATTATGGTCACTCTTACCCAAGGGGCCTCGTACGACAAGATTGCTAACTAACCCTTCCTCATTGCTCAATACCCAGTCTAGAATGGCCTGCTCTCTAGTTGGTTCCTCGAGATGTTGGTTCAGAAAATCATCCCGCATACATTTCAAGAAATCCTCTTCCTCAGCACCCTTACCAATTTGGTTCACCCAATCTATATGTAGATTGAAGTCACCCATTATAACTGCTGTTCCTTTATTGCACACATTTCTAATTTCCTGTTTAATGCCATCCCCAACCTCACTGCTACTGTTAGGTGGCCTGTATACAATTCCCACCAGCGTTTTCTGGCCCTTAGTGTTATGCAGCTCTACCCATATCGATTCCACATCCTCCAGGCTAATGTCCTTCCTTTCTATTGCGTTAATCTCCTCTCTAACCAACAACACTAACCCACCTCTTTTTCTTTCCTGTCTATCCCTCCTGAATATTGAATATCCCTGGATGTTGAGCCCCCATCCTTGGTCACCCTGGAGCCATGTCTCTGTGATCCCAACTGTATCATATTTATTAATAAATATCTGCACATTCAATTCATCCACCTTGTTACGAATGCTCCTTGCATTGACACACAAAGCCTTCAGGTTTGTTTTTACAACACTCTTAGCCCTTATACAATTATGTTGAAAAGTGGCCCTTTTTGATTTTTGCCCTGGATGCACTGAAGTTTGGTGCAGTCATCCCAAGGGCTTGGTGGAGAAGGACCACAGTGTAGGGTTCTTCCACTATTGGACAGAGAGAGGCTGGGTTGGGTGAATTATTGTGGTAGTGTACTACCCAGGGGGGGTCATATGAATGGCAGCAGTGCTATTGGTGTGATAAATAAACTGATTCAGCATGAAACATTGTCTATGGATATAAGAACAAAAAGAAGTTCCACTGTTTTAATCTTGTGAATATTTTTACAATGAATAAAGTTTATTTTTGTAAAAAAGATTATACTTTTAGCAGAACTCCGCTCCCACCCTGGGAGCAAAGGCAAAATCAGCTGACTGCATTATTTTTAATATATTCCTTCATTAAATTTCCCATCTCCTTTAATATTTTCTGATATTCTAGAACTGCCTGGCAGTAAGAATCATGATCTGATGCAAATGACCGGAAGAGATTCATAGGTTCTGTTTTGAGAAGCATTTCTGGAATTCCACTTTGACGAGAAAGAGTTTGATTTCCAATCATAAATCGGTGGAGCTGTTTCTCATCCAAACAATCCCCAAGATATTTTAAAACATCTCTAAGCCTACGTTCCAGGTAACATTCTTTCCACTTTGAGTAAGGCTGACTTAACAACAGATGCATAAGGGCAGTTTTAAAAAGATAGGACCCAAGAAGATATCGCTGATCTGAAGAACTGCGCAAGTTTTCGGTTAGCAAGATCAGTATTTTAAGGCACTTGATATGACAGCTGCTCTCGGGGACATTTTTGGCCATGATTTTCAGAAACCTGCACTCATGGACAGCACAGGAAATATCCCAGTAGGTAGTGGATAATGAAGCATCCTTGGAGTAACCTGAAAAGCTAGGTACAAGAAAGACATCTGAATCCTTCAGCCTCACAGCAGGGATGACTTTTATACGAATGGTTTGTTCTGACTGATAGCGGACTTGTAAACCACAGCAACCAGTAATTTTGTGGAAGGTAACTTTAAAGTCATATTGATGACAAATTTTGTCCCAGGAGTTGGATAATGCAAGTCTGAGCAATTTCACAACTTTCTTATAATCCAAATACCCCTCAATGCACATGATAGACGCTAGGTAATTGTCATGAACATCAGACTCCTGTCCTTTGCTATGAATAAGACAAAGCACATGTCCTTCAGGTTCTGTGCTGTAACACTGGCAGGTCAACCCAGCATTGCTTGGTGTGACCATGAGAATCCTGCCATAACTATGATTATCAGGTGGGTTGCCACAAATCTCTGGTTTAAAGCAATATCTGTCCTGGAGGACAATTGGAACCAAAATATCATATACGTATGGCATCTTGCAACCCCATTTTTCAAATTGACTTCCAATGCCCATGCAGTCTTCAAAGATCAGCTCAGAGTCAAACAGGATTTGATTCCGGCAAGCTTCTAAAAGATTGTCCACAAAGCCTTCTACAAATTCAGGGATCTGCATTGGCTCCTGGTTCATCTTCTGAACAGCAATGTTGTAAAACAGATCCAGCACATTTTTGTCAGGAATATTTAAAATATCACTGTAAATTCTTTGTTGAAATTCATTTTCCTTTTCTTCCTCCTCTTCTTCCTCACTGTTTTCATCATGGGGTGTATATGGCCATATGTCTTTCGTCCAGAATCCCAAGAATAGGACTGTGACAATAAAGAGAATATTCCTGGTCCTCCAACTCTCCTTTCTCGGATCTTCCATTTTTGCAAATTTACTGATGTTTGCATAATAATTGTGTTTGCCTTTCTCCTCCATTTCTTCCTGAAATTGTTTCGGCACCAGCTTAGGCTGATGCTCCTGCTCCTTCCATCTTACCCTGAACTCTTCTCTCTCCACTTCATCACTTAGGAGGCGGGGATGGTCCAAGCTCCCTATTATCATCAGGAGGCACACACTGGAAAGCCTTAAAAGAGATAGCATCCTGTGAACAACAAGCAGATAATTGGTTTTAGCGGGAACATCGCAATTATTGAATGCAGGACTCATTGCTGAATGTGAGGAAAATTGAAGTCTATATACATCATGTATTCAGAAGAGATTAGTTTAGTTAGACATTTGATTACAATTAAATTGGTTTGGCAGAACATTGTGGGCTGAATGGTCTGTTCCTGTGCTGTACTGTTCTGTGTTCTATAGACACTTTTAAGAGACACTTAGATAGACACATGAATGCGACGCAGACATGTGGTACCAATGCAGAGATTAACTGGAAATACAGTTACAAATCATGAGAACATTGACATCCAAAAAAATGATCAGAATATATGAATGCATACCTATCTTGCTGATGCTTTATCATTAGATGATGCCAAAATTAGACTTTTAAACGGTATATTTACATCATCACAAAAAGCCAAAGGGTAGAAAATTGCTCCACTATTGGGAAGAAACAAATTAGAGAAGAAATGGAAGATTCCTAATGTATTAATAAAGGAGATATAATAAGCTGCAGAACAGGGGGAAAGCTGTGGATGTGTGCTAATGAAGATTGGTCAGAAAACCAATACTACAGGAAGAAAAGTAAATGAGACATCCAATTTTTCCCAAACAATGCCAGCATACGGGCATCATAACACTGAACATACATTTCCCAAACAATTCTAGTGTATGTGCATCATAACACTGTATATACGTTCCCCAAGCAATTCCAGTGTACAAGCATCAAAACATTGTATATACATTCCCCAAACACTGAATAACACTGAGTATACATTTCCCAAACAATTCTAGTGTATGTGCATCATAAGACTGTATATATGTTCCCCAAGCAATTCCAGTGTACACGCATCAAAACATTCTATATGCATTCCTCAAACAATGCCAATGTATGGGCATCATAACACTGTATATACAGTGCCTATAAAATAAATTCAGCCCCCCCCCAGAAGTTTTCATGTTTTATTGTTTTATAACATTGACTCGCAGTGGATTTAATTTGGCTTTTTTTGACACTGATCCACAGAAAAAGGCCCTTTTGTGTCAAAGTAAAAACAGATCTCTACAAAGTGATCTAAATTAATTACAAATATAAAATGCAAAATAATTGGTTGCATAAGAATTCACCCGCTTGAAGTCAGTATTTAGTAGATGCACCTTTGGCAGCAATTACAGTCTTGAGTCTGTGTGCTTAGGTCTCTATCACCTTTGCATGTCTGGACATTGCAATTTTTCCCCAAACTTCTTTACAAAACTGCTCTAGCTCTGTCAGATTGCATGGGGATTGTGATTGAACAGCCCTTTTCAAGTCCAGCCACAAATTCTCAGTTGGATTGAAGGCTAGGCCACTCCAGGACGTTAACTTTGTTGTTTTTGAGCCATTCCTGTGTGGCTTTGACTTTATGCTGGGGGTCATTTTCTTGTTGAAAAACAAATCTTCTCCCAATTTGCAGTTCTCGTGCAGACTGCATCAGGTTTTCCTCCAGGATTTCCCTGTATTTTGCTGCATTCACTTTACCCTCTACCTTCACAAGCCTTCCAGGGCCTGCTGCAGCAAAACATTCCCATAGCATGAAGCAGCCACCACCATGCTTCACGGTAGGGATGGTGGGTTTTTCATTATGTGTGGTGTCTGGCTTACGCCAAACATAGCGTTTAGTCTGATGGCCACAAAGCTCAATTTTGGTTTCATTAGACCATAGAACCTTCTTCCAGCTGACTTCAGAGTCCCCCACATGCCTTCTGGCAAACTAGCTGAGATTTCATGTGAGATTTTTTTTCAAAGGTGGCGCTCTCTTTGCCACTCTCCCATAAAGCTGCAACTGGTGAAGCACCCAGGTAACAGTTGCTGTATGCACAGTCTCTCCCATCTCAGCCACTGAAGCTTGCAACTCCTCCAGAGTTGTCATAAGTCTTTTGGTGGCATCCCTCACTAGCCCCCTTCTTGCATGGTCACCCAGTTTTTGAGGATGCCTGCTCCAGGCAGATTTGCAGCTGTGCCATATTCTTTTCATTTCTTGATGATTGATTTAACTGTGCTCCAACGGTTATTCAGTGACTTGGAAATGTTCTTGTATCCATCTCCTGACTTGTGCTTTTCAATAACCTTTCATGGAGTTGCTTGGAGTGTTCTTTTGTCTTCATGGTGTAGTCTTTGCCAGGATACTGACTCACCAGCAGTTGGACCTTCCAGATACAAGTGTATTTTTACTACAATCAATTGAAACACCTTGACTGCACATAGTGATATCCATTTAACTAACTGTGTGACTTCTAAAACCAATTGATTGCACAAGTGATGTTTTGGGGTGTCATAGTAAAGGGGGTGAATACTTACGCAATCAATTATTTTGTGTTTTATATCTGTAATTAATTTAGATCACTTTGTAGAGAACTCTTTTCACTTTGACGCAAAAGAAGCCTTTTCTGTTGATCCGTGTCAAAAAAAGCCAAATTAAATCTCACTGTGATTCAATGTTGTAAAATAATAAAACATGAAAACTTCCAAGAGAGGGGTGAATAATTTTATAGGCACAGTACGTTCCCCAAATAATTCAAGTGTACGGGCATCATAACACTGCATACACGTTTTTCCAAGGATTTTGTAAAGTAAAAAAGATGAAAAGTCAGTAAAGGGAAGCTGGAGTGGAAATATGTAATATTACTCTCTGACTCCATGGTATGTAATCATAATGAGACTAGGAAGCCATTCTGAATCTGATAAACATTGTGTGTCCGTCTTACATAAAGTGAACTCCATCCCAGCCTGAAATTGGTCCAGCTATCTCTCAGTTTATTGTTCCCTGGGAGGGGGAGAGGAGAGACACCACTGTCTAACGTGGCTCTGATCTTACAAATTTAAAATAACATAGAGACATAGAAAACATACAGCACAATACAGGCCCTTCAGCCCACAAAGCTGTACCGAACATGTCCCTCTCTTAGAACTACCTAGGCTTTACCCATAGCATTCTATTTTTCTAAGTTCCATGTAGCCATCCAGGAATCTCTTAAAAGACCTTATCATTTCTGCCTCCACCACCGCCGCTGGCAGCCCAGTCCATTCATTCACTACCCTCTGTGTAAGAAACTTACCCGACATCTCCTCTGTACCTACTTTCAAGTACCTTAAAACTATGCCCTCTCATGCTAGCCATTTCAGCCCTGGGGAAAAGTCTCTTTCTATCCACATGATCAATGCCTCTCATTATCTTGTACACCCCTGTCAGGTCACCTCTCATCCTCTGTCGCTCCAAGGAGAAAAGGCTGAGTTCACGCAACGTATTCTCATAAGGTATGCTCCCCAATCCAGGCAACATCCTTGTAAATCTCCTCTGCACCCTTTCCACGTCCTTCCTGTAGTGAGGTGACTAGAACTGAGCACAGTACTCCAAGTGGGGCCTGACCTGGGTCCTATATAGCTGCAACATTATCTCTCGGCTCTTAAACTCAATCCCACGATTGATGAAGGCCAATGCACCGTATGCCTTCTTAACCACAGTCAACCTGCATAGCAGCTTTGAGCTTCCTATGAGCTCGGACCCTAAGATCCCTCTGAAACTCCACATTGCCAAGAGCTTTACCATTAATGCCATCATATTTGACCTACCAAAATGAACCACGTCACACTTACCTGGGTTGAACTCCATCTGCCACTTCTCAGCCCAGTTTTGCATCCTATCAATGTCCCACTGTAACCTCTGACAGCCCTCCACACTATCCACAACACCTCCAACCTTTGTGTCATCAGCAAATTTACTAACCCATCCCTCCACTTCCTCATCCAGGTCATTTATAAAAAATCACAAAGAGTAAGGGTCCCAGAACAGATCCCTGAGGCATACCACTGGTCACCGGCCTCCATACAGAATATGACCCATCTACAACTACTCTGTGAGCAAGCCAGTTCTGGATCCACAAAAGAAATGTCCCTTTGGATCCCATGCCTCCTTACTTTCTCAATAAGCCTTGCATGGGGTACCTTATCAAATGCCTTGCTAAATTCCACATACACTACATCTACTGTTCTAACTTCATCAATGTGTTCAGTCACATCCTAAAAAAATTTGAATCAGGCTCGTAAGGCACGATCTACCATTGACAAAGCCATGCTGACTATTCCTAATCATATTATGCCTCTCCAAATGTTCATAAATTCTGCTTCTCAGGATCTTCCCCATCAACTTACCAACCACTGAAGTAAGACTCACTGGTCTAAAATTTCCTGTGCTATCTCTACCCCCTTTCTTGAATAAGGGAACAATATCCACAACCCTCCAATCCTCTGGAACCTCTCCCATCCTCATTGATGATGCAAAGATCATTGCTAGAGGCTCAGCAATCTCGTCCCTTGCTTTCCCACAGTAGCCTTGGGTACATCCCATCCATTCCCGGTGACTTGTTGCTTTCCAAAAGCTCCAGCACATCCTTTTCCTTTATATCTACATTCTCAAGCTTTTCAGTCCATTGCAAGTCATCCCTACATTTGCCAAGATCCTTTTCCATAGTGAATACTGAAGCAAAGTATTCATTAATTCCCTCCACTATTTCCTTTGGTTCCATACACACTTTTCCACTTGATTGGTCTTATTCTCTCACGTCCTATCCTCTTGCTCTTCACATACTCGTAGAATGCCTTGGGGTTTTCCTTAATCCTGTCTGCCAATGCCTTCTCATAGCCCCTTCTGGCTCTCCTAATTTCATTCTTAAGCTATTTCTTCTCTACTCTACTCAGTTGACTCAAATATAGACAGAAACTTTATAAGCATACAAAATTTTATAGAGATTAAGACGAGAAGAATGAGGAGAGGCACAAAGTAAATGGTGTATTTTAAGAGGGCAAGAACACCGGCCCAAGAATCTGTCTATAAATGTTCTTATTTTTCCCTAATAATCCATTTCTTCTAATCTGAGGCTCTACGCTCTGGTGCTAGATTCTCCCACTGTCTCGACTTCCACTCTATCCAGTTTAACATTTGTGTGCGTATGTCACGGGCAAATTAACTCTGATTCCTGAATTATAATAATAACTACTCTTCAAAAGTGTTTAAATGAGTGGAAAGGGCTTGGGGCGGAGGAAGGCGTCTAGAAAGGAGCGTTAAGTTGCATAGATTGGCCACACGTAGTAAATAAACAATACTAAAGTACACATTGCAAAATAAATTTTAAAGAATGCTACCTAAACAAAATCAGTAAGCCTTTCAGCGGAGTACAAAGTGCGAACTCAACCCGGGAGAGAAACTGGTCGGATCTCGGTTTGATGTGGGACAGGAGCTGCGGCAGAATTGGTGATTAGGATGCGGAGGGGACTGATTCAGAAAGTAACACGGTTTCGAATTTCCGCAGGCGCCGACTAGGGGAAGCAAGAGGAATGGAGCATCTGACCTTGAAGCAGCAGCTCTGGGCCGATCAGTGGGAAGCCAGACCAGGGACTCCGCTGTCTCATTCCTGGTCAATCATAGTCCGGTGTGGCAGCAGGAGTGGCGCCACTGGCCTCACGCTGCCATTTCGTTACAATGCCACCCCTGTGACGTAACCGGCCGTCAAGCTGCAGGGGGATCCCGGGCAACTCCCAGCCGGTTGTCCCTACGCTGACACCTCGGCTCGATGACAGCCCCAAAGGATGTGATTGATACACGAAATCCTCGCCGCCGGTTCCTCCAGCTGTTGGATCTCTTTGGCAGCCTAATAGGACAGCCATCGGCAATATTTATTCTGCTGTACGGCTGTAGGTGTCTCGCCGGATTCTGGACGCTGAAAGTCAACTGGAGACCAACCATGGGTAAGTTCCAGCAGTGGGGAACGCCAGCGGGCTCTCCCTGCCGCCACGCCACCCTTTCCAACTCCTACTTCGTTTTAGTAATTCTGTGACTTCCTCTTATAGTTGTTCAGATCAACTACACATATCGGTCCAAATGATGCCCCACCACCTCCCATGTGGCCCAACCAACTAATGAGCCACCTACTGCTGTTTTTGTGGACCCGCATCCAATACAAAGGAGGCAGATCAGTAGCTATATTTCATTAGGGGTGGAGGAGATTTGACAGATCGCCAAAGATATTAGCAAATCTCTACACATCTTCTGTGGAGAGCATTGTGACTGGTCGCATCAACACCTCACGTAGAGGGGCCACTGCACTGGAGCTGAAAAAAACTGCCAAGGGTTGTATACTCAGTCAACTCAATCACACCCACCATCAAGGACATCTTCAAAAGGTGATAACTCAAGAAGGGGGCAACTGGTGTGAAGGACTCTCACTTTTCAGGACATGCCATTTTCTCAGAACTACCAACAAGGAGAAGTTACAGGAGCCTCAAGACATATACTCAACATTTCAGGAATATTTCCTTCTCCTCCACCATTAGATTTCTGAATTGGCCATAAACCCGTGAACACTATTTCACACTCCATTTCCTCTATCTATAGATTTATTATATTGGTACATTGGCTTTTATAAATCAAAGTATTGAGTATAAGAGTTGGAATGTTATGGTGAGGTTGTATAAGAAATTGGTGCTGCCGAATTTGGAGTATTGTGTGCAATTTTGGTCACCGAATTACAGGAAGGGTAATTTATACCCATTTTTATGTATTGCACAGTATTGTTGGTGCAAAGTAACATATTTCACAATGTAAGTTAGAGATAATGAACTTGATTCTGATTCTGAGCTTTCTGGTACATTAGGTTCATCTAAAAATATAAGGTGCATTTTAAACTTTATCTCCAATGAATTCTGTGTAGTATTTTTGTTTGGCTTTGCAAGTCAGACTTCCCATAGAACCATAGAACATTACAGCACAGAAACAGGACTTTTGACCCTTCTTGGCTGTGCCAAACCATTTTTCTGCCTAGACCCACTGACCTGCACCCAGCCCATATCCCTCCATACCCTTCTCATCCATGTACCTTTCCAAGTTTTTCCTAAATGTTAAAAGTGAGCCCGCATTTACTGCTTCATCTGGCAGCTCATTCCACACTCCCACCACTCTCTGTGTGAAGAAGCCTCCCCTAATTTTCCCTTTAAACTTTTCCCCCTTCACCCTTAACCTATGTCCTCTGGTTTTTTTCTCCCCTGGCCTCAGTGGAAAAAGCCTGCTTGCATTCACTCTATCTATACCCATTATTATTTCATATACCTCTATCAAGTCTCCCTTCATTCTTCTATGCTCCAGGGAATAAAGTCCTAACCTATTCTCTGTAACTCAGTTTCTCAAGTCCTGGCAACATCCTTGTAAACCTTGTCTGCACTCTTTCAGCCTTATTAATATCCTTCCTGTAATTCGGTGACCAAAACTGCACACAATACTCCAAATTCGGCATCACCAATTTCTTATACAACCTCACCATAACATTCCAACTCTTATACTCAATACTTTGATTTATAAAGGCCAATGTACCAATAGCTCTCTTTACTACCCTATCTACCTGTGACACCACTTTTAGGGAATTTTGTATCTGTATTCCTAGATCCCTCTGTTCTACTGCACTCCTCAGTGCCCTACCATTCTACCTTGGTTTTTCCTTCCAAAGTGCAATACCTCTCACTTGTCTGTATTAAGTTCCACCTGCCATTTTTCAGCCCATCTTTCCAGCTGGTCCAGATCCCTCTGCAAGCTTTGAAAACCTTCCTCACTATCCAAAAAGTGCTAGGCAAACTCAAAGGTTTACAGACGGATAAGTCACTTGGACCAAATGGATTACTTCCCAGACTCTTGAGAGAGGTTGCATTGGTCATGATCTTTTAAGAATCAATAGCCTCTGTCATGGTCCTGGAGGACTGGAACATTGCAAATGTTACTCCACTCTTTAAAAGGGGAGGAAGACTAAAGAGTGGAAATTATAGAGACTAGTGTTGAAATTGCAGGGGGCCTGGCAGATATATTTAAAATGTCGGTATCTACGGGTGAGGTGCCAGAGGATTGGAAGTTAGCTCATGTTCTTCCGTTGTTTAAAAAAGGTTCTAAAGTTAATCTGGGAAATTATAGGCCAGTAAGTTTGACATTGGTAGTAGGTAAATTATTGGAAGGAATACTAAGAGATAGGATCTACAAGTATTTAGATAGACAGGGACTTATTAAGAGAGTCAACACAGCTTTGTGCATGGTAGGTCATGTTTAATAAATCTATTAGAGTTTTTCAAGGAGTTTTTCCATAAGATGCATTTCAGATACTGTACATATATATCATATAATCATATTTGTCACAAATCTCCACATAATAATTATCTGAGGTATACACTTATAGAAAGGGGAGAAAGAACAATTGAAATAAGAAAACTATGTACAAAGTAGGGAGTGATTTTATTTTACAACATATTCATTGACTTCTGAGAATAAAATCAGGCCTATGAGGTGTTAGGTAGTTAAACCATTTTTCCCAGTATGAATCAAATTGTTCCAACTTATGATTAACAGATGCTGTTATCTTTTCCATTTTGTAAATGTCCATTGCAATTTCTATCCATACATTTAAAGTTGGGCTCTCCTGTGATAACCATTTCCTGGTAAGGGCCTTTTTACCTGCCAACAGCAGTATCTTCATTAAATATTCATCTCTTTTCAACCATTCTTAAGGTATATACCCAAAATATATGGTCTTACTCTCTAAGGGTATTTCACATTTAAAGATGTCTTGTAGGGTATTATGTGTCCCACTCCAATAGTCTTTGATAACGGGGCATTCCCAGAAAATATGATAATGGTTTGCATTTTGCTTTCCACAACTTCTCCAGCAAACAGGGATATTATTATCATAATGGGATTTCTGAGAGGGTGTAATAAAATATCTCATCAAGTTTTTCCACCCAAACTCACTCCATTTCTGTGAACTGGTACACTTCCATTGATACCTCCATATTACTGTCCATTCTTACTCAGATATAATTATCCCTCCTTCCTTTTCCCATTTTGTTTAAATGTATGAAGTAGAATGTGTTTTAAGATTTGACAAACCCTTAGACACACTTGAAATGATTCTACTACCATTATCTGAATTATATGCTTTTCTAAATAACTCTATCAGGCATGTACTTGCCTTGGTTACATTTTTAACTGTCCTATTAACATACTGTTGCATCTGTAAATACCGATAAAAATCTTGTATTTCTAACAAGTGTTTCTCTTTGAGCATTTCAAAACTGAACAGTGTTCCTTCTTTCATTACAATTGCAAATAGCTGTTATTCCTCTAGCTGTCCAGTCCTTAAATCTAGCATCCAGTTTATTCGGTGTAAAATCTGAGTCATATGCACACCATTTAAGAATTGCAATGTCTCTCTCTAGTTTATATTCTTTTAAAATAGTTATTCATATTTTAAGAGTCCATTTCACCCATGGATTATCAGTAGTAGTTATGTAACTTTGTAGGTTGTTATCAGCCAAAATTGCTTGTATGGGGATGGGAAGTACCCGCTCCTCAATGTTTTTCCATTGAGCGTCATATGATGGGTTACACCAGCATATCACAGCTCTCAACTGTGCTGCAAAATAATAATCCCTAAGAGAAGGTAGACCCCATCCCCCTTTTCCTTGGCTAATTGCAAAGTTTTGAGGTGAACTCTAGGCCTTTTACCTTGCCATATATATCTTGATAGCATCTTGTTCCATTCATTAACTTGATTTTGGTTAATCTCTATTGGTAGGGTCTGAAAGAGATATAGTAGTCTGAGCAGTATATTCATTTTAATAGATTCAATCCTTGAACTGAGACCAAAAAAAGGAATTAGGTTCTATCTTGTTATATCTTCCTTAATTTTTTATACAGGCTGATAATTGCATTCTGATAATTTTGCCAAATCTTTTGGCGTAATGATGCCCAAATATTTGACAGACTCTGTTTGCCATGCCCAAGGACATCTACTTTCAATTTCTCTTGGTGGGCTATAGTTATATGAAAGTAATTGGGTTTTATCTATATTGATCTTGTATCCTGATAATTGGCCATATTGTTCAAAGGATTTAGGTAAAGAGTATGTTGGTTGCCCTAGATAGATCAAAATGTCATCCACGTAACAGGCCAATTTATGCTCTGTCCCTTTAATAGTAATTCCCCTGATATCTTCATTTTGTCTGATGTATTGAGCTAATGGTTCCAGATATAATGCAAAGAGTAGTGGTGACCATGCACAACCCTGTCTCGTGCCCCTTTCTAGGGTAAAACTATTAGATAAATACTCATTGATTTTAATCCTAGCAGTAGGATTGTCATATAATGTCTGTATAGTTTTAATAATTGTGTTATGTAGACCAAATCTATGTAAAACCCTGTAAAGAAAATTACAATTAACCAAATCAAATGCATTTTCAGCGTCCATGCTTATCACTATTGCTTCAATTTCATTTTTTTTATATGATCCATAATGTGAAATGTCCTTCGTATATTGTCTGGTGTTTGGCGTTGTTGTATAAAACCTGTCTGATCATTATGTATCAGTATGGGTAGAAACTCTACTAATTGTTTGGCCATGATGGAGGTAAATTTTCTATAATCCATATTAAGAACAGATATTGGTCTAAATGACCCACATTCCATTTTATCCTTGCCTTCTTTCGGTATAGCTGAGATTATCTCATCCTTCCAACTGGGTGGCATTTGTGCTTTTTTTAGAGCCCAGTTCAGTGTGGGGAGTAAAACAGGAATTAACTCATTTTTAAATTGTTTGTACCACTCTGCCGTATATCCATCTGATCCTGGTGACTTGCTTAATTTAAGCCTACTAATTGCAGCTTTTAGTTTAGCTTCAGTTATGTCAGCAGTCATCGTTCTATTTTGTTCTTTACTTAAAGTGGGTAACTGAAGAGTTCAGGAAGGTGTCAGTCTGGGTTATGCTTCCCCCTGGAACTTTGGAATATAGAGTTTTGCAAAACATTTCAAACGCTTCTTGAATTTCACTTAGCTTATTTTTTTATCTCTCTTGTTCTTGGATCCCTAATTCTATGAATTGTATTTTCTGCTGTCTTTTTTTTTCAGTTTCCATGCCAGTATTTTCATAGATTTAGATCCACTTTCATAGTGTTACTGTTTCAGAAACATTATTTTTTTTTCTGATTTCTTGTGTAGCCAAACTATTAATTTCATTCCTAATATTTTAATTTAGTCTAGTGTATCCAGTGCCAAACTCAATTTGTGCTTTTTTTCTAGTTCCTTCAGCTTATTTTGTAATTCCTCTAATGTTTTATTCCTTATTTTTTTCTTATATGAAGTTATCACTATAATTTTCCCTCTTAAGACAGAGTATCCCATAAAATGGGAGGTGAAACCTCTCCATTATCATTGAATTCTAAGTAGAGACCAATTTCTCTTTTAATTTGTTCCTTAAAATAGGGATCATTGAGTAGACTTGAATTTAGTTTCCACATAGTATTCTTTGGATGTAGGTCAAGATCAACAGATAAATATATAGGTGCATGGTCACTTACATCTATTGCCCCAATTCCACAGGTGATTATTTTGTCTTTATCTTTTCCAAATGTTATGAAATAGTCTATTCTTGTATATATGGAATGGGGGCAGAATAATGAGTGTAATCCCTCCTGTTGGGGAAAAGGACCCTTTTGTTTAAAAGGTTTTTCTATTGGAAGAGTCTAACTTCAGTTGTAATTGTAAATTTAAGTCGACCCCACATATCAAGAGACCTTCTGTTTCCATTACCATAATATTAGTAATTTTTCAGAAGAAACTAATATCAATTTCCGGGGGTGCGTATATATTTAATAAAGTAACTGGATTTCTGTCTATATTCCCCCCTACCAGAATATATCTGCCCTCCTTATCTCCCATTTCGAGTACTTTTTCAAAATTTAGCTTGCTTGAGATGAGAATAGCAACTCCTCTTCTACATCCTGATTTATATAAGGAGAAAAACAAGTTAGTGAAGCCCATTCTCTTTAATTTTCCATGCCTATCATCACTTAAGTGAGTTTCCTGTAAATATACTACATGGGCTTGTTCTTTTTTTTGATAGAATTTTACTGTGTTTGATTGGATTCAACAGCCCATTGACATTAAAAGAAATGAATTTTACTTTGTCTTTAGCCATGTGTATTTATCTGTTAGTATATCATTGAAATTTGTGGAATATAACTTAATCAATCTACTCCTTGAACAAATAAGAGTCAAGAAACGCAGATAATACATAAAAGGTAACGAAGGTGTGATTCCAAGACTGGGATCTCTAGATGACCCTGGGTTGAGCTAGAAAAAATGTCTAGCCATGGGGGATAGCCCCTCTTACCTGTGAGTTGAGGGACTCCACTGCAGTACTTATAAAAGTAAGTAAAAAAATTTATGTCCATTACACAAAATGATTTCCCTGTGTATTCCTCCTATGTATGTATTCTCATTTAGGTGGGGAAAAAGGAGTGAGTGAATGAATAAGAAAAAAATTTAGTCATATAAAATCCACATTATAATACGTATTTCTCGAGATAGGTATATCACCGTCTATTTTTGCTTCTGTTTAGTTTATCAGCACTTTTAAAGTTAGCCAAACCTTATGGCTCTTCTGGAGGAGGTGAGGGCTGTCATCGGAGAACTCACAGTCTCTTCCTAATATCCTTCTCTCATCTTCCTCCCATCTCTTGCTTTCTTGGTTCTCTTACTATTTCCCAAGCACATCGGATAACTGCTCAGCCAGACTTTCCCTCGGTCTGACCATGCTAACAGGCAACCCTCTGGCCTTCATGTCTGTAGTTGCCTCTTCCACCATCTGATACAGCTGTATGCCTTCTTTGTAAAACACTCTCCATTTAGCAGGGTACGGGGTTTGGAATTTAATCTTTTCTTGCTTTAATATTCGTTTTGCTTCAGAGTATTCCTTCCGTTTCTGTAGGACTGCCGGGGGGGGGGGGGGTAATCTTGATCGAAGTGTATTAACTTCCTGTTCCAAAACACCCTCTTATTTCCCCAGGCCCTTCGTAGAATCTCCACCTTGCTTTTGAATCGAAGGAATCTAAGTACTATTGAGCGCGGCTTACTTTCTCTGTCTCCGGAAGGCCTCAGGACGAGCGCACGATGCGCCCTCTCAATTTCAATCTCCATAGTCGGGAATTTCCAGCGCTTCCCGCAGCAACTTTTCTGCAAACTCCATCCCTTATCTCTTCCAAAATCCTTATCAGATTTGCTGCTTCGCCTGAGTGTCAGCTTCGCTACCACACGCACGTGTAGGAGAGCCGCGTGTTGTACCTCTCTCTTCCATAGGCTCCGCAGTGATGCTTTTTGTATCCCAATTCTTTTTCCTCATTCTTGCCCCCTTTATCATTTCAGATATTTTCGAAAGATCTTATATTTGATGGATTAACGGGGCAAAATATCCGTTTTTCCGGAGGAGCTCTTGATTTAAGCTGCCATTCTGGACAATAACGTCACCAGAACCTAGACAGGGAGCTACAGCAACAGCCTGGTGGGATCAGATTTGATTGTTTCTTTATTTTTGCTGTCTCAAGGGGTAGAAACCGGACCCGCACCAGTGAGAAACAGAGAGGGGGCACAGTGTGGACAAAGAAGGCGCGGAGAGTTGTGTAACTGGGTCATATCTGGGTAAAGACCCAAACTGACGAGGGAGCAGGTGGCGAAGCCCTGTAACGCCAGCTGCTTAACTGCTACTTCAGCCGCAATAAGGAATGGACCTTAAATGCCAGTGTCCCTGGCTCTGTGAACGTCAGTGATCAAAAGAAATCCACATCTGAAATAGCATTTGGTCCTATTGATACAGTACAAGAAGTGATCTGAGTTCGATAAACCAGTCACCCAATTCACTCTCATTTGGTCTCGATGGCGGCGCAACAGAAGGACGGGTGGTCCCCACAGATGAAGTAGATTTCGCTGAACTAATGTCAGACCTTTTGATTCACATGCATTCCATGACATTGAGGTGGGGCAGAGGGTTTCAAATGATGGCAGCACCAACAGGACATTGACAGGATGCAGAGCTGGAGTGAGAAGTGCAGGAGATTACAACCCAGTACATTTGGCTCACTTTGGAAAGTTAAATTTGAAGGCAGAAGGCAGAGTTTATGGTTGATTCTTAATTGTGTAAAGGAACAGTGGGATCTTGGGTCATACGCTCATGGATTCCTCAAAGATGTCACATATTTGTAGATCATATCAAAAACAGATAGTATATAGCTGATGAAAAATTAGCAATGTCAGTAACCCCAGAGCTAATGATACAGCGAGAGGGAGGAAAACCATTTCTGAAATTGTACCCATGATCATATCAGTGACACTGGGTCCTAGTGAGATCCAGCTCTCAAAAGCGCTGTGTCCAGTGTGTGGAGTGATCCTCATGTTCTACTGCAGATGTGAAGATGACCGCTCATGTAGATAGCTCTGAACTGCAACGTATCGAAAGCAAACATAAAATATGGGGCAGGTGCTTAAATGACCAAAAGCAGTGAGGTCAGACAGGGCTGAGGAAGATCTGGACCGAGGGTCTGTGCACATGGTGGGTGTGTCTCTGTGGCAGATCATGCCTCAGGAAATAGCACTGCAGAGCACCACTGGCACAGATCTCCGGGCAGAATACACTCTACCAGAGGTGATTGATAAGTTCGTGGCCTAAGGTAGAAGGAGATGAGTTATCCAGCTCTCGTTACATGCAGACGCAGTTCAACTCTTTGAGTGATTTTGCAGAAAGTTTGAAGCTAATAACTCATCAGGGGTGATTGATAAGTTTGTGGCCTAAGGTAGAAGGAGATGTTATTAATTTCAAACTTTCTGCATAATCACTCAAAGAGCTGACCTACATGTGCATGTAATGAGAGCTGTAAAACTCATCTCCTTTTACCCTGGGCCACAAACTTATCAATCACCCATCTGTGGACACTTTCTGGAGGTCCAAGATCTGTATGCTTCACGACCACTGGACTAAGTGTGTAAATGTAGGAGGGGACTATGTTGAAAAATAAATGTGCTCGGTTTTCTGAAATTGACTCCTTCTACCTTGGGCCATGAACTTATCAATCACCCCTCGTATATACAACCTGCCTTCCGTGGACAAACCAAGTCAGAATACACACAATGCCAGGATTCTCTGGATCCCATGCCTCCTGAATTTTGGAATGATATTACCCCTGAATGGGGAATCTTATCAAACATCTTTTGAAAATCGATATACACCACATCCACTGCTCAACCTTCATCAACGTGCATTGACACATTCTCAAAGAGTTCAATCAGGCTCTTGAGACATGAGCTACCCATCACAAACCTATGCTGACTATCCCCAATCAGATTCTGCTTCTCCAAATGTTCATAAAACCTGTCTAATAGAATCTTCTCCAATATTTTGCTCAGCAGTGAAGTAAGACACATTGGTCTATGCGTCCCAGCGTTACCCCACTCCCTTTCTTGAACGAACGAATAACGTTTCCTACCCTACAGGTATCTGTTACTAATCCTGTGGTCAGTGAGGCCACAATCTAATTGCAGAAGTCACTGCAATCGCTTCTCTTGCTTAACTAGTAATGTAGGACATATTCCCTGGGGCCCCAGGGATTTATCGATCCCAGTCTTTTTCTTAAATTACAACACTTCCTCTTTATTAATACTGACCTGTTCCATCGTATCAGCCTATTTTATGCTGTAGTTACAAAAATCAATGACCCTCTCACTAGTGAATACTGCAGCAAGGTATCATTAAGGACCTCCCCTAAATCCTCCAACTCCAGTCATTTGTTTCCTCTTCTATCCCTGATCAATCCTACCCTCAAGCTAGACATACTCCTGTTCTTCAGATATGTGTAGGCAGCCTTGGGAGTTTGTCCTAATCATACTCACCAAAGGAGTTCCACCAGTATTTTGTGTGTGTGTGTTGCTTGGATTTCCAGCATCTTCAGATTTTCTCTTGTTTGTGATCCCTGCTAGATCTCCTAAGTCAATTTTTCAGCTCCTTCTTGCATAGCATCTACCCCTCTAGAAACCTGCCCACCTAGCTTCTTAAGGCTTAAGTAAACTTCTTGTTTCCTCTTGATAAGATATTCCACATCACTTGTCAACCATAGTTTCTTCACGCTACCATCCACAAGAGGATAAACCTATCCAGATCCTGGTGCAAGTGTTCCAAAACAGCATCTGCATTTTGTTGTGCATTTTCCTGAGTACATCTATTCCTGCATAAGTTCCTGCATAATAGTATTATAATTCTTACTCCTCCAATTAAGTACTTTCCCATATTGTCTGCTCCCATCCCTCTCCAAAGCTATGGTAACGATCAGGGTGTTGTGTTCACTCTCTCTGAAATGCTCACCCACCGCAATGTCTTACATCTAACAGTTCCTTGCCTAGTACCAGATCCCATATGGACTCTCTTCTAGTTTGCTCGTCTACACATTAGATTCCTGACACACAAAAACTCTGCCCCATCCAAACTTTTTGCACTAAGGAAGTGACAATCAAGATGAGGAACTCAAGGTCACTCGTTACAACACTGTAATTTCGGTACTGTTCCAAATTCTGCCTCCCAATCTGTTCCTTGGCATTTCTGTTGCTATTGAGGCTCGGTAGAATAGCTCCAATGAGGCGACTGTTCCATTCCTGTTACTGTCTTCCAGTCAAACTGATTCAAGTAGACAATCCCTCCACGATGTTCTCTCTTTCTTCATCTGTGATATTATCCCTGATAGGTAATCCACATTTTTCAACTCCTTCCCTGTCTCTTTTGAAACATCTAAACCACAGAACATTTACCAGCCTTTGTGATAGCTAACTCTCTGCAATAACCACAATGATGAAATTCCATGTATTGGTTCCTATGGATGAAATTCATTACCCTTGTTCCTGATATTTATTGCATTAAAATAGGCACAATTTAACCCATCCCACTGACTGCAATTCTGTCCTATCAACTGTCTCTCTTTCTTTACAGATTCTCTACAGGCTGCATCTACCTCTATACCAACAGCCCATCCTCTGACATATCACTAGGCTCCCATCCCCCCCAACAAAACATTTTACACCCTCCCTAACAACCCTAACAAACCTACCAGGAAGAACATTTGTCTCCATCAAGTTCAAGTATACCTCTTCCTTTTTGTATAGCTCTTCCATTTCCCAGAAGAGATCTCAAATATCCACAAATCTAAAACACTGCCCTCTGCAACAATTCGTCAGCCATACATTCATCTTCCAAATCATACCTCCCTGACACGTGGCAAGTCAGCAATCCAGAAATTGTAACCTTTGAGGTCCTGCTTTTTAGCTTCCTACCTAGGTTGTTACTGTATATTCTATCTTCAGTACCTCATCCCTTTTCCTACCTATGTCATTGATACCAATATGGTGCCAATGGCTCCTCCCTACCAACCGTTTGAATGAACTATCGCTGCTTAACTGTGGATGGAAGCACCCACAGAAGAAGCATGGCTGTAGATTGGGGTTACTGTAGAGTGTGTTTAAGGGAACGGGGTTTTAAAGTCCCTATACCGACTATCTTGCTGGGAAATGTGCAGTCTCTGGTGAATAAAATCGATGATCTCAGAGCCAGAGTGCTGAACCAGAGGGACAATAGGACCGTGTGTGTCCCTTGTTTCACCGAATCCTGGTTAACCCCTTCTGTACCGGATGCAGCGATTCAGATCAATGGGTTTGCTATACACCGTCAGGATAGATCTACAGAATCTCTCAAAAGCAGAGCTGGAGGAGTATGCCTCATGATCAACACTTCTTGGTGCACAAGTATATCAGTGCTGTCCCAGTTCTGCTCACCAGACCTGGAATGTCGACCAGTTAAGTGCCGTCCTTTTTATCTACCAGGGGGAGTTCTCCGGGGTCATTTTGGTGGCAGTATACATTCCACCCCAGGCCAATGTCAATCAGGTTTCAGATGATCTGAGCAATGGGATCAACATGCATGAAACAGCGCATCCTAATGCTTTTGCCTTTGTTTTGGGAGATTTTAATCAGGCCAGTCTGAACAAAATCACTAAGCAATTATCATCAACAGATCACTTGCAATACCTAAGGAGATAACACACTGGCCCATTGCTACACCACCATCGAGAATGCCTACCGTGCTATTCCATGCCCTCACCTTGGGAAGTCTGATCACCTGGCTCTACTTCTACTCCCTGACTATAGGCAGAGACAGAAGACTGCAGCACAAGAAGGTATGGACAAGGGAAGCACAGGAGTGCCTACAGGAATGCTTTGAATCGGTAGACTGGACTGTATTCAGGGATTCATCTTCAAACCTGGAAGAGTATACTGCAGTTGTTACCAGCTTTATTTAAACCTGTGTGGATGTGTGCATGCGTACAAAGACTTACTGCACATTCCCAAACCAAAAGCTGTGGATGAACCAGGGGGTGTATCATCTGTTGAAGGCTAGATCTGTGGCATTCAAGTCTGGTGATCCAGGCCTGTACCAGAAAACCAGGTATGATCTACAGAGGGCCATTTCAAGGGCAAAGGGACAATTTTGAATGAGGTTGGAGGTGACATCAGATGCATGACATTATTTCCTACAAAGCGAAGCCCAATAGCATGAATGGCAGCGATGTTTCACTACCAGATGAACTCATTGCCACCTATGCCCACTTTGAAAGAGAGAATACAACTACAGCTGTGAAAATCCCTGCTGCACCTGATGACCCTGTGATCTCTGTCTCAGAGGCTGTTGTTAGGCTGTCTTTAAAGAGAGTGAACACTCGCAAGGCGGAAGGTCCTGATGGAGTACTTGGTAAGGCCCTGGAAACCTGTGCCAACCAACTAGCAGGAGTATTCAAAGACATTTTCAACCTCTTTGGGCAGAAGTGCCCACTTGCTTCAAAAAGGTAACAATTATACCAGTGCCTAAGAAGAATAATGTGAACTGACTTAATGACTATCACTTGGTAGCACTCACATCGAAAGTGATGAAATGTTTTGAGAGGTTGGTCATGACTAGACTGAACTCCTGCCTCAGCAAGGACCTGGACCAGTTGCAATTTGCCTGTTGCCACAATAGATCAATGGCAGATGTAATCTCAATGGCTCTCCACATGGCTTTAGACCACCTGGACAACACAGACACATGTCAGGATGCTGTTCATCAACTATAGCTCAGCATTTAATACCGTCATTCCCACAATCCCAATTGAGAAGTTTTAGAACCTGAGCCTCTGTACCTCCCTCTGCAATTGGATCCTCGACTTCCTAACTGGAAGACCACTGTTACGAATGTGCCGCAACTCTGAGGGGCCGAAGGGTACAAAGTCGCCCCCTCCTTTTTGAGAATCGCAAGATCGTTATTAATTCGGGTCTGGGACCCAGGAAATGAGAGAGAATCCACACAGTTTGGAATGTGCCCTGGCCTCAGCGAAACAAAACCATTGATAACGGCTATTGTCTCTTGGAGATGGAATTGTGTATTGAGTACTGTACTATTCATTGAAGCCCCTCAGGGGACGACCAGAGTGGGCTGGTTGAGGGATTGCATCATCCCAACCTGACTGACATCTGAGACCCTGTGAGTAAGGATAAAAGAGGGTCTGGGGAACAACCCCTTTAGACGCACCAGGAGAAATGCTAAAATCCCGTGACAGCGTTTAATAGCGACAGCCGGTGGGGGCTCGTGTGCGTCCTTCCCTTGCCTGGGATTGGCGGGCTCACCACGGAAGAACGGCTTTAGCTAAAGGAGAGGCCACAAGTGAACGGCCACACCAACGAGACCCCGATGGATCGAAATCATAAAAGGTAAAGCCAGCAAGTTTTTCTCCCAAAAATCTCTCTCTCTCTCCAACCATTGCAACCCCAGCGGTCCCCAAAGGCTGCAGCCTGCATGAACTGAGTAAACTTTATATTTCCATCGGACAATACATTATCCCCTAGACAATGATAGAGGGTATTTCTTATTGATTATTATTATACCCGCACTTTTAGATTTAGTATATTATCTGTATATTATCTGTATATTTGCATTGATATTATTTTTGTGTATTTTTACTAATAAATACTGTTAAAAAGAGTACCATCAGACTTCAACAGACCTCTCTATCTTTGCTGGTAAGTGACCCAGTTACGGGGTTCGTAACACCACAATCTGTGTGGATTGGTGATAACATATCCTCCTCGCTGGCGATCAACACTGGTGCACCTTAGGGGTGTTTGCTTAGCCCACTGATCTACTCTCTATATACACATGACTGTGTGGTTAGGCATAGCTCAAATACCATCTATAAATTTACTGATGATACAGCCATTGTTGGTAGACTCTCAGGTGGTGACGAGAGGGCATACAGGAGTGAGATATGCCAACTAGTGGAATGGTGCCACAGCAACAACCTGGCACTCAATGTCAGTAAGACTAAGGAGCTGATTGTGGACTTCAGGAAGGGTAAGACGAAGGAACACATACCAATCCTCATAGAGGGATCAAAAGTGGAGAGAATTAGCAGTTTCAAGCTGCTGGGTGTCAAAATCTTGAGGATTTAACCTGGTCCCAACATATTGATGAAGTTATAAAGAAGGCAAGACAGCAGCTATATGTTATTAGGAGTTTGAAGCGATTTGGTATGTCAACAAATACACTCAAAAACTTATATAGATGTACTGTGGAGAGCATTCTGACAGGCTGCATCACTGTCTTTTATGGAAGTGGGGAGGTCTACTGTACAGGACTGAAAGAAGCTGAAGAAGGTTGTAAATGTAGTCATCTCCATCTTGGGTACTAGCCTACAAAGTACCCAAAACATCGTCAGGCAGCGGTGTCTCAGAAAGGCAGTGTTCATTATTAAGGACCTTCAGCACCCAGGGCATGTCCTTTTCTCACTGTTACCATCAGGTAGGAGGTACAGAAGCCTGAAGGCACACAGTCAGTGATTCAGGAACAGCTTCTTCCCCTCTGCCATTCGATTCCTAAATGGATATTGAAGTTTTGGACACTACCTCACTTTTTTTTAAATATATAGTATTTCTGTTTTTTGCACAATTTATAATCTATTATAAGGTTTATTTATTTATTTATTTATTTATTTATTATTATTTTTAGTTTATTTTTTTTCTTCTACGTTATGTACTGCATTGAACTGCTGCTGCTAAGTTAACAAATTTCACGTCACATGCCGGTGATAATAAACCTGATTCTGATTCTACAGTAGGTATATCAGCAGGTGCAAGAACGAGGCCTGGAAAATCATCGGGGACATCAGTCACCCCAACCATAAACTGTTTCAGCTGCTTCCATCTGGCAAATGGTAGTAGTAGTAGGCAGCCGTCGATCCCAGGGGATCATGGGATGGCACCTCTAGTGGACTGTGTCCTCTCCAGGGGGCAAGCCTGGGTGGGAAGATTTGAAGAACTGGCTGTTGCCCATGCAGTGGGTTCCCCTCTCCATGTCACTGATGTAGTCCAAGGAAAGGGCAAGAGCAGATACAGCTTGCCAATAGTGTTGTCACAGAGGTTGCCAGAGTGAAGTTGTAAACAACATCAAACTGCCTTAGGGACCCCGGCTCCGGATTTCTTCCACAGGGTTTACTCCTGAAGCCTTTCCCAAGGGTGGGTATGGCCGCAAGGCAGCGGAGGTTTAAAATCAGAGTTGTCTTTCTTTTAAACGGGCTGCCATCCAAAGCTGACAAGCCCCCACCTGCCCAAAATGGCAAATGGTACTGCAACATGAAAGCCAGGACCAACAGGCTACGGGACAGCTTCTTTCTACAAGCCTTTAGACTTTTAAATTCATATGTCTGTACATTACGACAGCATCATAACGCAAAGATTTTTACTCCCTCACATTGTGAGATGGATGTAAGATGTTATTGAGAGGAATGGCTACAGGGATACTCTACACTTCCTATTCCTTTTCTCCCTCCTGACGGTTACCAAGCAACCTGTCTCTTTATCTCCTGTAACTTAGGTGTAATTACATCACTTTTACCATCAATGTACCTATCCAAAGTTCTCTAAAATGTTAAAGTTGTGCTTGCATGCACCATTTGAGCTGGCCGCACTTTCCACTCTCTCATGACCTATCTTTCACCCTTAACACATGACCTCTAGTTGTACTCCCATTAGTGGGAAAAGCCTGCTTGCATTTACCCTATCTATCACCTCCGAATGGCATTTGTGTGCAGCTCTAGTCCCCTAGTATGGTTTGTAAAGAGCTGCAACTGGACATCTCCCAGAACTCCTACGTCTGACATGTAAACACCACTGACTCTGGATCCATTCTCACAGCAGTAGCCAGGTAGTAATAGACAAAGAAAGAAGTAAGCTTCCCTAAAACCTAGCTTAGCTTCCAGCTCTTCTCACTGAAGCTGCTTTGAGCCAAGGCCTCAAGATTTCCTCCCTAACACTGCCACAGCTAGAGAGTCATAGTCATATAAAAGTATGGCACAGAAACAGGCCCATTGGTCCATCTAGTCCATACAGAACCATTTAAGCTGCCTACTCCCATCCACCTGCACCAGGACCATAGCCTTCCATATCCACGTACCTATCCAAACTTCTCTTAACTGTTGGGATAGAGCTCTCATGCACCACTTACACTGGCAGCACTTTCCACACATTCGCAACCCTCTGAGTGAAGAAGTTCCCCTCATTTTCCCCTTAAACTTTTCACTTTTCACCTTTAACTCATGACCTCTAGTTGTGGTCACATCCAAGCTCAGTGGAAGGAGCCTGCTTGCATTTACCCTGTCTATATACCTTATGATTTTGTTAACCTCGATCAGATCTTCCCTCAGTCTTCAAGAAATAAGGTCGTAACCTATTCAATCTTTCCTTATACTTCATGTCCTCCATTCCCGGCAACATTCTTAAAAAATTTCTCTGTACTCTTTCAAGCTGATTTACATCCTTTCTGTAGGGAGGTGACCACACATGCACAGAATTCTCCAAATTAGGCCTTACCAAGGCCTTATACCAACTTCAACATAACATCCTAATTCCTGTACACAATACTTCTGATTTATGAAAGCCAATGTGCCAAAAACTTTCTTTAAGATCCTATCCACATGTTGCCACTTTCAAAGAATTATGGACGTGTATTCCCAGATCGCTTTGTTCTACAGTACTCCTCAGTGTCCTAGCTCTCACCATGTAAGACCAACCCTGGTTGATCCTATCAAAGTGCAAAACCTCACACTTGTCTGCATTAAATTCCATCTGCCATTATCAGCCTTTTTTTACGACTGGTGCAGATCCCACTGCAAGCTCTAATAGTCTTCATGCTGTCCGCTAAGCCCCCCAATCTTGATGTCATTTGCAAATTTGCTGATCCTGTTAGCCACATTATGATCCAGATAATTTATACAATGACAAACAACAACTGACCAAGCACTGATCTCTGTGGGTTTCCACAATTTACAGGCCTCCAGTCAGAGAAACAATCATCTACAGCCATTCTCTGGTTTCTCCCATAGAGCCAATGTCTAATCCAATTTACTACCCCATCTTGAATGCTGAGCAACTAAACATTCTTGACCAGCCTACCATGTGGAACTTTCTCAAATGCCTTGCTAACGTCCATGTAGACAACATCCACTGCCTTGCCTTCGTCAAATTTCCTGGTGGCGTCCTCGAAAAACTCTGTAAGATTGGTTAGAGATGAACTATCATGAACAAAGCCACTCTGACTATTCCCAACCATAAATGTGTATCTAAATACTTATATATCTGGTCCTTTAGAGTACCTTTCATTAACTTTCCCTCTATTGGTGTCAGCTTCAGTGCCTGTAGTTTCCTGGTTTATTTTCGGAGTCTTTCTTAAATAGCAGAACAACTTTGATAATGTCCCTGCAATTTAATCGTTTGTCTCCCACAGGATCTGAGGGAACATCTTGTCAGGCCCTGGGGATTTATCCACCTAAATTTTCCTTAAGACAGCAAACATCTCCACCTCTGTAATCTTTATAGTTTCCATGAAGTCAGTGCCACTTTGCCTCACTTCCAAAGGCTCTGTGCCCATCTTTGGAGTAAATACAGATGCAAAAATTCCATGCAAGACCTCCCCCATCTCTTTTGGCTCCACACAGCAATTACTTTACTTTATTGTCACCAAACAATTGGTACTAGAGTGTACAAGCATCACAGAGATATTCTTTCTTTTCTTTTGAAATCTTTTTATTAATTTTTAAGCAAACATAAATGAAACATGAATACAAAGAGTTTGAGAGTACATAGTTAATAGTTTAAGTAGACATTCAAATATATAATAATCAATATATATAACCTCCCAAACTCATAGTATTTATGAACAAAAGAAATAAAAAGGAAAAAAAAACCAAAAAAAAGAGAAGAAAAAAAAACTAACCAACATGGGCCATTGTATAATGTCAGATATATACAGTAGTGCCAATAACTCCGAACCTCCATCCAAATAATTAAGGATAATAAAAGCGAGGTTTAGGAAAAGACAATTTAACTCATATGAAAATGTTGAATAAATGGTCTCCAAGTTTCTTCAAATTTAACTGAAGGATCAAAAACAACACTTTAATTTTTTCTAAGCTCAAACAAGAGATAATTTGAGAAAACCACTGAAATATAGTTGGAGGATTAATTTCTTTCCAATTCAATAAAATAGATCTTCTAGCCATTAATGTAACAAATGCAATCATTCGTCGAGATGAGGAGGATAAACGACTATTATCCACCATTGGTAAACCGAAAATTGCAGTAATAGGATACGGTTGGAAATTGATATTCAGAACTATTGAAATACTACTGAAAATATCTTTCCAGTAATTTTGCAAACAAGGGCAAGACCAAAACATATGGGTCAATGAAGCAACATCAGAATGACATCTGTCACAGGTTGGATTAACATAAGAATAAAATCGAGCAAGTTTATCCTTAGACATATGAGTTCTATGTACAACCTTAAATTGTATTAGGGCATGTTTAGCATAAATAGAAGACGAATTGACTAATAGTAAAATTTTCTCCCACTGCTCAGTGGATATAGGACAAAGAAGTTCTTTTTCCCATTCCTTCTTAATTTTTTCTGATACTTCTGGCTGTATTTTCATGATCATATTATAAATGACAGCTACTAAACCCTTTTGACAAGGATTCAGAGCTAAAATTCTTTCCGTAATGTCCAATGGATATAGTTTCGGAAAAGACTGTAACTCATTATACAAAAAATTTCTAACTTGCAAATATCTAAAAAAATGAGTTTTAGGTAAATTATGTTTATTAGATAGCTGTTCAAAGGACATAAAGCTATCATCCAAAAACAAATCACGAGAACATGTTATACCTTTTGTTTCCATAAAAGAAAAGCTTGATCCATAAAAGAGGGCCGAAAAAAATAGTTAGATATTATAGGGCTTGATAAAATGAACTTATTCAAACCAAAAAATTTATGAAATTGAAACCAAATTCGCAATGTATATTTGACTATAGGATTAGTTATTTGTTTATTCAATTTAGATAAAGAAAAAGGAAGTGAAAATCCTAAAATTGAAAACAATGAAAAGTCTTGTACAGATTTACATTCCAAATTTACCCATTGTGGGCAAGCAGCTATAGTCGATTCTTGTGTCCAAAATATTAAATATCGTATATTAACTGCCCAATAGTAAAATCTCAAGTTTGGCAAAGCCAAACCACCCTCCTTCTTAGGCTTCTGTAAATATTTTTTGCCTAGTCTAGGATTTTTATTCTGCCACAGCTAAGAAGATATTTTGGAATCAATAATATCAAAAAAAGATTTAGGAATCAAAATTGGTAATGCTTGAAATAAATATAAGAATTTGGGTAATACCATCATCTTAATAGCATTAATTCGACCAACCAATGACAAAGATAATGGAGACCACCTGGTAGCAAGTTGCTTAATTTGGTCAATTAAAGGTAAAAAAATTAACTTTAAATAAATCTTTATGTTTTTTAGTAATTTTAATACCCAAATAAGTAAAATAATCTGTAACAACTTTAAATGGTAAATGTTTATAAATTGGAACTTGCATATTTAATGGAAATAATTTGCTCTTATTAAAATTCAATTTATAACCAGAAAAGTTACTAAACTGAGCAAGCAAGGACGAAATAGCAGGAATAGATCTCTCAGGGTCGGATATGTATAGTAACAAATCATCAGCATATAATGATAACTTATACGTCCCCTCCCCACGAGTAATACCCAAAATATTAGGTGATTCACGAATGGCTATAGCCAAAGGTTCCAAAGCAATGTTAAATAGTAAAGGACTTAAAGGACAGCCTTGCCTTGTACCACGGAATAACTGAAAAAAAGGAGATCTTTGATTATTGGTAAAGACCGAAGCCAAGGGTTTATAGTATATTAATTTAATCCATGATATAAATTTTGAACTAAAATTAAAATGCTGCAATGTATTAAATTAATATGGCCATTCAACTCTATCAAATGCTTTTTCAGCATCTAAGGAAATGACACATTCTGGTATTTTGGGTGAAGGAGTATAAATAATATTAATTAATTTTCAAATGTTAAAGGATGAATAGCGATTTTTAATAAATCCAGTCTGATCTTCAGAAATGAATCGAGGTAATATATTTTCTGATCTAGTAGCCAAAATTTTACTAAAAATCTTAAAATCCGTATTCAGCAAGGATATAGGCTGATAGGATGCAGATTCAATAGGGTCTTTATCTTTTTTAAGAATTAAAGAAATAGAGGCTTCATAAAAAGATTGTGGCAATTTGCCTATAATTAACACATCTTTAAAAATTTTACAAAGCCAAGGAGAAAGTATAGAGGAAAAGGATTTAAAAAATTCTGCAGTATAACCATCTGGACCTGAAGCTTTACCGGAATTCATTGAAAAAATAGCCTTTTTTATTTCAGTTTCCGTAATAGGTGTATCTAGGAATACACTATCCTCTACTGTTAATTTTGGAATATTCAATTTCCTTAAAAATTCATCTATTATAGAAGAATCCTCAACAAATTCTGATTGATATAAGGAATTATAAAAATCTTGAAAGGCTTTATTTATCTCTTTATGGTCGATCATCAGAGTGCCATCTTGTTTACGAATCCTAGTAATCTGTCATTTAACCGAAGCAGTTTTCAATTGATTAGCCAATAATTTGCCAGACTTATCTCCATGTACATAAAACTGGGTTCTCGATTTAATTAACTGATTTTCAATCGAAGAGGATAATAACAAACTATGCTCCATTTGAAGTTCCACTCTTTCTTTATAAAGTTCTTTGCTGGGGGTCACTGAATAAATCTTATCAATTGCTTTGATTTTATCAACCAATGTTAATATTTTAGAATTAGTTCGTTTCCTAACTCCAGCAGAGTATGAAATAATCTGTCCACGAATAAATGCTTTAAAAGTGTCCCATAAAATTCCACTAGAGATCTCTGCTGCAGAGTTTGTTGAGAAAAACAAATCAATTTGTTGTTTAATAAAATTAACAAAGTCTAAGTCCTGCAATAAAATAGGGTTGAACCTCCAAGATTTAGCATTAATAGATGAATCCATTATCTTAATAGATAGCTTCAAAGGTGCATGGTCAGAAATGGTAATAGAGTCATATTTACAATCGATAACATCTGTAAGTAAACAGTGATCAATGAAAAAGTAATCAATTCTTGAATAATTATGATAAACGTGAGGAAAGTATGAAAACTCTTTGTCATTGGGGTGTAAAAAACGCCAAATTTCGAAAATTGCTGAATCAGTCATAAAGGAATTAATAAGAGAGGCCAATTTATTCGGAAGAGCTTGGGTGGGCTTAGATCTATCCATCAAAGGGTTTAAACAACAGTTAAAATCCCCACCCATTATCAGCCTGTACTGATTCAAATTGGGAAAGGATGTAAATAGACACTTAAAAAATTCAGGACTATCAGTGTTTGGAGCATAAACATTAACTAAAACAACTTTTTAGTTAAAAAGTAGACCAGTAATAAGCAAAAATCTACCCTGTGGGTCTGAAATTGTTTCATGGTGTATAAAGGAGGTTGAAGAATCTATAAAAATGGAAACGCCTGTTACTTTGGCTTGAGAATTCAAGTGATATTGTTGACTTTTCCAAAACCTAAAGAAGCGTTGACTATCCACCTTCCTTACATGAGTCTCTTGTACAAAGATAACATTAGCATTCATTCTATGGAATACTTTGAATATTTTTTTCCGTTTGATCGGATGATTTAAACCATTAGTATTCCAAGAAACACAATTAATAACCTTATCCATATTGACAATATTTATTACAATTAACACATAAGGTTAAAAAAAAGATGAACTCATGAATCCGGAAGAGGGAAGTAAGTTCAAGGAAGAACCGGAAGTCATGACACTGCAACCATTTTTGTAGTTTAATATGAGCCCATGAAGTAAAACTAAGCATAAAGCAAGCAAAAAGAAAAGAAAAAAGAAAAATCCCCCTCCCTCCACCCTCAAAACCCCAGGAAAAAAGCCAAAAAGAGGCAAGCAAACGATCTAACACTAAAATTACCCCCATGTCTCAAGACAGCAACTCAAACAAAAAAAAGTTGAATAAAAGATACAAACCACCCATATTATAAGAAAGGGTTGGTAAAACAAAAAATAAAATATAAAATTAGTATTATATATATAAGACAAAAGGATTTAAAAAAATTAAAATGATAAAACCCATAAATGGATAATATTGTATTAGTGTTTTAAAAGAAAGTCCTTAAACTTATTCAGACACATCAAAACAGATGTGACTTTCCAAGCACTAAGGTCTTTCGGGAAGAAGAAACGACATTTTATTTTTAAAAAAATCTTAATATTTAAATGTTAAAAATATAAAAAAGTGTATACGAACTTAAAAGAAAACCCTATTGAATTACTTTCAAAACTAACAGATTAATAATATGAAAAAAACAAACTCAGAATAAACCAAAAACGGACTTTTACCATGTATAAGAAATACATGTAAGCCATACGTAAAAAAATGCATCATTTTATAAAAGATCCAAATCTATAAACTAATTATTACATTAGTCAACCCGTAGAAACAATAAAATGTTATTCTTCAAGAAATCTTTGAGCATCCGCTGGAGATTTGAACAGCCGATAAGTTCCGTCTTTGAGAGTAACTCTCAAATGTGCTGAAATAACAGCGCTTGCTTGTAGCCTTCCTGATGAATTTCCGACATAACCGATTTAAAAGCCATTCTTGCCCTTAAAACTTCGGGACTGTAGTCTTCCAGAATACGGAATTTAAAATCTTGAAAGCTGATCATACCCTTTTTCCGGGCAGCCCGAATCAAACACTCTTTGGTATGAGGATAATGGATCCGGAGAATTACTTGTCGTGGTTTCAAACTTGAATCTGAATGAAAACGAGAAATGCGATGTTCACGGTCGATTATTAGAGGGGAATCCAGTACTTCTGAGCCAAAGACATCCATTAAAAATTTGGAGGAAAAAAACAGTGAGATCACCGTTCTCAAATTTTTCCGGAATCCCAATTAACCGGAGATTTTGTCTTCGAGAGCGGTTTTCAAGATCAGTGATTTTAGATTTATAACGATCCATCTGTTGAGAAGTCGAAGCTTGCTGTTGTTGCAAGTTTCAATTATGCGATATCTCTGGCGAGCGGCATCTTCAAGAACTAAAATACTTGCTTGTTGTTTTTGTGAATCCAGTGTAAGTGCTTGAAGTTTTGCATCAAATGTCTTTAAAATTTCATCGAACGTAGATAGCTTTGAGGTTAATTTACTCTCCTCTTTTCCAAATCTGTCGTCCATAAGATTCGCAGTTGCTTCTGAAGTTAACGGTTCTTTCGTCTGTTTCGATTCCTTTGGTCTAGACATTTCAGCGAGTTGAAAATGATTCAAACAGTTGAAAAAATTTTCATACGTTTAAACCCCTTTAGAATAGGTATAAAAAGATCAATTAGGGGGTGTTTGTAGGTTAAAAAAAGTAAAAGGATTGGAGCAAAGCCTAAAACCGCTTCACTCCATAAGCGCCATCTTGAGACCCCAAAGTGATATTTGTTTCTGCGCTTCGCGCTCCCTGAAGTACAAATCAAAGTAAATATAATAAAAATTTAAATGATAAATCATAATTAGAAAATAGAAAAGGGAAAGTAAGGTAGCGCAAGTCAGGTCCAGATATTTGGAAGGTATGGCCCAGATCTGGGTCAGGATCTGTTCAGCAGTCTTATCACAGTTGGAAAGAAGCTGCTCCCAAATCTGGCTGTACGAATCTTCATGCTCCTGAACCTTCTCCCGGAGGGAAGTGGGACAAAAAGTGTGTTGGCTGGTTGGGTCTTGTCCTTGATTATCCTGGCAGCACTGCTCCGACAGTGTGCAGTGTAAAGTGAGTCCAAGGATGGAAGATTGGTTTGTGTGATGTGCTGGGCTATGTTCACGATCTTCTGCAGCTTCTTCCAGTCTTGGACAGGACAACTTACCAGTCCGATCTTCCAGCAGACCAATTTTGTCCCATGTAATCCGTTTGCTCTTAACACATCTGTGGAATCCCCTAGGTCTGTCCTTCACCTTGTCTGCTAGGGCAACCTCATGCCTTCGTTTTGCCCATCTGATTTATTTCTTAAATGTTCTCTTGCATTTTTTATACTCCATAAGCACCTCATTTGTTCCTACCTGCTATGTAAATCCTTTTTGTTTCTTAACCAGGGCCTGAATATGTATTGAAAACCAAAGTTCCCTAAACCTATTATCTTTACCTTTTATTCTGACAGGCACATAGAAGCATAGTACTCTCAGAATTTTGCTTTTGAAGGCTTCCTATGTACCACGCATACCTTTGCCAGAAAACAGCCTGTCCCAATCCACACTTGCTAGATCCTTTCTGGTACCATCAGAATTGTTCTTTTTCCAGTTTAGAATCTCAACATGCGGACCACACCTACCTTTTTCCACATTTACCTTGAAACTAAGGTACTTTGATCACTAACTAGATGCAAGGTGACCCATAAATGGCTGTCACCTGCTCTGTCTCACTCCCTAAAAGCAGATCAAGTATTGCACACTCTCTCATTGGAATTTTGATTAAGGAAACTTTCCTCAACACATTTGACAAACTCTCTCCCATCTAGTCCCTTTAGAATATGTGAGTCCCAGTAATTACGTGGAAAGTTAAAATCATCTACTGTAGCAACCTTTTTTATCTTGAAGCAGTCTGCAATCTCTCTTCAAACTTGTTAATCTAAATCCCGAGGACTGTTGTGTGGTCTGTAATATAACCCCATTTACATGATCATAACTTTCTTGTTCCTCAGGTTCACCCATAACACCTCACTAGACAAGTTCTCCAGCCTGTCCTGACTGAGCACTGCCATGATATTTTCTCCAACTAGTACGCCACCCCTCCTCCTTTAATCCCACCCAGTTAGTTGTGTCTAAAACAACAGACACCTGGAATATTGAACTTCCACTCCTGCCCCTCCTGCAAACAAGTCTTACTGGTGGCTACAATATCATAATTTCATGTTGATCTATGCCCTAAGCTCATACGCCTTTCTTACAATACTTCTTGCATTGATACACGTGCAGTTCAGTATATTAGTCATACCATGCACAACCTTTTGATTCTTGTCTTTGTCTGAGGTTTTACCAATATCTGTCTCTATAATGAAACATATTTGAATGTGTAATGAACCATATTTGAATTGGAAGCTTAAGGTAAAATAACCCTTAGGAGGAAGTGATCATAATATGATAGCATTCACCCTGCAGTTTGAGAGAGAGAAGCTAAAGTATCAGTATTACAGTGGAGTAAAGGGAATTACAGAGGTATGAGAGAGGAGCTGGCCAAAGTTTTTTGGAAGGGGACACTACCAGGGATGATGGCAGAGTGGTAATGTCTGGAGTTTCTGGTAAAAATTCAGAAGGCCCAGAAAAGATATATCCCAAAGAAGTATTCTAAAGACAGGATTATCCAATCATCGTTGCCAAGAGAAGTCAAAGTCAACATAAAAGTAAGAGAGAGAGCATATAATAAGTGGAAATATTGCAGGGAAGTTAGAGCTTGTGAGCCTTTTTACGAAGCAACGGAAGGCAACTAAAACTAAAAGGAGCAAGAAGATGAAATATGAAGGTAAGTGAGCCAATAATATCAAAGATGATACCAAAAGTTTCTTCCAATATATAAAGAGTAGAAGAGAGGTGAGAGTAGATATCAGGCAGCTGGAAACTGATGTTGCAGAAGAATTAATGAGGAAAACTGAAATGGCAGACAAACTGAACAAGGATTTTGCATCCATCTTCACTGTGGAAGGCACTGGTAGTATGCTGGATGTTCAAGAAAGTCTGGGAGCAGAAGTGAGTGAAGTTGTCATCACTTGGGAGAAGGTGCTTGGAAATCTGAAAGTTTTGAAGGTTGATAAGTCACCTGGACCAGATGGACTACACCCGAGGGTTCTGAAAGTGATAGCTGAAGAGATTATGGAGCCTCTAGTAATAATCTTTTAAGAACCACTAGATTATGTCATGGTTCAGGAGGACTGAATTCTCTGCCACAGGAAACAGTTGAGGCTGGTTCATTGGCTATATTTAAGAGGAAGTTAGATATGGCCCTTGTGGCTAAAGGGATCGGGGGTATGGAGAGAAAGCAGGTACAGGGTTTTGAGTTGGATGATCAGCCATGATCATACTGAATGGCGGTGCAGGCTCGAAGGGTCGAATGGCCTACTGCTGCAACTATTTTCTATGTTTCTATGACTGGAAATTTGCAAATGTCACACCACTTGTCAGGAAGGGAGGGAGGCAGTAGACATAAAATTAGAGGTCAGTTTGCCTGACCTCAGCAGTTGGGAAGTTGTTGGAGTCGATTATTAGGACGTGATTTCAGGGTACTTGGAAGCACATGACAAAATGGGCCAAAGTGACCTGCTCGGGACTTGCTGCCAGGCCGTTGGGATATGGTTCTAGTGTGGAGAGAGAGATACTGAGGTGGTCATCAGTTCACCGACTTTAATAAGAACAGTTGAAGAATTTAAAGGAAGAAACACAGTAAACGCTAGGCCAATAGGACCGTTAACCAAAACTCTCAAACTGAAAGTTAAATCCCAACTTGGCAACTCGAAACAATATATTATTGAATGACGCTCCTTCACAGCCTCAGTTGAAACGGTAGTCCGAGTTCCCAAATGAGATTAAGCTGGGAGCATAAACGTTGCTGTGCCTGGTCAAGTCTTGTTAAGATTAGAATGAAAAGAAGACAGTAGTGAGACAGTAATTAGCTGGAACATGCATATTTATGAGCACAATTGCGGCGGATTCCGTGTTTGTGACAAAAGGTACTAGCATGGATAGAGCATCGGCTGATTGGCAGGAGGCAGAGATTGGGAATAAAGGGAGTCTTTTCTGATTGACTGCCTGTGACTAGTGGTGTTCCCACAGGTGTTGGTATTGGGACAGCTCCTTGTTATGTAGTATCTCAATAAAGATTGATGGCTTTGTGGACGAAAAGGTGGAGAGGTAGTTGGTGTTGAGGAAGTAGGGAGGCTTTACTTGGATTTTCCACAGCAGTTGGTGATAGAACCATTTTTTTCACCTTTTCTGAGAATTATTTGAATGACGCATTTAATGGCAATGTGGCCAAGCTTGCAGATAATCCAAGGATAGGTGGAAGGATAGATAGTGTCAAGGAAGCAGAAGTATGTAGATGGATTTGGACAGATTAGGAGATAGGTAGAAGATGGAAAACAATATAGTGGATGGTGAACCTGTACCATTAATTGTCACAGACGGCTGTGAAGGCCATCTCACTGGGTATTTTTAAAGAAGAGGATGACCCTTGATTAGTAAGGGTGTCAAATATTACGGGTAAAGGCAGAAGAATGGTAATAGACCAACAATGATGAAAAGCAGGAACAAACTCAGTGGGCCGAATGGCTGAAATCTGCCCTTATGTCATGTGGTTTTATGGTCATTTAACAGATTTTTACAATGGCACGTGGATGAAAGAAAAAATAGAGGGCTATGGTTTACGTACTGTACGACGGTGTACAGAGCAGACAGCAGTAGAGGAAGGTCCAGTCCATTTGACCCACAATGTTGTGCCAACCTTTAAACCTACTTCAAAATCAATCTATGCCTCCCCTCCCACATAGCCCTCAATTTTAGCGTACAGTATGTTCATGCAGGTCAGTAAATCATTATGATCCTTCGGGACTGTAATGTTCTGACCTACTTCATGTTCTGTGTTCCACTCTTTAAGAAATCTCTTTAACACATCAGTACATTGACCAGTGCATCGTGTTTTGAAATGTTAGTTGCAGGCTACAAAGTCTTAATAGAACGTAGAACATACACGAATACAGCTCTGGACACAGCATTCAGTACACGATGTAGTACTGAATTTATCCAAAATTTCCTCCTTGTGTGTATCAGCCGCAACTCTCTATTCCCTTTATATTTACGTGTCTGTTTAAAAGCTTCTTAAATTCCAGCTGACTGTCTGCTTTCTGTACAACCCCGGTAACCTGCTCTAACATCTATCACTGCTCTGCCTTTAAACTTTAAGCTGCACCCCTCTAACCTGACAATCATGTTCTCTGGTGTTTGACCACGGGGAAGCTAAGTTGAGTGTGTATTATCACTGCGGTAATTCAATTACAAAGTTCTTGCATTCTTCTGAGCACTACTACACACCCTTTGGTACTTAAACAGTACCTCTAGATATATGCACTAAGCTCCTTTAAAATAATCTCATTTTGCACGCACTCTAAGGTTATCACAGGTGACAAAATACAATGAATCATCAGGACTGAACAGATGAAGGAAGGATGCGGCTTGGGTCTTACTGATTGCTTTATCATCTGTGCCTCTGCGATTTCAGTGTCAGATGGTTCGGTCTGTACTATTTGGCTTCTTTTTTCGCCTGTCCTGATGAGTGGCGTCGCAGGTAGACAAGGGACCGGCATTGGCTTTTGGCACGCTTTCCTTCAGCAGTCGGGGCACGAAGTACAGGAGTGGGGATGTAGTGCTGCAGTTGTACAACGTGTTGCCGAGACCACATTTTTAATATTGTGTTCAGTGTTGGCCACTCTGCTATGGGAATGATGCCATTGAGCTGGAAGCAGGACAGAGTCGATTTAGTGGGATATTGTTGAGACACGTCAGGATGGGAAAGGTTGAGCAGATTATTCCTTGTTCCTTTAATGCCAGTAGTTATTGATTTTGTGCTTCTAAGTACCGGGGCGCCTCGGCGGGACTCGAGTAGCAGCAGTACTCTCAATGGATACGATTAAATATTCCCGTTTCAGCCTGTTACAGCTAAAAAACACAACTGCTTCCAAGGTCAGCACAGTCAGCAAAGAAGTTTTAATGCGTTTAAACGAACTATCGCTGCTTAAAACCGACGGAAACAATACTGTTTGTGGTCGGAAGTGCCCACGGAGGAAGCGCAGGTATAGATCTGGATTACAAGTGCGTTTAAGGAAACGGGGTTTTAAACTCCCAATACCGACTATCTTGCTGGCAAACGTGCAGTCTCTGGTGAATAAAATCGATGATCTCAGAGCCAGGGTGCTGAATTAGAGGGTCTTTAGGACCATATGTGTCCTTTGTTTTATGGAATCCTGGTTAACCCCTTCCGTTCCGGATGCAGCGATTCAGATTGACGGGTTTACTATACACCATCAGGACAGATCTATAGAGTCTGTTAAAAGCAGAGGTGGAGGAGTGTACCTCATGGTCAACTCTTCTTGGTGCACACATATATCAGCACCGTCCAATGCTCCTCAGACAGGATGAAGAGGTCAATACTCCCCAATGCCATTAGGCTTTACAATTCAACCGCCAGGACTTAAGAACTTTTAAAAAGTTATTATTAATGCTTTTTGAGATAGTGATTTAGATGCATATCATATTTTTTACTGAGTTAAGTATTGTATGTAATTAGTTTTGCTACAACAAGTGTATGGGACATTGGAAAAAAAAAAGTTGAATTTCCCCATGGGGATGAATAAAGTATCTATCTATCTATCTAATTATGCTCACCAGACCTGGAATAGCTAGCAGTATAGTGCCGTCCTTTCTACCTACCACAGGGGTTCTCGGGGGGTCATTCTGGTAGCAGTTTACGTTCCACCTCAGGCCAATGTAAATCAGGCTTTAGATGATCTGAGCAATGGGATCAACATGCACGAAACAGCGCACACTAACACCTTCACCATTGTTTTGGGAGATTTTAACCAGACCAGTCTGAAAAAAATCACTTAGAAACTACCATTCCTTGCAATACCAGAGGAAACAACACACTGGACCATTGCTACACCACCATCAAGAATGCCTACCATGCTATTCCACACCCTCACTTCGGGAAGTCTGATCATCTGGCTGTACTTCTACCCCCTGAGTATAGGCAGAAACTGAAGACTGCAGCATCAGCAGCGAGGATCATGAAGGTATGGACAAGGGAAGCACAGGAGTGCCTACAGGACTGCTTTGAATCAGTGGACTGGATTGTATTCAGAGATTCATCTTTGAATATGAATGAGTATGCTGCTGTTGTTACCAGCTTCATTAAAACCTGTGTGGAAGAGTGGGTGCCTACAAAGACTTACTGTACATTCCCAAACCAAAAGCTACGGATGAACCAAGAGGTACGTCGTCTGCTAAAAGCTAGATCTGTGGCATTCAAGTCTGGCAACCCAGGCCTGTACCAGAAAACCAGGTATGATTTGCGGAGGGCTATTTCAAGGCCAAAGAGACAATTTCAAACGAGGTTGGCGGCGATATCAGATAGGGTCTGCAAGACATTACTTCTTAGAAAGTGAAACCCATTCGTATGATGCTTCACTACCAGATCAACTCACCACCTTCTATGCCCGCTTTGAAAGGGAGAATGCAACTACAGCTATGAAGATCCCGGCTGCACCTGATGACCCTGTGATCTCCATCTCAGAGGCTGATGTTACACTCTTTAAAGAGCGTGAACCCTCGCAAGGCAGAAGGGGTACCTGGTAAAGCTCTGAAAACCTGTACCAAACAACTAGTGGGAGTATTTAAGGACATTTTCTACCTCTCACTGCTATGGGCAGAAGTTCCCACTTGCTTCAAACAGGTAACAATTATACAACTGCCAAAGAAGAATAATGTGGGCTGCCTTAATGACTGTCACCTGGTAGAACTCACATCAACAGTGATGAAATGCTTTCAGAGGATGGTTACGACTAGACTGAACTCCTGCCTCAGCAAAGTGCTGGACCCATTGCTATTTGCCTTTTGCCACAATAGGTCAACAGCAGACGCAATCTTAATAGCTCTCCACACAGCTGTAGACCACCTAGACAACACAAACACGTATGTCAGGATGCTGTTCATTGACTAAAGCTCAGCATTTAATATCATCATTTCCACAATCCTGATTGAGAAGTTGCAGAGCCTGGGCCTCTGTAGCTCCCTCTGCAAAGACCACAGTCTGTGCAGATTGGTGACAACATATCCTCTTCGCTGGCGATCAACACTGGTGCACCTCAGGGGTGTGTGCTTAACCCTCTGCTCTACCCTCTATATAGACAATACTGTGTGGCTAAGCATAGCTCAACTATCATCCATAAATTTGCTGATGATACAATAATTGTTGGTAGAATCTCAGGTGGTGACGAGAGGGCACACAGGAGTGAGATATGCCAACTAGTGGAGTGGTGCTACAACACCAACCTGGCACTCAATGTCAGTAAGATGAAAGATTTGATTATGGAAGAATAAGACGAAGGAACACTTACCAATCCTCATGGATGGATCAGAAGTGGAGAGAGTGAGCTGCTTCAAGTTCCTCAGTGTCAAGATCTCTGTGGATCTAACCTGCTCCCAACATTTCGAAGTAGTTATAAAGAAGGCAAGACAGCAGCTATACTTTATTAGGAGTTGAAGAGATATGGCATGTCAACAAATACACTCAAAAACTTCTATGGATGTACCGTGGAGAGCATTCTGACAGACTGTGTCACTGTCTGGTATGGAGAAGCTATTGCACAGGACCGAAAGAAGCTGCAGTGGGTTGTAAATTTAGTCGGCTCCATCTTGGGCACCAGCCTACAAAGTAGTCAGGACATCTTTAGGGAGCAGTGTCTCAGAAAGGCAGTGTCCATGATTAAATACCTCCAGCACCCAGGGCATGCCCTTTTCTCACTGTTACCATCAGGTAGGAGGTACAGAAGCCTGAAGGCACACACTCAGTGATTCAGGAACAGCTTCTTCCCCTCTGCCATCCGATTCCTAAATGGACATTGAAGCTTAGGACACAACCTCACTTTTTTAAAAATATGCAGTATTTCTCTTTTATGCACATTTTTAAAAAATCTATTCAATATAAGTATTTGATTTACTTGTTTATTTATTATTATGATGTTTTATTTTATTTATTTTTTCTTTCTGTAAGATTATGTATTGCTGCTGCTTGTTAAGAAATTTCACATCACATGCCAGTGATAATAAACCTGATTCTGATTCTGATTCTAATTTTATGTTGTTGTTCCTTTTTTCTCTACCACAAAACAATACATTTCACATCATTACACTGAAAATAAACCAAATTCTGATTGCACTGAAATGTAGGCGACTGAAAGACGACCTCACAGAGGGGTATATAATCATGAGGGGGATAGATAGGGTGAAAACACTCACCCTTTTTCACAGTTTTGGGGAATCAAAGACTCGTATGAGATGAGAGTGGGGATATTTAATTGGAACCTGAGGCACAACTTATTCACCCAGGGAGATATCAGTAAATTGAAGGAACTGATAGGGAAGATGCTGGAAGCAAGTATGAATCCAAAGTTTCAGAGGCATTTCAATAGACACACGGACAGGCAGGGAATGTAGGGAGATGGATCATATGAGGGCAGCAGGAACAGATTAATTTCGTATTATGGTTGGCACAGACATAGTGAGCCAAATACTCTGATCCTGTGCTTTACATTTGTCAGAAGCACTGTGATTATAATGAGTGGAAGAATTGTTTTATTCCGAGGTGATCAGTTAAACTAATTCTTCAATTTAGGTTCAAAGGTCTCACGGTACATCTTCAAATTGAGCAGCCAGAAGCCCTGAGATATGGAGAGGGAGAGTGAGCAGGTTATTACTTATTCCTATTTGTTTTTGTGCTCAGCTTATTTATTTTGCAATTTATAGTAATTTTAAATTTTTGCAGCATATGGCTGCCACAATATAATACATTTCACATAATAAAACAACAGTAATGGCCCTGAATTTGATTCTGAGACTGGTCAAGTATAGGCACGTGGGACCATGGTTGGCACAGCTTGTGGCCCAAATGGCTGGTTCCTGTGCTTTACATTTCTGCATTTCTCTATTCTATGATTCTGGCATGGTCCTGGAGGACTGGAAGATTGCAAGTGTCATTCCACTCTTTAAGATGGGAAGAAGGCAAAAGAAAATAAATTACAGGCTAATTAGCCTAACCTCAGTAGTTGGGAAAGTGTTGAAGTCTGTTATTAAAGATGAGGATTTGGGCGTATTTGGAGACTAATGATAAAATCAGTCAAAGTCAGCATGGCTTCTGTACAGGGAAATCTTGCCTGGCAAGTCTGTTAGTGTTCCTCAAGGAAGTAACAAGCATAGTGGACAAAGGAGAGGCAATGGGTGTCATTTAATTGGATTTTCAGAAGGTATTTGATAAGGTGCACACGTGAGGCTGCTTAACACTATAAAATCTGATGGCATTACAGGAAAGGTACTGATATGGATAGAGGAATGGCTGACAGGCAGGAGGCAGGGAGTGGGAATAAGAGGGGCTTTTTCTGGTTGACTGCCAGTGACTGGCAGTGTTCCTCGGGAGTCGGTACTGAGACCCGCTACTTTTCACATTGTTTGTCAGTGATTTAGATAGTGGAATTGATGGCATTGTGGCAAAGTTTGTGGACGATATGAAGAGAGATGGAGGGGTAGGTAGTGCTGAGGAAGCAATGTGTTTACAGCAGAATGGACAAAAAACTGTAGAGGGAATACAGTGTTGGGAAATGTATGATAATGCATTTTAGAACATAGAACATAGAAATCTACAGCACATTAGAGGCCCTTCATCCCACAATGTTGTGCTGACCATATAACCTACTCTAGAAACTACCAAGAATTTCCCTATCGCATGCCCCTCTATGTGTCTAAGCTCCATATCCTATCTAAGAGTCTCTTAAAAGGCCCCATTGAATCCGCCATCCTTACTATTGCTGGTAGTGCATTCCGTGCATCCACAACTCTCTGTGAAAAACTTACCCCTGACATCCCCTCTGTACCTACTTCCAAGCACTTTAAAACTATGCCTCCTCATGTTAGCTATTTCAGCCCTGTGAAAAAGTCTCTGGCTATCCACATGATCAATGCTTCTCATCATCTTATACACCTCTATCAGGTCACCTCTCATCCTCTGTCGCTCCAAGGACAAAAGGCCAAGTGCACTCAACTTATTCTCATAAGGCCCACTTTCCAATCCAGGCAACATCCTTGTAAATTTCCTTTGCACTCTCTCCATTGTATCAACATCCTTCCTGTAGTGAGGTGGCCAGAACTGAACACAGTACTCCAAGTGGGCTCTGACCAAGGACTTATATAGCTGTAACATTACCTCACAACTCTTGAATTCAGTCTCGTGGTTGTTGAAGACCAACACACCATAAGCTTTCTTAACAACATTGTCAACCTGTACACGAAACCCAAGATCTCTCTGCCAAGAGTCTTACCATTAATATTATATTTTGTCTTCAAATTTGACCTACCAAAATAAACTACTTCACACTCACCTGGGTTGAACTCCATCTGCCACTTCTCAGCCCAGTTCTGTATCCAATCGATGTCCCACTGGAACCTCTGACAACCCTCCATGTTTTCCACTACACACCCAACTTCTGTGTCATCAGCAAACTTACTAACCCACACGTCTACTTCCTCATACAGGTCATTTATAATAATTACAAGGGGAGGGGTTCAAGAACAGATCCCTGTGGAACACCACTGGTCACCAACCTCCATGCAGAGTACAAGCCATCTACAACCAACCTTTAGGCAAGCCAATTCTGGATCCACAAAGCAAGGTCTCCTTGGATACCATGCCTCCTTACTTTCTGATTGAGCCTTGCATGGTGAACCTTATAAAATGCCTTCCTGAAATCCATAAACACTACATCTGCTGTTCTACCTTCATCAGGCTCGAAAGACAAGACCTGACCTTGACAAAGCCATGCTGATTATCCCTAATCAGATTATGTCTCTCCAAATACTCATAAATCCTGTTTCTCAGGATCTTATTCAAAAACTTGCAAACTTCTAAAATAAGGCTCACTGGTCTATAATTTCCTCTGTTACCTCCACTCCCTTTTTCGAACAAGTGAACAACATTTCCAAACCTCCAATCCTCTGGTGTTTCTCCCATTCCTATTGACGGTTCAAAGATCCTCAGCAGAGGCTCAGCAATCACTTCCCACAGTAGCCTGGGGTATATCTCGTCTGGACCCAGTGACTTATCTAAAGTAATGCTTTTCATAAGCTCCAGCACATCCTCTTTCTTAATGTCTATATGCTGAAGCGTTTCAGTCCACTGTAAAGTCATCCCCACAAGTGCCAAGGTCCTTTTCCCTGGTGATTACTGAAGATAAGTGTTCATTAAGTACCTCTGCTGCCTTCTCTGACTCCATGCACACTTTTCCACTATCACACCTGATTGGTCCTATTCTCACACAGCTCATCCTCTTGCTCTTCACATACTTGTAGAATGCCTTGATCCTTAATCCTGCTTGCCAAGGCCTTTTGGTAAAATGAATAATAGTGTGGTCCATTATCTAAATAGGGAGACGGTTCAAATGTCAGAGACTTTGGAGTCCTCGTGCAAGACTCCCAGAAGGTTAATTTACAGGTTGAGCCTGTGGTAAAGAAGGCAAATGCAATGTTTATTTCAAGGGGAATAGAATGCAAAAGCAAGGAGATAATGCTGAGCTTTTATCAGACACTAGTCAGGGTGCACTTGGAGTATTGTCAACAATTTTGGGCCCCATATCTCAGAAAGGATATGTTGTCATTAGAGAGAGTCCAGAGGAGGTTCACGAGGATGATTCTGGGAATGAAGGGGTTAACATGTGTGGAGTGATTGGCAGCATTGGGCATATACTCACTGGAATTTAGAAGAATGCATAGGGATCTCATTGAAACCTACCGAATATTGAAAGGACTAGATGAGATAGATATAGAGAAGATATTGCCTGTGGTGGGGGTATCCTGAACTAGAGGGCACTATCTCAAAACTGAGGGGTGACCTCTTAGAACAGAGGTAAGGATCAATACTTTTAGCTAAAGAGTGGTGAACTTGTGGAATGTTCTACCACAGACTGTGGTGGAGGCAAAATCAAAGGGTATATTTAAGGCAGAAGTTGATCGTTTCCTAATCGGTCAGGGCATCAAAGGATATGGCGAGAAAGCAGGTGTATGGGGTTGAGTGGGACTTGATGGGCTGAATGGCCTAATTCTGTTCCTATGTATTATGGTCATATGTAGGTGCAAGACAAGCATAAGGTGGCAATGTTTCTTTTCTCAGGGCACACATTCCCTCAATAGTGACGAAGGCAGAGGTTTTTCATGACCTAGAACTAAATTAGGTATATTTCATGTAAAGAAGGTGTGAATGGTTACTGGGATATTAATTGTCAGCAATGAGGTTGTGCGTGGAGAATCAGAGAGGAGAATATTCAAAAATATACTCAACCTATTGACAAAAGTCAGTGTATCTTCAGTGTGCAGGCAAAAGTCCCGTGAGATCCCCTGGCATTTGGGATTATCTTGCTGAATGAGGCGTATTGAAGCTGATCAACCACAGAATGTGAGGTGGAGAGCTGAGTCCGACAGTGTTTAAAACAATATCTGCTTTGCTGGAGGAACGACTCTCCAGATTTACACCCCACAGCACTGTCACTTACTCTAGTATCTGCTGTTTCAGAATAAATTCTCTTAATTAACCACAATCTGTTACAGCTCTGACTTCATTCAACTGATGTAATCACTTCATAAATAATTTCAATAATGTATTTTTAACACATGAAGATTTCCGTCTCCCCATGGAGAGAGTTAAAAGGTATAAAAATCCCTGGAATGTGCGGTCTCAAGGTTTCATTCCAAGAAATCAACTGTAGTGCAGGGAGACACATTGCTGGAAAGAAAAAAAATGTCTGCAGTCGGATGGGTACTACAGTTGGAGAAAGACTTACATACACTCATTGCCGTCATTGGAGTCCCTGATGATTGAGCAGAGCAATTCATAATTGGTATCTCTCTGTGTTAACCGGTGTGGATCTGTTTATGATCAATTAACAAGCTTCCAATATGATGGTTGCACAAATATCCATCAGTGATATCGATCCTGTCAATTCAACGTTCTGATTTTTCTCATTTTCTGACAAATGAAACAAAACCTCTTTCCTCTAACTCATGGTATCCTCTGGAATGTTGTTCTTGCCATTAGAACACTTTATCCAAATTTGTCCCCGTGCTAGGGACAGGCATCTCTCCTGGACAGTGTGACCGACAAGAGTTTTGCATTGTGCAGTTCACTGTTTTTGAGTTATTAATCAGAGTGACCATTTGGTCCTGTAGACACCGCTCACTGTGGAGTCTGTCACAGTCTGATTCCACTGCCTGTTGGTCAATAATTGTGTCCGATCACTTCAACCAGTGTCCATGGATCTGCTGGTGTGTGCTATTGAATTGAATGGCACAGTGAAGTTAATACATTAACAGAGGCACCCTGCCAATGGTTACTAAATTATGCCTGATTTTCCTCTAAAACCCTGCTCAGTCCCTTCAGATGCGAGTCCAAAGGAAATTTAAAAATTCGAGGTGCGAGGGGTCTTGGGAGTCCTCATGCAGGATTGCCTACAGGTTGACTTGTAGGTTTGAATGGTGGTGAGGAAGGGTAAATGCAACTTTTCAGAGGACTAGAATATAAAAACAATGATGAGGGAGAGGGTTCAAAGGAAGTTTATAAAAATGATTCCAGGTAAGAAAGCCTTATCATATGCAGAACGCTTCATGGCTCTGGAACTGTACTGACTAGAATTTAGAAGCATGAGGGGGAATCTCATTGAAACTTATTGATTGCTGAAAGTACTAGATGGAGTAAATTCAGAGAAGACGTTTTCTCTGGTGGGGAAGTCTAGGATCAGAAGCCATATCTGAGGGATGTCCATTTAGAACGGAGATGAGGAAGAATTTATTTAGTCAGAGGGTGAATAATCTATGGAATTCTTTCCCACAGACATCAGTGCAGACGAAGTCATTGGATATATTTAACACGGAATTTGATAGTTTCTTATTTAATCAGGGTGTCAAAGGTTACAAGAAGAAGGCAGGAAAATGGGGTTGAGGGGATAATAAATCTGCCTTGATGGGATAGTGAAGCAGATTTGATGGGCCTAATGGCTTAATTCTGCTCCGTCTGTAGGTTTTGTTGTCTAATGGAATGGAAGGATGGGCAGGGGAGCTCGGGACGAAGGGAGAGAGGGTGAGGGTGGGAGAGATAAGTAGAGAGAGAGGCACAAGATAGGGGCTGGAAGAGAGGGAGAGAGGGGAGAGAGAGAGAGAGAAGTGGAGCATGTGGTGGTGAGAGAGGGGGAGAGATGGTGAGAGACTGTGGAGGAAGAAGGGAGAAGGAGAGCTGTGGAAGGGGAGAGGGAGTCCTGAATGTTATCAATCCATCCCTCTAATTTTGTTTCATCTGCAAACTTCAATAGTTTATTTGTAATATGCTTAACCAAATCATTAATATAAATTAAAAACAGCAGCGGCCCCAAAACTAATCCCTGTGGAACTCCATTGTTAACATCTTCTACGTTTGAAAATGATCTTGCACCATAACTTTTTGTTTTCTGTTTTTGAGCCAATTCTACATCCATTCACACACCTTACCCTGAATTCTTATCTTCTGTAATTTGATTATTAACCAACTGTGGGGTACCTTGTCAAAAGCCTTCTGAAAGTTCACGTAAATGATATCAACTGCTATTGTTATCATAAATTTTAGTTGCCACTTCAGCATGTAGTAAAACATGATTTCCCCTTTCTGATCCATGCTGGCTTTCTGCTAACGTGCCTGTTCTTATCATCTTCTTTTCCATTTCATTATTTATTAACGCTACCTTCATTATTCATTAACGATACACATTAAGCTTACAGGTCTGTAGTTTACAGGGTCAGTGTAGTTACCCTAGTTATATACCAGGGAAACATTAGCCCATTTCCAGTCTTTAGAGATTTCACCTGTCTTCACTGACTTTTGCAAAATACATGTTAGGGCTTTGTATACATAATCACAGACCTCCTTAACTACCCTTTATTATATATAGTTTGGCCTTGGAGCTTTATTGACCTTCAGCCTTTTCAGCTGAAACAGAACTTCACTTTTTAAGATCTCTAGGTCACTTAAAACAACCTTATTTCTATCTACACTTGCTGGCATATTGCTAACATCTTTGCAGGTGAATACTTGAGGAAAATATAAATCAAGAGTATCTGCTAGGTCTTTCTCTGCATAACTTATCACCCCACAATTATTCTTAATACACTTAACTTCTTGACTTTTCTTTTACAACTGAAGTATTGAAAAAATTTCTTGGGGTCAATTATAGCATTATCAGCAAAATCCTTCTCAATCTGCATTATCGCAATCTGAACCTCCGTCTTGAATTTAAAGGCTGCCGTCTCACTTTCTCATTAGTTGGCTTGCGCTCTCATCTGGGCTAAATAATGTTGTTGGTACCTGCATTACGCCAACCGCGACTGATGGACCAACTAAGGCTTATCCGGGACATGAAAATCTTCCTGGTGCCGCACAATAACATTTTGAACTATATGCTTAATCACTGCTAGAAAGCATCTTTATTTCAACTTCTTATAATTTACCGAAACGGTACATTATTTGCTCCCCTCCCCCAGTTAATCCAATTTGTTTCGAACGCGTTTTGCATATACAACGCGCGGAAAATGCAGCTCAGATAGTTCAACATGAGAAATGGGATCATTTTGGATAAATGTCAGAAACAGGGAACAGAAATGTTAAACAGCAGTACGGGGACTACTCCCTCCCCTTTCGCACTTACACTGAGCGAGGGCAAAGGTGACTCAGTTGACGGGATTTCCTGAAAATTGAATGAAGTATTACTGGCGGTCAGTGAAACTTTTATATTCTTTATCAAAAAATAGAAGAATCCTCACTCCCATTGGTGTTAGCCAATCCCGAGACATATGGCTAGCACAATAAACTGATGTCATGATTGCTTGGAACTGCCGACCCCACACGTATTGGCTGGCTCTGTTTCTTAAGACAAAACGGTGGGATTTGGTGGAACGGGTCGCAACAAATTTACCCCATTTACTAGCAGGGAATTAACAGCCACTATCTCGTACATGTACATTATATAAAGGAGAGCAGTATGCATAGGAACTGGAACAAGTTTCTGACGGTGAAATATGGTGTCACTTAAAAAGTTTAATAATTTGAATAAACGGCGATTTCAGTATATTTTTCACCTGTTCTCTAAACTTGCTCTGTGTCATGGCATAAGTCATTGTGTTTGTGCAGCAACTCAAAAGCTGGAGCATATACCCCGCCTCTTGTATAGGAATGTGAAGCATAAGAGCACTATTTTTGTACCCTATCCACCACAGTCGACTCGAAATTATTCTGAACGTAAACACCGCCCATAAGAGCAGGAAATTCCCCGAGATGACACAGAGTAAAATGATCGACTTCCTTCGGCTCTCCATCTCCGGGTCTTTCAAACTTTCCGCAGTGACTTGACTACGGAGTCGCGCTCGGGCTCTGCTGACGATAAAAATGTTTCTGATGGTCAAAGCATTCAGCAGCAGAATGAGCACAAATGGGACACAAGGGGTGAGCATCACGTTAAAGATCTCGATTGCTCCCCACACAGGTGAAACGCTAACTTGCGTTTTCATTGCACAAAATGAGGGGTTATTGGCCAGGAGATACTTTTTCATATGTAGGAAGTACCAAGTCGTGTCCTTTAAACAGAAGAACGCTGTCACCGTGCCGAGAACCACAGTCGCCGTCTTCTCGGTGCAGTATTTATTTTTTACCTTTTGGGAACAGCAGATGGCCACAAATCGATCGAATGTCAAACTGACTGTGAACCAGACAGAACAGTCTGTGGCTGCATAAACCAGGACAGAATGGATGTTGCACACAGGGAGCGACAGGGTGAAACGAAATTGCTTCGGGTAGATAATCGGAATGTGCCTTAAAATGAGGTCGGTGATAATGACCAGTTGATCCGCCGTAGCCATGGCCAACATGTATCGAGTGATACACCTGGAGAGGCCACATCTTCTCTGAGACAGAATCACCATCGCCAGTATGTTAGCTGGGAAGAACGAAAAGAAGCAGAATCCATCACCAGCCAGAGAGAAACGCCCGTGTTAGAATTAACAGTGAATGCTTTCAACAATCATGTGATTGGAACTCATCTGTACATGTCAATGTAAATTAGGGACAAGCATAGGTCGATTAAAGACCGAAGCCATATCGCTTTGCAATATGAATGGCACCAGTTACGAGGAAATCTGCGTTTTGCAGTGAAATTACAGAAACGCCGACCGTACAGGGATTTAACTTTACCTGTTTATTGTACTATTGACCCTTACTCTTCAATTAGATTCGGTTCTTGGGATCACAGGTGGGGATACATCCAACCACCGTTGTTGAGTCGAATGATTTTTTCCCCCTTAATCTTTCAGGAGAAAATAAACTCCACGAAGTTTTTATTGAAACAGCAAAGGGAGCGTCACGGGAGATCACTGGGAAACGCCTTTTGCTTCAGTTGTATTGAGACTGCTTAGCTCGTTTGCAACACAAGACAACGGGTTAATTCAGATATCCCCAGAATTACAGCAGACCGAGAAGGCATACATGTTAAATTCAGACTAGAAAGGTGAGGTGAATGTGGGTAAAGGTGTCTGAATAAATTATTTTCCGATGTACCAGTTGCTCTTGGAAACCTGCTCCAGCCCGCAGAACCATGGAATCGTAATGAAACGGAGATGCCGTTAACATGTAAACACATTGCTACAGCTAATGTTCTCTTACACATGGATCCGCCAGGCGACATTAATAAGGCTTTGAATAGATTTAGAACTGTATAGATTGCAAGATGGACTACATTAGATTACAAAGGAAAAGAAGATGCACCATATCGATGACGGAAAACTGGAAAAGCTCAAGATCTCGACGAGATTTGCGCGGGAATGAGACCGGCTGAATGCAAGAGGTTTACGATTCACGTCAGGTGAAATGACACACTTTGAAGAAATGATTAATTCAGAATCCTAATCGGATTTAATATCACTGACATATGTCCTGAAATTTGTAAACCTTACGGTAACGGTACAATGAAATACAGGTACACGATAAATAAATATAGAGAAAAAAAAAGTTATTTTAAGCATATACATGGTTACTAGATAGTAAGGTTAAAAAAAAGTATTGCAAAATAGCAGACAGAAAAAAAAAGATATCAGGCAGTGTTCATGGGTTCAATGTCCTTTTAGAATCCGGATGGCAGAGGGAAGAAGCTGTTCCTGAATCGTTCAGGCTTCTGCACTTCCTCCCTGACGGTAACAGTGTGAAGTGGGCAGTGATTGGAACCACCACTGGTGTTCAGTGCAAAGGATCTACAAATAAACTATCGCTTCGAAATGCAACATTGGATAGCAGCAAAAATAGGATTCGTAGCAAAGATAGAAATAAAGTATGGAATACAGAGTAATGGCTTGAGATAGAGAAAGATGAAATCAGATCCAATAGTCAATTATTTTTATGCTACGGTTACTATAAGAATGCTACAACAAATATTCAAAATAACAAAGTCAGTGGCATACTTGATGTGAATCATTAGCATATTTCATCTATATCGCAGAATCAACAAAATAACATTGCTACTTACCGGGGATACCAAGAGCAGCGAGAACGGGGTAGAATATCCTCTGTATATTCTGAAATATCCATCTCATTACCATCATTTTATAAATGGATGCAGCAATGTTCCCTGGCAGTATTGCTTTACTTCCATGGTCGGCGGACAGTATCCGTATTGGAGACATCACGCTTAGTTTGTGAGGGGATTCAATGTCGGTAGCTCCTTAAATGGAGCAGGGAAGAATCCCAGATGACATCTTCAGGCTTCACTGAAACTTGACTTTAATTGAAATTACTAAATGAACATCACAACGATTTTCTATACAGCTGCCCACCTGAATTCAACTCAACAATTATTTAATTAAAATGGATGAAATATCCATGGCGCACTGGGACACCAGGACAACACCTGGAGATAGAGTTGTGATTTTGGAGTTGAAAGAAGGAAAAAATGAATACATTCGTGTTTCTTTTATTTAGACATTTTCCATTTAGATATAAATTTACATCTAGATATAAATGTTTAAATATGAACAAGAAAAAATCTGCAGTTGCTGGAAATCCCAGCAGCACACACAAAGTACTGGAGGAACTCCGCAGGCCAGGCAGAATCTAGGAAAATAGTTCTGTCGACTATTTTGGTTGTTTGAATATGATTATATTAAAATGTTTGATCCTCTCAAAATGGAGACTCGGGCTGATAGAGCAATCGGAGATCGATATAACATTCACGCACTCGTCCAGCAATTTCATTCAAGGTCAGTTTTGCACAGGCCGCAAGCTGACCAAAATACATTGTTACATACGGTAAGACACTGTATTACTTTAGTAATACATGCTTTGCCATGAATTTCAGTATGTCTTCAGTATCGTATTTTCAGCTTTTAATGACTGGAACAATCTATAAGATCAACTAGATCTGTAGCTTCCCCTGTTGTAGTCTGTGTATAGACTATCAAGTCTGGAAGGTTTAATAGTCTTTACTTCTATTAAAATTTCAAGCATTTCATTTACCTAATGTCAGTCTTTTTCGTAATTCCAGTTGTCTTTTTCCAAGTTTTTTTTCCTGATAAGTTCCGTGATGTTTTCAATTACCTCTGCCGCGAATCTGATCTGAAGTACAATTGCAAATTGGCTTTGTGCGGGAGAGGTTGTGTCTCACCAGTTTCGGGACATTTTCGAGAAGGTTACTAACAATTCTGAGGAAGGAAAGACTGGGTGTTACCAAAGCTTTTGACAAATTAAGGAGACATGATTAGAGGTATACAAGATATTAAGAGGAATAGACAGAGTGGACAGCCAGCGTCTCTTCCCCAGGGCACTACTGCTCAATACAAGAGGACATGGCTTTAAGGTAAGGGGTGGAAAGTTCAAGGGAGATATTAGAGAAAGGTTTTTAACTCAGAGAGTGGTTGGTACGTGGAATGCACTGCCTGAGTCAATGGTGGAGGCAGATACACTGGTGAAATTTAAAAGACTACTAAATAGGTATATGGAGGAATTTCAGGTGGGGTGTTAAATGGGAGGCAGGGTTTAAAGGTCGACACAGCATTGTAGGCCGAAGGGCCCGTACTGTGCTGTATTCTTCCATGTTCTATAGCTGGTCAGGAAAGTTCGGTCTCCTGGAATTCAGGATCCTCTAGTAAATTGGATTCTACTTTAGCTTAGCGAGAGAAGGCAGAGAGTGGTTGATCGTTGTTTGTATGACTGGACACCTGTGATTAGGATTGTGCTGCATGCATAAATGGTAGGCCTATTGTTCTTTTAACATCTATATTAGTAGCTAAGATAACAAATGTAAAAGAGTGGATTAACAAATTTACAGATGACAACATAATTGGCTGAGTGATGGACAGTGAGGAACGATATCAAGGCTTGCTGTATTACCTAGACCAACTAGAAAACCGAACTGAAAATGGAAGATAAAATATAATGCAGACAGGCGAGAGGTGCTCCATTTAGGGAGGACAAAACCAGGTCAGGACTTACATAATGAATGCAAAGACATCGGGAAGTGCGATAGAAATGAGGAATAAGGGAGTACTGAACCGCAATTCCTTGAAAGTGGCGTCACAGGTAGGCAGAGTTGTAAAGGGAGGGTTTAGCTCATTGGCCTTCAGAAAAATAATATTTGAATGCAAGAGACGAGATAGTATGCTCTAGTTGTTTAATATGTTGGTGAGGCCAAATTTACGTACTGTCTGCTGGACAGGTCACCTATCTTAAGGAAAGATATGAATAGGATTTAAAGAATTACAGGGAAAATATCACAACCTCGGCCTGTCGGTTGAATATTCTTATTGCAGAGATGCTCCAGTACATTCAGGGAGAAGTTTCTGTGCATCGCATTTAAAATGATCATCTAAGCGTGGTTGTAGTGTCTGATCTTTCATAATTGCACTCTCAACTCGAATCATTCCGACACCTCTCATGCACGTCCACTGATTTCTTTTTTAATTCTTCAATGCAAACAGCCCTAATGTATATAGAAACATTTCCTCTCTGATTGTGAGGCAACTGCCCTTTTTCCAGAAATTAGACTGTTCATTCTCTTTTGTACTGCCTCCAATTGTGGTAACTAAGGGGACCACAGTACAACAGTGTCAGCCTCATCAGCACACTGCGCATTCCAACACTGGCAGGATCTAGCAAAGGCTTCATCGTCGCTCCTTTGGGAAGCTCTTTCACTTTCAGGAACAGGACCAAATGCTTTTCTCTGAGCCAAACTCATATACAGCGGCATTCAAAAGTTTGGGCACCCCTGGTCAAAACTTATGTCACTGTGAATAGTTCAGTGAGTAGAAGATGAACTGATCTCTAAAAGTCATAAAGTTAAAGACGAAACATTCTTTTGAACATTTTAAGCAAGAGTGAACAGGACCAAATGCTTTTCTCTGAGCCAAACTCATATACAGCGGCATTCAAAAGTTTGGGCACCCCTGGTCAAAACTTATGTCACTGTGAATAGTTCAGTGAGTAGAAGATGAACTGATCTCTAAAAGTCATAAAGTTAAAGACGAAACATTCTTTTGAACATTTTAAGCAAGAGTAGTGTATTATTTTTGTTTTGTACAATTTTGGAGTTAAAAACAGGGGAAAAAAAGATTGTTAGGGCTATGGCCTTTTCATGATCATCGTTAGGAAAGGCTAGGTGTTGCAAATTTCAAAGCTTCATAAATACCCATACTCCTTAAAACTTATCCCAACAATCAGCAGCCCTGGGCTCATCTAAGCAGCTGAAAATGAAAATAAATAATGCCCGAAAAGCAGGAGAAAGCTATAAGAAGATAGTAAAGCATTTTCAGGTAGCTGTTTCCTCAGTTCATAATATAATTAAGAAAAGGCAGTCAACAGGAACGGTGGAGGTCAAGCTGAGGTCTGGAACACCAAAAAAAACTTTCCGAGAGAACTGCTTGTAGGATTGCTAGAAAGGCAAATCAAAACCCCCGTTTGACTGCAAAAGACCTTCAGGAAGATTTAGCAGACTCTGGAGTAGTGGTGCACTGTTCTACTGTGCAGTGACACCTGCAGAAATATGACCTTCATGGAAGAGTCATCAGAAGAAAACCTTTACTGCATCCTCACCACAAAATTCAGCGTCAGAAGTTTGCAAAGGAACATCTAAACAAGCCTGATGCATTTTGGAAACAGGTCCTGTGGACCGTTGAATTTAAAATAGAACTTTTTGGCCGCAATGAGCAAAGGTATGTTTGGAGAAAAGAGGGTACAGAATTTCATGAAAAGAACAGCTCTTGAACTGTTAAGCACGGGGGTGGACCGTGTCACCAGCTCTTTGACCTAGAGATATCAGAACTTCAAAAGTTATACCCTGATTTTCAATGTTAAACTGCGATATGTTAAGCATATATAATTGTTAAATTTTCCAGTTTCCCATCAATTGCTCAATGGAATTTGTTGGCAAATGTTCGGACATATCTTCGCTGTGCTACACGACATTTATGATTTTGCCATTCTCAAACAAACATTATCCAACCATTATTATTCAGCTGAAGATTCTTTACCGCCACTTTCTGCAGATTGACTTTTTTCTGTCACAATAGAATAAAAAGTTACAAGAAGAATGTGTTATATTAATGGCTTGACAGTGTTTTATGGAAAAAAATCATACGATTCTTGTGAAATGTCCTTTCGATCTTTTTTCCCCTGAACGGTATCAATAATTTTGTTCACACTGAACAACTATTGCACCCGCTGTTTTGAGGTGGAAGGGGAATCTTGTACTGTATTTTTTGCTTAATTATGGTAAAACTCCTTTAAATCTCATCATGTCGCCAGAGAGCTCCCACCATCTATCAGTATTAGAATTCCTTTGCATGTTTTCAATTGCATCACTGCCAAAAGCACCACAAATCAAAGTCTTCAGAGGAATCAGGGAAGAATTAGAAATGAGAATATTAAAATTATATTTTGAACCTGAAAGCAGAGGATTCGAATTTGAAACAATGAATTGGAACCAGTTAGAGTGGCCTGGCTTTGGATCCACAGGCATGGACGAGAACTGATGGAGGCGCTAAATAATTTTCTAGTAAGTTTATTTTATTTCTCTTTCTTTGACTATTAGTACATGTATAGTAAGATGAGGATGGGTTAATGGTATATATTTTATGTGAGATTTATGAGCTCTGCAGGACCTTCAGCGTCTTTGATAATGACATGTGCATAAAGTTTCTCGACCTGCAGCTCCCGAAGAATCATATTAGGGAACAGGAACTGCATTTGGATGACCTCCAGCTCATACAGAAGAACAAAGAGGTGATAGATAGGAGCTACAGGTAACAGACTTAACACAGATGTAAGAGGCAGGTACCTGGGTGATTCAAGAGCAGAAAGGGAACAGGCGACCAGTGCATGGCCATTTCCTTAATAATAAATACACCGCTTTGGAAACGTTGGGTGGGGGGGGTGGGGGGAGGGAGGTGCGGCGAAGCTACAGCTAAGAGGACTTTGCCACCATGTCTGAACCTGAGGCTCAGAGGGAAGGGGCAGAAGAAACGATTAGTAGTGAGAGGAGTATTCCACAGTTAGCAGAGCATGCAAAAGATTGTTTGGAAGTAGCTTCCCTGGTGACAGTATCAGTGATGTCTCAGGCCGGGTCCACAGGATGTTAAAGAGGGAGAGTGAGCAGCCGGAGGTCGCAATACGTAGCGGTACCAACGACATATGTAGAAAAAAGGAGGAGATTCTGAACAGATATTATAGGGAGTTAGGTAGAAAACTGGGAAGCAGGACCTCCAGGATAGTAATCTCTGGATTGTTCCCTGTGTAGATGAATGCGTATCCGTGGAATTGATGCGGGAGTGGGGGCAGGTTTTCAGATTTCTGAATCATTGGGATCTCTTCTGGGGAAGTCGCGACGTGTGCAAAAAGGATGAGTTACGCCTGAACCAGCGAGGACCAATATCCTTGCGGGCAGGTTTGCTAGAGTTTTTGGGGAAGGCTTAATTTGTCGGGAGTATGGGAAGCGTAGTCATAGGACTGAGGAGGGGGCAGCTGGTGTCCAACTAGACGATGTGTGTAGTGAGACAGGCAGATGATAGGGCAAGACATTGCTTTACTACTCTTTCTACAACTTCGACGTCCTTCCATCCGAATATCCGTAACTCTTCTGTCAGTTTCTAGTCCCAATCTTGTTATTATTGACGTGCCTAGTCCGTATTTCACTCCAGCCATTAACCACAAAAGTAACGAAATTCCATTGCAATGTTACTCCGTCTCAGTGCCGTTAATTGAACTGCACGCTTATCTGTACTTCCTTGCATTTCCGTTCTTAGCAATTGAAGAGTGGAACGTCCGATCTGGTAGACTGCAATTAACACACATGTCTTTGTATATCCAACGATTCTCTTTTTTTTCTTTAATCCGTTTTTAATTCTGAATAAAAATGTTTTGCTTTTCGTTAATAATTAATAAAAGGGTTGATAACCAAAAAATTCCTCTAAAACTCCCTTTTGCTAAAGGAATTCTAATGGCTTCATGTTATAGCCTTTGTTGATTTTAATATAATAATGGCCTTTTCCTTTCACCCTCAGCATTTCCAAGATGCACAACCAATAGACAATAGACAATAGGTGCAGGAGTAGGCCATTCGGCCCTTCTAGCCAGCACCGTCATTCACTGTGATCATGGCTGATCATACACAATCAGTACCCTGTTCCTGCCCTCTCCCCGTATCCCTTGACCCCACTATCTATAAGAGCTCTATCTAACTCTCTCTTGAATGCATCCAGAGACCTGGCCTCCACTGCCTTCTGGGGAAGAGCATTCCACATATCCACCACTCTCTGGGTGAAAAAGTTCTTCTGCATCTCAGTTCTAAATGGCCTACCCCTTATTCTTAAACTGTGGCCTCTAGTTCTGGACTCACCCATCAGCGGGAACATGCTTCCTGTCTCCAGCGTGTCCAATCCCTTAATAATCTCATATGTTTTAATCAGATCCCCTCTCATCCTTCTAAATTCCAGTGTATACAAGCCCAGTCGCTCCAATCTTTCAACATATGACAGTCCCGCCATTCTGGGAATTAACCTTGTGAACCTACGCTGCACTCCCTCAATAGCAACAATGTCCTTCCTCAAATTTGGAGACCAAAACTGCACACAATACTGCAGGTGGGTTCTCACCAGGGCCCTGTACAGCTGCAGAAGGACCTCTTTACTCCTATACTCAATTCTTCTTGTTATAAAGGCCAGCATGCCATTAGCTTTCTTCACTGCCTGCTGTACCTGCATGCTTGCTTTCATTGACTGATGTACAAGAACACCTAGATCACGTCGTACTTCCCCTTTTCCTAACTTGACTCCATTTAGATAGTAATCTGCCTTCCTGTTCTTGCCACCAAAGTGGATAACCTCACATTTATCCACATTAAACTGCATCTGCCATACATTTGCCCACTCACCCAACCTGTCCAAGTCACCCTGCATTCTCATAACATCTTCCTGACATCTCACACTGCCACCCAGCTTTGTGTCATCAGCAAATTTGCTAATGCTACTTTTAATCCCTTCATCTAAATCATTAATGTATATTGTAAACAGCTGCGGTCCCAGCACCGAACTTTGCGGTACCCCACTGATCACAGCTTGCCATTCCGAAAGGGACCCGTTAATCGCTACTCTTTGTTTCCTGTCAGCCAGCCAATTTTCAATCCATGTCAGTACTCTGCCCCCAATACCATGTTCCCTAATTTTGCCCACTAATCTCCTATGTGGGACTTTATCAAAAGCTTTCTGGAAGTCCAGGTACACTACATCCACTGGCTCTCCCTTGTCCATTTTCATAGTTACATCCTCAAAAAACTCCAGAAGATTAGTCAAGCATGATTTTCCCTTCATAAATCATGCTGATTCGGACTGATCCTTCTACTGCTATTCAAATGTGTCATAATTTTATCTTTTATAATTGACTCCAGCATCTTTCCCACCACTGACGTCAGGCTAACCGGTCTATATTTCCCTGTTTTCTCTCTCCCTCCTTTCTTGAAAAGTGGGACAACATTAGCCACACTCCAGTCAGCAGGAACTGTTCCTGAATCTATAGAACATTGGAAAATGATTACCAATGCGTCCACGATTTCTAGAGCCACCTCTTTAAGTACCCTGGGATGCAGACCATCAGGTCCCGGGGACTTATCAGCCTTCAGACTCAACAGTCTATCCAACACCGTTTCTTGCCTAATATAAATTTCCTTCAGTTCATCCTTTACCCTAGTTCCTTTGACCACTATTACATCTGGGAGATTGTTTGTGTCTTCCCTAGTGAAGACAGATCCAAAGTACCTGTTCAACTCATCTGCCATTTCCTTGTTCTCCATAATAAATTCACCCGTTTCTGTCTTCAATGGTCCAATTTTGGTCTTAACTATTTTTTTGCTATTCACATACCTAAAGAAGCTTTTACTATCCTCCTTTATATTCTTGGCTAGTTTACCTTCATACCTCATTTTTTCTAGGCGTATTGCCTTTTTTGTTATCTTCTGTTGCTCTTTAAAAGCTTCCCAGTCCTCTGGTTTCCCGCTCATCTTTGCTATGTTATACTTCTCTTTTATTTTCATATTGCCCTTTACTTCCCTCGTCAGCCACGGCCGCCTTTTACTCCCCATGGGATCTTTCTTCCTCTTTGGAATGAACCAATCCTGCACCTTCTGCATTATTCCCAGAAATACCTGCCATTGTTGTTCCACTGTCTTCCCTGCTAGGGCATTGTTCCATTGAACTTTGGCCAGCTCCTCCCTCATAGCTCCATAGTTCCCTTTGTTCAACTGTAATACTGACACATCCGATTTTCCCTTCTCCTTCTCAAATTGTAGGTTAAAACATATCATATTATGGTCACTACCACCTAATGGTTCCTTTACCTCCAGGTCCCTGATCAAATCCGGTTCATTGCACAACACTAAATCTAGAATTGCTTTCTCCCTGGTAAGCTCCAGTACATGCTGTTCTAAGAATCCATCTCGGAGGCACTCCACAAACTCCCTTTCTTGGGGTCCAGTACCATTCTGATTCTCCCAGTCTACCTGCAGGTTGAAATCCTCCATGACAACTGCATCATTACCTTTGCGACATGCCAATTTTAACTCTTCATTCAACTTACACCCTACATCCAGACTGCTGTTTGGGGGCCTGTAGATAACTCCCATTAGGGTCTTTCTACCCTTAGAATTTCTCAGTTCTATCCATACTGACTCTACATCCCCTGACTCTATGTCCCCCCTCGCAATGGACTGAATATCATTCCTCACCAACAGAGCCACCCCACCCCCTCTGCCAATCGGGCGATTCCAGTGTAAGATTATTCCCTGAGGACTACACGGAAATTTAGTATTTATATAGTTGTTCTCGGTGCATTTATTTTTCTGGATCAAGAACAGGGGTTCACAACCTGGGTCCACGGACCCCTCGTTTAACGGTATTGATCCATAGCGTATGAAAGGTTGGGAACCCGTACTCTAGTAGCGTCGTGCTCCTCCAAAGCAATCCACCAGCGGTTCATTTGCTCCGTCATCTTGTCCATGCTTGCAAATTCCAGGGAATGTTTCCTTAATCGCATGTTTCATTATAGCACAGTTATTTGTCAAATTTTACTTGATATCTCTCTTCTGGCTGTTAATTTTACGGGAGCGACAGCCTCTTTCACATCTGTATTTAATACTCTTGCTTCTGAGATAGTGGCCCAGTGAAATGAGCCACTTTCTGTATATATTGTTGTCATGAGGTGATAACGATGATTGTTTCTCTTGTTGTTGTTGTTGTTGTTGTTGTTGTTGTTGTTGTTATTGTCGTTATCGTTATTTTGTCTTGAAATGTAAAACCGAAGTCTTGGATACATCATTTTAACTGAATCAGTCAATGTGGCTGTGTACAAATCTGATTTGACCTCTGTCATCCCGTTTGTTCACCCTGATGTAAGCTACCGTTCTGTTTCTTTCTACCTCAGTTAACATACTGTCGATTCTGATGTCCCCTCGGGGAAGTGCTGTCTCACCACTTTTGTCACTATCTGCGTTGTGGGCCATGACATTAGCAAATCTGCTAGTTGACATCTTGGCCCTGATACTGAGACACATTTCCGTCCCTTATTTAAATATTATCACAATCGTCGAGTCTAACCCTCGGTGTAATATAATGCCGTTCTACTGTTCACAGAGACAGATTGTTCAGTCTGGTTCAAGGTCACTTTCATCTTCGATCAACTCGTCGCTATTTTCACCGTGAGAACGGTAGCTGTGAGAATTTTGTCACTCCTCAGCTAGTTAAAGGACACTACTATGCATTTTCTGCAAATAGGGAATTCTCTGCTGTCCCAACTGTCGTGTATCTGCAATATAAAACAGCACTTGTTTTTTATTTGTTTGGGGAACGATCCAATTCCTTCATTGGACCCTCACTCCGGCTGTCGCCTTTACTCGCATTCGCTGTTCAATGTTCCAACGCTCAGATACAGCATAGCGGTCAAAAGAGCTCGCAGTAAATTCCGAGGTCTTAACAATGGAGTGAGTCCCAGTGGCACGGAGACAGAGATTGGAAGGAAATTTTACAGTTGCAATGTCCTTCAATTTTATTCCATTACGTGTGTAGTTTCTGATATTTTCCACCTGGGGTCGTTCCAGCTGATGTTCAGGGAGACTGCTGTATTTGCTGCAGAACTATTAGTGCTGTGTTTTACGCTCCAGATTTCATGCTCCACGTTGTAGCACATGCATTTACACCGTCTCTCTCTCTCTCTCTCTCTCTCTCTCTCTCTCTCTCACACACACACACACACACACACACACACACACACACACACACACACACACACACACACACACACACACACACACACACACACACACACAATCAGGGAACAGATAAACAAGGCGGGAAAACAATCATATACTCTTTTGTAAAATTAATTTAAAATGGATATAGAAGAATTTGCACTGTTACATATTCTGGCAACAATAAATATATATGAGTTAGGCAAGGGTTTTTTTATAACAAATAACACGTTTATTAAACACTGAAAACAAACCCCCCAAAAGTAAACAAACACTAACGTAACCGGAAAACAGCTGCTGTGCGGCAGCTTAAACAGTTCTTAAAGCGATGCAGCTCAAACAGTTCTTAAAGCGATGTTGCAAAAAACAAACAGTTCTTTAAAGCGGTATTGCCAAAAGTTCAAAATGCTCAGTCCATTTAAAAGGAGAGACTTTTTAAGGCGATTTAAAATTCTCTTCCACGTCGTTGTCCTTCGATCCCCGGCGTCGAACTCTTCCCACGTAGAATTTTATAAAACGTAACGGTTTAAAGGCACTGACCTCTTCTTCCACACTCTGTCCTCAATCTCCTGCTATCCCAGCAGAGATTAGAACAGTTAACGAAATCCTTCCGAATGAGGATCACACAAGGTCGAAATCATTCCACCGTCGAAATTCGATTCTCCTCGATCTTCAACTTCCTAAACTTTTATCTTCACTCTCCACTAGCAGTATTGTAAGAAACTGCTGGCAATGACCTTTTAAACTTTAGGCATTAGATAAAACTTCATTTTCCAACTAAACTGCGTCATCACATTAAATCACGCAGTGGCATGAAGTCAGCTTGGCAAATCCAGCCACGAACTGCCCCACCTGACAGGGTGGGGTCTTCCTTTTATACCCTTAAAAAAAACACCTGTCACATGACCTCTACTGGCGGGAAAATGACGTCACTCCACCATCACAAGACCATTACCTCAAGTCCAGAATAACTTCAACCCCAGTCACGTGGCAAGGGTACCACTGTCACGTGTCACGAGTACTTAACACCTCCCTCCAAAAAAACATTTTTGGTCTGACAAGAACAAAAATTTTAACAATTACTTACAAGAAAAACAAATGTATAAATTACATAACATACACAATATACAATACCATCATATAACATCTTACAACTCACAATACAGTAGGAGTGTTACAATTTAAAAAAAACCACTCCAAAAAAAATTACATTGTACATTCAACATCGAGATAGACAATCAGCAACCACATTATCTTTACCTTTAACATGAGTTATCACAATATTGTACTCTTGTAACATCAAACTCCAATTTAATAATCTTCTGTTTTAGTTTTACATCTTACTCAGAAAAACTAACGGATTATGATCAGTGTAAACAGTAAGTGGTTTTTGAGTTGTACCAACACATACCTCAAAATATTTGAAAGCTAAAACAAGAGATAACAATTCTTTCTCTATTGTCGACTAGTTTCTTTGATGCTTATTAAATTTCTTAGAAAAGTAAGCTACTGGATGATCAACCTCATCACCCTCATTCCTTTGCATTAATACTGCTCCTGCAGCCTCATCACTAGCATCTACAGCTAATGAAAAAGGTTTTTCAAAGTCAGGTGCCTTAAGCACAGGTTGTTGACATATCATTGTTTTCAATTTTTCAAATGCTTCTTGACAAGGCACTGTCCACACAAACTTCACATTCTTCAGCAGAAGGTTAGTTAATGGAAGGGCAACATTAGCAAAATTCTTACAAAATTTTCGATAATATCCTGCCATTCCCAAGAATCTTCTAAGAGTTTTTTTCCCCCGTTGGAGTGGGAATCTCTAAAATTGCCCGAACTTTTGCCTGAACAGGAGCTACCTTACCTTGACCCACAACATAACCAAGGTAAGTCACAGTGGCATGTCCAAATTCACTCTTAGCTAAATTAATAGTTAAGTTAGCTTTTGAAAGCCTTTCAAACAATTTCTCCACCGCAATAATGTGTGCTTCCCAAGTATCATTTCCTGTCACTAAATCATCAATATAAGCATCAGTATCTTTCAATCCCTGAATCACAGAGTTAATCATCCTCTGGAAAGTACCTGGGGCATTCTTCATCCCAAATGGAAGAACGTTATACTCATATAACCCAGATGGAGTTACAAATGCAGAAATATCTCTACCTCTGTCCGTTAATGGAACACACCAATACCCTTTCAATAAATCAATCTTTGTAAGGAACTTTGCTTTTCCAACTTTATCTACACAATCATCTACTCTAGGAATTGGATATGCATCTGTTTTCGTTACAGCATTCACCTTCCTATAGTCCGTACAAAACCTAATACTACCATCTGGTTTTCGCACCATAACACATGTCGAACTCCAATTCGTGTTAGAATGTCTAATAATATCATTCTCTAACATGTATTCAATTTCTTTCTCAGCAAGTTCACATTTTCCAATGTTCATCCTATATGGATGTTGTTTAATAGGTTTGGCATCTCCAACATCTACATCATGTGAAGCTATAGTAGTCCTTCTCGGAACATCTGGAAACAAATCCTTATATTTAAAAATCAATTCCTTCATCTGTTGTTTCTGCTCTAGCTGTAAATGTGCTAATTTCTCATCCATATTTTCCAGAATGGTTGAATTTGGTAACCTAACAGAAACAATGGTGGATTTAGAATGAAATTCAGATGAATCATCTATCATGTTCCCAATTACATCAAACTCATTCTCACTAACCACAACAGTCACAGTATCAGATTGTTTCCCATATTACGGTTTAATCATATTTATATGGCAAAGTTGTGTTGACCTTCTACGATCTGGAGTTTTTATTACGTAGTCCACATAATTGATTCTAAACACAATTTCATAAGGACCATGAAATCTAGCTTGTAAAGGATTTGTCTGCACTGGGAAAAGAACCAACACCTTATCTCCAGGCTTAAACATCCTCATCCAAGCTTCTTTATCATACCAAGTTTTCATTTTCTCCTGAGCCAACTTTAAATTTTCCTTGGCTAAGCTACAAGCTTTATGTAACCTGTCTTTAAATTTCAAAACATAGTCCAACAAATTAGTGTGTACTTCCTTACTAATCCACTGTTCTTTCAATAAAGCTAAAGGTCCATCTGCCAACACAGATGCCTTGTGCAGGAAGGCACAGAGTCGACTGTACTTCCTTAGAAGGTTGGCGTCATTCAATGTCTGTAGTGAGATGCTGAAGATGTTCTATAGGTCAGTTGTGGAGAGCGCCCTCTTCTTTGTGGTGGCGTGTTGGGGAGGAAGCATTAAGAAGAGGGACGCCTCACGTCTTAATAAGCTGGCAAGGAAGGCGGGCTCTGTCGTGGGCAAAGTACTGGAGAGTTTAACATCGGTAGCTGAGCGAAGGGCGCTGAGTAGGCTACGGTCAATTATGGATAACTCTGAACATCCTCTACATAGCACCATCCAGAGACAGAGAAGCAGTTTCAGCGACAGGTTACTATCGATGCAATGCTCCTCAGACAGGATGAAGAGGTCAATACTCCCCAATGCCATTAGGCTTTACAATTCTACCGCCAGGACATAAGAACTTTTTAAAAGCTATTATTAATGCTTTTTGAGATAGTGATTTAGATGCATATCATATTTTTTACTGAGTTAAGTATTGTATGTAATTTAGTTTTTGCTACAACAAGTGTATGGGACATTGGAAAAAAGTTGAATTTCCCCATGGGGATGAATAAAGTATCTATCTATCTATCTATCTATCTATCTATCTATCTATCTATCTAACTCTATGCCCAAACACAAGTTCAAATGGACTAAAACCTAAAGATTCCTGTACCGATTCCCTTACTGCAAATAAAAGTAAGTTCATACCCTCATCCCAGTCACTTTCATTTTCCACACAATATGTCCTAATCATATTCTTGAGGGTAGAATGAAACCTCTCCAAGGCACCTTGCGACTCTGGATGGTATGCAGACGAAGTGATTTGCTTAGCTCCCAATTTATAAACTATCTGTTTAAACAATCCAGACATAAAATTACTGCCTTGATCAGTTTGTATTTCCTTAGGTAATCCAAAATAAGTAAAGAATTTTATAAGAGCCTTTGTCACAGTTTTAGCTTTTATATTCCTTAGTGGTACTGCCTCTGGAAACCTAGACGAAGTACACATGATAGTCAACAAATACTGATAACCAGTTTTTGTCTTTGGTAATGGACCAACACAATCTATAATAACTTTAGAAAACGGTTCACCAAATGCTGGAATAGGTTGTAATGGAGCTACTGGTGTAACCTGATTTGGTTTACCCACAATTTGACAAGTATGGCACGTTTTACAAAACATCGCCTCATCTTTTCTTAGACCAGGCCAGTAAAAATGTTTTAAAATCTTGTCCACAGTTTTCCTTACCCCTTGATGTCCACCTAAAGGCACACTATGAGCTAAAGTCAAAATCTCATTTCCATAAACTTTAGGAACAACTACCTGATAAACAACATTCCATTCCTCACTTGCAGGAATTGTAGGCGACCTCCACTTCCTCATCACCATTCCTTTTTCCAAGTAATATCTTACTGACACCTTCTCAATTTCACTATCTAGTAAAGCTTGTTCTCTCAATTTTATAATCTCAGGGTCTCTATTCTTCTCTGCTATCATCTCCTTCCGAGACAGAGATAAATCTTCATAGTCAGACTTACTCCCAGAATCTTGTTCAAACAACGAAGGTAAGAAAGTCTCTGACACATCCTCAAAACTCGAATCCTGAGTTGAACAGCCATGAGTAACAACCTCATTCCGCACATCAGTCTTTTTAGCCATAGCTCTAGTCACAACACAGGAAAAATCTGTGTTAAAATTCATCTCTGGTTCCTCTGACTCCATTGTCAAATGCACTTCAGGAAAAACTTGTCCACCTGCCAAGTCATTACCTAACAATAAAGAAATACTCTTCACAGGTAAGCTATGCTGTAATCCTACTTTAACAAATCCTGTAACTAACCCTGATTTTAAATTTACTTTATGTAAATGTACAGGCATAAAACCACACCCAACACCTCCTACGTCATTTACCTCACCAGTATCACTCTCTTCATTAAACTTCAATACACTGTCCAACATCAGTGATTGAGAAGCTCCAGTATCCCGAAGGATTTTTATTGGCACCAGAGTAGATCCTTCTTTCAAGGATACAAACCCTTCAGTTATAAAATGATCATATCCCTTTCTAACTTGGTCAGACTCTAACAAATCCTCATTTGTGTTTACCAAACCCTGTAATTTTACAGGTGTTTCAGTAAGTTGCACACAAGCATCTGGAACTGCTTCCTTCTCTTTCTTTTTCAATTTGAAACAATTAGCTATTACATGGCCAGGCTTCTTACAATAGTTACAAATAAGACCAAACTGTCTTTCCTTCACAGGTTTTCCTTCCTCCTTACCTTTCTCATTAACCTCTGATTTAATTTCTGATTTACCTTGAGTCTCCATGTTATTTTTCCTCTTAAAAATTCTGCCTTGAGGAAATTTATTCTTATGGATTAAAACATACTCATCAGCTAATCTAGCACAGTCCTGCAATTTATCAGTATCCCTCTCATTTAAGTAAGTCCTTACTTCAACAGGAATGCTTCTTTTAAATTCCTCCATTAAAATCAGCTCTTTCAATGTATCATAGTCCTCATTTACATTTTTAGAAGAAACCCATCTCTCAAAACACATAGCTTTATCATAGGCAAATTCCACATAAGCCTTTTCCACAGACTTTTTCAAACTCCTGAATCTTTCTCTATATGCTTCTGGGACTAATTCATACGCTTTGAGAATATGCGTTTTCACAATATAATCTAATGCTTGCGCAACAGTTAAAGCTGTGTAAACTTGTCGTGCCTTACCTTTAATTACACTCTGTAACAACACTGACCATTTATCTCTCGGCCACTCTGACATCCGAGCAATAGTTTCAAAATGTTGAAAATATCTTTCCACTTCTGTTTCACTAAATGGAGGGACCAATTTAATTTCTTGACTAGCAACAAACGGCTTTTTAGAACCAGAAGACTGTTTCCCAGACCTTAATTCCTCCATTGCATATTCAAACTCTCTCTGTTTTTGTTCAGCCTCTAATTTACAACGCTCTAACATCATTTGTTCGATTTGCAACTGCATCTCCAGGTTACTTATTGGAAACGATTCTAAAATCGAATCATCAAAAACACCCGAATCCACATAGTGAGACGCGATTTTTCTCTGTTTAACAGCTTTTGATGTAGTCTGCAAAATACCTTTAAGTTGCAATCTACTAGCTATCTCAGACAACTCAGTTTTTTTCGCCTTCGCTAACAAATCCGTGTCTGGTGAATCCAGAAACTCATCAATATTCATCGTTGCCGAATACCACACACAAGCCAATCAAACAAAAGAATCGAGTATTCCCCGTTTCCAAAACACCGACACAAAATTCACCAAGCATTTAAACTCAAACGATCCAATCCCGGACGAGCCCCCATATTTATGTTACGTATTCAGGCAACAATAAATATATATGAATTAGGCAAGGGTTTTTTTTATAACAAATAACACGTTTATTAAACACTGAAAACAAACCCCCCAAAAGTAAACAAACACTAACGTAACCGGAAAACAGCTGCTGTGCGGCAGCTTAAACAGTTCTTAAAGCGATGCAGCTCAAACAGTTCTTAAAGCGATGTTGCAAAAAAAAATGGTACTTTAAAGCGGTATTGCCAAAAGTTCAAAATGCTCAGTCCATTTAAAAGGAGAGACTTTTTAAGGTGATTTAAAATTCTCTTCCACGTCGTTGTCCTTTGATCCCCGGCATCAAACTCTTCCCACGTAGAATTTTATAAAACGTAACAGTTTAAAGGCACTGACCTCTTCTTCCACACTCTGTCCTCAATCTCCTGCTATCCCAGCAGAGATTAGAACAGTTAACGAAATCCTTCCGAATGAGGATCACACAAGGTCGAAATCATTCCACCGTCGAAATTCGATTCTCCTCGATCTTCAACTTCCTAAACTTTTATCTTCACTCTCCACTAGCAGTATTGTAAGAAACTGCTGGCAATGACCTTTTAAACTTTAGGCATTAGATAAAACTTCATTTTCCAACTAAACTGCGTCATCACATTAAATCACGCAGTGGCATGAAGTCAGCTTGGCAAATCCAGCCACGAACTGCCCCACCTGACAGGGTGGGGTCTTCCTTTTATACCCTGTAAAAAAAAACACCTGTCACATGACCTCTACTGGCGGGAAAATGACGTCACTCCACCATCACAAGACCATTACCTCAAGTCCAGAACAACTTCAACCCCAGTCACGTGACAAGGGTACCACTGTCACGTGTCACGAGTACGTAACAGCACAAAGGTCAGTTATTTTTCATATCCACACGCTCCGCAAACCGCAGACTGCTTGTGGCCCGTGTAATGAACTGTGTATACTGTGTATGACTAATAACAATGATGGACATACAGAATAAAATCCACAGTTGCCGGCTGTAAATATAGATAGAAATAAAGCAACCTTTATTTATCACAGTGAAACATTAATCCCTTTCTCTTTTTTACGTCTCTCTTTCACACACACGCATAGAACTGCACAGTTTCTTCTCTCTCTCCCTCCCCCTCTCCAAACATGCCTCTTCAGGCGCACAATCTGTCACCTTTTCTGGCGTCTCACTCTTTCAGTGCGTGATGTGAATTGTGTGATCTTGGATGCGTTGCAGGTTCAGACTCCAAATTGGGAGAGCCATCACTTGTCACAACAATACCTTTCCAGGCGACTCCATACTGCAAACGTACAGGAAGATTTTTGAACTTGACGCTTCACCAAATCTATTGACAATAATGCACGAATGTATTTCCTGAACGCAGCTGTATCCCAACAGTAAGAGTCCGGCAGCGTAATTATCTACCCGGTAACACTTGTGTGTCTCCACGCGTGGTCAAACCCTGTAACAATGGCCTGAGCGTACACTATGTGCGTGTAAGTTTTCCAGAGAGGAGCTGTTTAACAAATGCCCCTATAGAGATTATTTGTCTCTCTGGAATGTAGTCGGACCCTAAATATTAACATAGCGGTGTATAGGTAAGTGCATAGTGTATAGGTAGAGTGAGTGGGTATGACAATGGATACGGTAAGGAGATAGTTAACAATGAGAAATTTGTGGGTCTGTTATGTTGTTGGGTAGACTGACCCTTGATACTAAATAAAGGGAGGACAATATATGACCCTGGTATATAGGATGTCATGCATGAGAATGAACTAAAAAGTGTTGGTTTGCCTAAAAGTCATCAATTGTCTCTAAAAATGTTTTTTTTTAAAATTGTTTGATTGTAAACTTAATAGGATGCATTGTCCCTGGGGAGGCAGAGGCCGACTGTTGAAGGTCACCCAATTGTGGGACTTGCAGGTGTGGAAGATGTATGTTGGCTTAATACGTGAATGGGTCTTGGGTTAGCTAAATTGGGGTCGTGTAAGCGTCGGATTGGATGCCTAGCCCCTTCCAGCTGGACTGGGGGGTGGCGATAGTGCTATAAAGGTGGGCAAGTCCCTTCTTGGATAGGCCACTCGCCTGGGTCCCACCTTCGGGCCGAGCAGCTGAACTGGCGCCAAGACCTCCACCCTACCCAGTCCACGGTCGATCGCCTGCTTCAGGGACCACGCAGACGTAGCTAAGTATATTCGCGGCGTAGACTACTAGGGGTTGCTTAAGTTAGCCCTACCTATTAGTGGTGTTGGTAGTGTACAATATAAAGCATTTCTCGCAACTCTCTATTTTCTTCTCTGTATTAACAATAAAGTGGGTTTCGAAGGAACTACCGAGTTTGGGTCCATTTGTTCAAGCGAAACCAAATAGTTGCAGCATCCACTTGTTAAAAGAACAGTATTCTACTTCGATAAGAGATTTGCGGAGCAATTGTTGTAGTCGCAGCAGGATAATGGATTGCTGACAATGTTTCGCTGGAACAAAGAGTTTGCCCGGGAACCTGGGTGGACGGATAATACTGACACTCTTGCTAAGTTGGGACCTCCCATTAGTTGGGATAATCGCCTAGATAATACTGGCGAGAAATTGGGAAGTAAGATGGCTGGATTGCTGCGAGAAATAAATTTTCCATCAAACTAGGTTCTCATATTTATGGCTATTGGCTTCAGGCCACAGCCTTGTTCCAACAGTTGGAAAGGACCCATGAAGTGGAACAAGAAAGGAAGAAGTTGAGGGATGAAATGAATGCTATGAAGGAGAGGTGCTTCGTAATGAATGAAGTGGTGAGGACTAGTCAGAATAGGGCACAGGAGGCGGAGGAGAAGGGAGTTAAGAGGGCATGTAAGTTAGTGCAAATTTCCACTCCGCCAATTTCCTCGCCGCCAGAATTATACCCCTGATCCCATGAAGATAAGATCGATGTTGTTATCTAGGGGAGACCCAGTTACCTGGGATGGGGATATATGGTATGATGACAATGACAATGGGCTCTTTAATGAGGGGGAAACTGCTTTTCCTCCAGAACCATTGTAGGCTCGGCCTGCTGTAGTGACTTCTCAAAAGAATGTACACGGGCAGCCGGGAGTACAGACTCTCGAGTATAACGATAAGGAACTATCTGAGATGGCTGCCCGTTTTAAACAAAGGTCCGGAGAATCGCTGGCTGAATGGTTACTCCGCTTGTGGGACGATGGAGCTGCTAGTATAATCTTTTACCCTGAAGAATTAGCGATGCTAGGGTCTTTAACCTCGAATCCTCGTATTAATACCGAGTTACGCCAATTACCCCTTGCGGATAGGTTCGTTTTTTCAAGTGCTGGAGACTGTTAAGGCATTTCCGCACTCCCTTGGTTGGGATTCGCAGGTTCAGGGGGACTGGGAGAATGCCGCTGAAGGCATTCATCGCTTAAGACAACAGGCCCTGGTCAATAGGATGTATGGGGACTGGGACGCATAGTGGCGACTGGGTCGGGGTGCCGACCAAGAGGAATTCACTGGAGGCATGTCCACGAGATTGGTGCGGTCAGCCGCCCCATCCATTCGGGGTGTGGTTCTTGCATTATTGGGGCCCTTAGTTCAGGAGGATGTGGAGGGCGTGACTGATGACTTGGCGAACCTTTCGGACTTGCAGGTGGTTAAACCCAGAGACCGTTCGGTGTGCGAGAGAGGGGATAGGCTGTGAATGAAGATAAGGTTCAAGGTCCCAGTCAATCAGTGACATTTCTGGGGATCCACTGGCATGCTGGGGAGAGAATTATACCGGAAAAGGTGCGAATTAAAATTCAAATCGCAGCTACCCCCACTAACAAGCAGGAAGCCCAGTGCTTTGTGGGATATTGGAGGAGACATATTCCCCATTTGACTCTCTTATTGAAACCACTGTATGCCGTCACTCGTAAGAAGAGTAAATTGACATGGGGAGATGAGCAAAAGGAGGCGTTTGAGCAGGCCAAAATGACAGATGAACAGGCTCTTCACCTTTCACCTCGGGTCCCGGGGGCTCCTATGAATTACAGGTGTCTGTTCAAGATAACGTGGCTGTATGGAGTTTGTGGCAACTGCAGAATGGAAGGAGGGTGCCCCTAAGCTTCTGGACACACACTATGCCGGAGGCTACCGAACGATAAACTGTACTCCGTTCGAACGACAGCTCCTGGCTTGTTACTGGGCCCTGGCGGAAACAGAGTCCATCACGGGATCGGACCCCACGGTGTTGCGACCCGATTTGCTTATTGTGTCCTGGGTGCTCGCCCCAGATACGAAGGTGAGAAAGGGGTGTGCACAGCAGTCATCCATAATGAAGTGGAAATGGTATATACAGGACCGGGCCGCAAAAGGATCCGAAGGAGTCAGCCCGTCTTCATGAATAAGTAGCCAGATTACCTATGAGAGCTGGAACCCAGGAAGAGAAGGCGGTTCCCCTCTCGAATCCCCCCCCCCCCCCATTCGATGGGGTCGGCCGAGGAATTGACATCAGATGAAAAGGTTAATGCCTGGTTTACGGATGGCTCGAGCCGATGGGTCGAAGGCCGCTGCCCTGCCACCCTCGGACGATACTCAGTTAATACAAGAAGGAGAGGGCGGATCCAGTCAGCTGGTGGAACTTGTAGCGGTTACCCAGCCCCTTTCACTCCCCACCAAGAAAATTAGAATATATACCGACATCGTGGGCAGTGGCTAATGGAATGGCTATCTGAATGGTGAGTTGGCAGATGCACCAGTGGGCAGTTCATAATAAACCTATCTGGGGCAGGGAATATTGGCAACAGATATGGCAGGAGGCGCAAAGGCGCGACATTTACGTGTGTCATGTAAATGCTCACCATACGGACATTAGCCCTACGACGCTCTCAAGTAGACTGATTGGCTGAAGTACCTGCAATTACAGTGCCTATTACGAATAGTCCGGCCATCTCGGGGAGAAGGGGACCCGAGAGTGGGGACGAGACCATGGGATATATTTGACGGTGGATGACTGGATGACTGTCGGACTACTCTATCGGAGTGTCCTATTAAGAGAGGCTCCGTACTGGCTAAAGTTTGGCAGATTGATTACATTGGACTCCTGCCCCCACGTAAGAATGATAAATATGTGTTGACAATGGTGGACACTTATTCTGGATTCCTGTTGGCCAGACCCTTCCCTACTGCCAGTCAGGAGTCCACGATTCGGGGGGATGGAATACCTGATGTCACATTATGGTGCACCCGAGGAAATACAGTCAGATAATGGATCCCATTTAACAGGGCAACAGATCCAGGATTGGGCGAAAGAGCAAGGCATTTATTGGGTCCACCAAATACCTTATTAGCCCCAGGCAGCTGGCTTAATTGAATGATGAAATGAACTTTTGAAGCAGCAAATTCGATTGATGACCCCCACCCACAATTTGAAGGGATGGTACTCAGTGCTGCAACAGGCGGTGAACGTTCTGAACAATCGACCGCAAACGGGGGGGGGGGGGTTCCCCATTCTCCCGTTTGATTTAGATTTATCCTGTAGCTTTAGAGGGTATTTTAGAGCAGGTTCCCACGAGTGAGATAAGTGAGGTAGCTAGTAATGCATGGGGATCAGGGCCAAGAGGGGAACGACAGAAGGAGGAAATAGTAGCCCCCGCACAGGGCAACACTCGGTGGGTCGCTATAGAAGGACGGGAGGAATTGCAACGTTTGAATTCCGAACGACTGACAGCTCGGAACTAGAACTAATGTTCTCTTGTGTATTACAGACTGATGGCTGGAGTGCTGCTATGGTAGATTGCTCTATTAGGGGCATTTCAGGGGAAGACCCTAGGGTCCAAGCTTGGAACCCCTCCCCAGCCAATCATAAAAGATAGTGGAACCTTGCGCGATCAGTATAGGCGATCTGCCAATTCAATGGGTGATACAGATGCTCTGTCTAAGGCGCGAAGAAAACACCCTAGGTCCATGGGTCACCGTCCGGAGTTGCGGATTCCCTCTACTTTCCCTCTTCGTCGACGGATATGGACTGAGGAGCGACCGCGTCGAAGGATGAGGACTTTGATGATAGTATCGAGCATCGAAATATGTTTTTGAGAATGAGTTATGAATATGCTGTACGATTGAATGTATCAAAATGTTGGGTGTGTTCAATGGGTAATACGGATTGTAATAATATTAGTCGATATAGTAGTTATTGTGCATGTATTTAAGTCAATGTATGCTGCTGTAATTGCTTTCAGGCGTCCGTGATCCGCTATACCAGAGTCAGGGGGTGGACTGTACAGGTAAGTGTATAGTGTATGGGTAGAGTGAGTAGGTATGAAAATGGATACGGTAAAGAAATGGTTAACAATTAGAAATTTGTGGGTCTGTTATGTTGTTGGGTAGATTGACCCTTGATACTAAATAAAGGGAGGACAATATCTAACACTAGTAAGCCGGATAACATGCATGAAAACGAGCAAAAAGTGTTGATTTGCGTAAAAGCCATCAATTAACTTGTCTCTAAAAATGTTTTTTTTTATTGTTTGATTGTAAACTTAATAGGATGCATTGTCCCTGGGGAGGCAGAGGCCGACTGTTGAAGGTCACCCAATTGTGGGACTTGCAGGCGTGGAAGATGTATGTTGGCTTAATACGTGAATGGGTCTTGGGTTAGCTAAATTGGGGTCGTGTAAGCGTCGGATTGGATGCCTAGCCCCTTCTAGCTGGACTGGGAGGTGGCAATAGTGCTATAAAGGTGGGCAAGTCCCTTCTTGGATAGGCCACTCGCCTGGGTCCCACCTTCGGGCCGAGCAGCTGAACCGGCGCCAAGACCTCCACCCTCGCCAGTCCACGGTCGATCGCCTGCTTCAGGGACCACGCAGACGTTGCTAAGTATATTCGGCGGTGTAGACTACCAGGGGTTGCTTATGCACTCCCGTATCACCAAGCATTCCCGTGGTGTGACCGCCCCTTCCGATCTACGCTCCATTAACATCTCTTCTATTATTCTTAGGGCGTATCAGCGGATCCTCGCCTCCAGATGGGCTAATGTTCTTTCCCTTCCTATGTTGCAGTTCGGATTTCTGACCTCGCGACGGCACCTTCGAAGCAGTTAACCTGTGTGTTGAAGAGAGCTCGGGACCGGTACCAGGGTGTGGCGATGGCCAGTATCGATGTTTCCAAGGCCTTTGACTCCGTGTCTACCGACACTATAGTTCGCTCGGCCCAGGCGTTCGGTGCGCCCCCCACCCCGTTGGTGACTTACATCAAGTCCATTTGCACGGGGGCGACGGTGCAACTCGGGGAGCAGGATATCATTGCCAGGCGGGGTGTTCGTCAGGGTGACCCCACTATCTCCGCTTCTTTTCATCATGGCGGTGGATGAGGTCGTGTCCCATGCTGACCCACGATTGGCATTCCCTTCGAGTCCCGGACGCTGGATGCGATTGTCTGTGCGGATGACCTAATCATCTTTTCTGAATCTGCGGAGATGTTGGCGCAGAAATTGGCGCGTGTAGGTGACGCATTGCAGTTGGCCGGCATGCGCATCAACATGGGTAAGTCCTCTGCCCTCTTCATCCGAGGCAATCGCAAGAAGAAATTTACGGCCTTGGACGACTGTGGTGTGGATCTCTCTGGGGGGCATTTAAGATCTCTTGGCTCAACGGAGGAATTCAGGTACCTCGGGGTCCAGTTTGACTGGCGGGGTCGTCGGCCCGTGAAACACCGGGAGGTCTTAGCTGGGGCATTGGATAACATCACTCGAGCACCGCTGAAACCGCACCAGCGGCTGACAATCCTGCGCGAGCATGTCATCTCAAAGCTCGTTCACAGTCTGGTCCTTGGACGGGCCCATTATAACACCCTTAAGGGCCTGGATGAACAGGTACGTGCTGCCATTCGCACTTGGTTACGGTTCCCCACTGACGCCTCTGTTGCCTTCTTCCACGCAGGCCTGAGGGATGGCGGGTTAGGAGTTCCGTCACTTGCGGCATCCATCCCGATCCAGAAGGCGGCGCGGATGGAAAGGCTCCTCTCTTCCGCCAATCCGGTCCTCCAAGCTATGGTTCGCCTACCGGAGTTCGCTAAGACCGTCGCGGAGTTTTCTCGCCCGGGCGTCATCATGGGCAATTCGGTGGGGTCCAAGCTGGAGGTAAGGGTTGCCGGGAGGGCCGCGCTCACGGCCAACCTGGATTGTAAACACCTCGGACAGTTGAGGTGACCCGTGAGTCACGATCATGGATCGGGTCACCTGACCGGGTGTTCCCGCGTCTCTTCATCAGAAGGTTACAACTGCGGGCTAACACCTTGGGCACGAAGGTGCAACGTTGTCGTGGTCGTCCAGGCAGCGCGGACCTGAGGTGCCGTGGAGTCCTTGCACCAGATTTTACACTCCTGTACCGTGACCCATTATGCACGGTGTTCAAGGCACAATCGGGTGGTCCGCTTTCTGGCGAAATCCCTGCAGCACAATGGATATGAGGTGCTCGAAGAACTCAGGATCCCCACTGCTGGGACATTCTGCAAGCCCGATCTCATTGTCCAGCATGGTTAGGCTGCAATCGTTATGGACATTGCTGTCCCAATGGAAGATCGAACGGTGGAGACGTGGGACTCTAAAATACTTAAATATGCTGAGCCCTCAGTGGAAAGGGTCATTCTGAACTATTGTAAGGACATTGGCTGGGACATTGGGGAGGTTCGCCATGAACCGGTGGTGGTTGGGTACCACGGCATAATGATGAAGCGATCCTCATCCGCACTCGCTTCACTGGGACTTTCGTTCGTGGTGCGATCGGATGCTGCCCTTCTAGTTGTGCGTGGGTCGTTGGGACGTTATGATCTCTACATGCGGGGCGGGGCAGTGGGCGCGGGTACTTTCGGGACACGGGTTAAGACTGGATGATGTGGGCCCTTTTTAGGGTTCCTGACGGGTCTGTCTCTCGGGTCTACTGTATTTATGTAATACTAAGACTTGGATGTATTTGGTGCATACATGCAGATTATATTGTAAATATTTGTATATATCTTGTGTGATCTTACTGTATGTATGTTCTCTCTTATTGCATTCTTACATCCAAAAATAAGTGTTAATAGCCCTACCTATTAGTGGTGTAGGTAATGTACAATTTAAAGCATTTCTCGCAACTCTCTACTTTCTTCTCTGTATTAACAATAAAGTGGGTTTTGAAGGAACTACCGAGTTTGGGTCCATTTGTTCAAGGGAAACCAAATAGTTACAGCATCCACTTGTTAAGATTATTCTACTTCGATGTTAGGTTTGCGGAACAAGCGGTCAGGCTCTAAATGTGCACTTTGAATGTAGAGTGAATTCTCGTGTACAATTTATGGCTCCGAAATTTATACCATCTGAAATTAGCAGCAAGCGTGGATCGGGGTATAGACTGGACAGCCCCGTTCTTTTTTTCTGTGTAGAAATTTCAAGACCAAGATTAAGGAGGAACATTTAACAGGGATTTGCCGGACATAAGTTGTGTCCACAAAGTATGGTGGAACCTTGGACGCACCACCATGAATGTTCAACTGGCAGACAATCGATGGTTATGGATTTAGTGCACACAGAAGTCATTTGCTTAATTTGGAATCATGGTGGGTATAGGTATTGTACGCCCATGGGCCAGTCTCTCTTCTGTACAGCTCTATGTGCCAACTTCCATGTTAAGACCTGACCATTAATTTCAGAGGTCCGCTTCTTGCGGTGATACTCCGACTACCAACCCAGTCAGAGCTCGGTTTGCATTTGGACGCCCCGCCCTCCTTCGCAATAAAAGTCGATCGAACATCCGGTGTGGATTGCGCTAGTGTATAGCGTCGGTTAGCGTCGGTCGGCATCTTCCAAGTAGCTAACGACAATGTCCTTTTTTAAATTCTTTTACGTCCTTTTTTCACCTTACATGTGTTTCTAGGACACATGTGACCTACGTTTCACAGTTTAGAGATCGTTTGAATGATCTGGAGCTTTGCTGTCTCCGAGAAGATTCTGGGAAGCGAAGAAACTTTAAGACGGGGCGCGAGCCAATATTCGGCTCTATCTCGGCGGTTAAAGCGCCTATTAATTGCCGATTAAAGCGTCGAGGAGTATTGAGACATCGAGGCGAATGCAGAAGGTGTGCGAGAATTTTATCGTCGACTGCCTTCCTTTGATCGTTGCCGGAACAGGAGTCTGTGAGCGGCCTATCGAGGTGACGCGGTTGTCGGCCTGTCTGCCTCGCGTGGTATCCCTCTCTTTCGAGAAATGTCGGTGATATTGTAGGAAGGTATCGTGATTCTGTGCCCGTGAGATAATTGGCAGGGACAAATAAATTGAGGAGTAACTGAAGAAGAGCGGCCAGTGGTGTTCGGAAAATGATGTTCTTTAGTGTTCCGTTAGTTTTTTTTTGTGCGGGGGAGGGGGTTTTAGGGAGGGGTTGATGATCGGGATGCCGTTCTTTTTTGTACGGTGGGTTTGATGTTTCTCGGTGAAAGACTTTCATGTTCTTTCCCTGTTTTATAACTATCTGGAAAAGGGAAAATTTTCAGAATTGTATGTCAAATACATGCGTTGATAATAAATGGACCTTCTAACCTTTGAATAAATGAACATTTGAACATATGATTTGTACGTTTTGATCTTGTGGTCCAGGTACCAATATCTCGCTGCAATGTCCATTTTCGCGATTATCCTCATTTGAGAAAATGCCCCTTAGTCTTTTTCCACAGTAGATGAAGCACATTTTTCCCCAAAGGAAACTCCATTTACCATGCGTAACCTGATCAACACACACACGCATTTCACTGCATTCCTTGATAGAACGGACTTACACCCAGCTTCGATGTCGTTGTATATTACATAGATCACTGTTGTATTGCATATCATTTCCGTTCCCTTCATCTGGAAGTTCAATAGGTTTCAAAATGTACATTTAAGGTCAGAGAAATGTATACAATATACATCCTGAAAATCTTTCATAATGAACCAAGTAACCCGTATTGTTGAAAGCTCAGGCCACTTCCTGAGAATCGGGAAAAGTTGCTGAATGTTACAGACCGCTGGACAACCAGGTCGCTCTCCATGTCAGTAACAACCCCATCCGGAAGCAATAAAGTTGCAGGTTGCTTTTTTTTTCGCGAAAACGTAACTCGGAGTGTCCTGAGAGTCGAAGTGCACACATCCACTGGTCGTCCTTTATCATTTATGCTTGTTACATCCTGAGAGACCCCAGTGGGATTCCAGCATTGCTTTTCTACTTTCCTTTTGTGATACATGTTACCTTTGCCTGATTTTGGCATTACTTCACAAACTTCCGCGATCGTGTTTTTCCCTGCAGCTTCGAATGCTCATTTCGCTGCTTTATAATTTATAGTTTTATTTTTTATCTACCATTGAGAATACCGGTTTAGATGATGCTTCTTCAACACGTAACTGTGACAGAGTCTATAAACCCAGTGAAACATCCAGCAACGAGTTTGTTATTTGCAGGTTATTAATTATCTGAACTAATGTTCATTTGGCTCCAACGCTTTTCCGCTTTTATTCCCCTCAAATCTCAATGATTCGGAAGGATCCCTGACTCTGAACAGCAACTGGCTTCTTGTTCATCAGGTGTTGCTGTCTGGACTCTGGTACATACTCTACACTTTGAGGCAGAACTCCTTTACCCTGGTCACAGGAGTACGGCCAGTTCACGTGCTTAGGGTTACACTGAAAGCAACTCCAGATGCACTTGAGGACGAAGATTTTGTGTTTTTTTTTGTAATTTATTTTTTTATTGAAGTTCATCATCAAACAAACATTTCCATAAGATGTATTTCAAACATTGTACATCTATATCATATATATCACAAATCTCCACAAAGTATTTATCTGAGGTATACACTTATAGAAAAGAGTGGAAAGAAAAATCAAGCAAAAGGAAAGAACTATGTACAAGTAGGGAGTGATCTTTTTTTTAACAACAGATTCATTGATTTGTGAGAATAAAATCAGGCCTATGAGGCATTATGTAGTTAAACCATTTTTCCCAGTATGAATCAAATTGTTCCAGCTTATGATTAAGAGATGCTGTTATCTTCTCCACTTTGTAAATGTCCATTGTAATTTCCATCCATGTATTTAAAGTTGGGCTCTCCTGTGATAGCCATTTCCTAGTAAGAGTCTTTTTATCAGCCACCAACAGTATATTCATTAAATATTTATCTCTTTTCAACCATTCCTGAGGTATATATCCAAAATATATGGTCTTACTCTCTAAGGGTATTTCATATTTAATGATGTCTTGTAGGGCATTGTGTATCCCCCTCCAATAGTTTTTGATAACAGGGCAGTCCCAAAAAAATATGATAATGATTTGCAGTTTGATTTCCACAATTTCTCCAGTAAACAGGGATGTTACTATTATAATGGGATTTCTAAAAATAAAAATATTTAAATTAAAAAAAAATTAAGGAAGATGTAGCAAGATGGAACCTGATTCCTTTTTTTCAGTCTCAGTTCAAGGATTGAGTCTATTAAAATGAATATACTGCCCAGACTTTTATATCTCTTTCAGACCCTACCAATAGAGACTAATCAAAATCAATTCAATGAATGGAACAAGATGCTATCAAGGTATATTTGGCAGGGTAAAAGGCCTAGAGTTCGTCTCAAAACTTTGCAATTAGCAAAGGAAAAGAGGGGGATGGGGTCTTCCTTCTCTTAGAGATTATTATTTTGCAGGACAGTTGAAAGTTATGATATGTTGGTGCAACCCATCATATGATGCTCAATGGAAAAACATTGAGGAGCGGGTACTTCCCATCCCCATACAAGTAATTTTGGCTGATAGCAACCTGCAAAGGTACATAAATGCTATTGATAACCCATGGGTGAAGTTGACTCTTAAAATATGGAAAACTACTATAAAAGAATATGATCTAGAGGGAGATATTGCAATTCCTAAATGGTGTGCATACGACTCGGATTTTACACCAAATAAATTGGATGCTAGATTTTAGGACTGGACAGCCAAAGGATAACAGCCCTCTGCAACATAATGAAAGAAGGAACACTGTTCAGTTTTGAAATGCTTAAAGAGAAACACTTAATAGAAAAACAAGATTTCTATCGGTATTTACATATGCGACAATATGTTAATAAGACGCTTAAAAATGTAACCAAGGCAAAAGTACATGCTTGATAGAGCTCTTTAGAAAAGCATATAATTCAGATAATGGTAGTAGAATCATTTCAAGCATGTATAAGGGGTTGTCAAATCTTAAAATACATTCGACTTCATACATTAAAACAAAATGGGAGAAGGAAGGAGGGATTATTATACTTTGTATCTGAGGAAGAATGGACAACAATATGGAGGTATCAATGGAAGTGTACCAGTTCACAGAAATGGAGGGAGTTTGGATGGAAAAACTTGATAAGATATTTTATTACACCCTCTCAGGACGAAGATTTTCAGTTTAAGTCAGGAATGAAGGAAAACCTCAGACTGTTGTTAAAAATATCTACTATGTCCTTCAGGTGTTGACCCAAATTCGAGCTGGCTTCTGCTATCACCTGACTGGTCGATAAATGCTAAAGCATATTTGCTGAGATCCAAGGTTATCGTAAGCTCCTCTGGAATCAAGCTCGCGCCGAATGGAGAAGAGGGATATGAGGTTTGGGCTGAGCAGACATCTTTTACTGGAAAAAAGCAGAGACTTGTAGTAAGCTTAAAGGATTCTGTTGTTGATATAGTGAGGCTCCTAAAGGCAGAAAATCCTTTAGCCACGTCGGTTAACTAAATGTGGGCTCTGGAAAGTGGTTTTACTACCACTGGAAGTTCAGCTAATCAGATGGTGAAGTTCAAACACACATTCCAAGAAGAAGGAGAGAAGCGTTTTGCCTACATTTTCAGGTTGGATAAACTGCTGCATCGTTTGTGCCGCCAAAAGGAGCATTCAAATGTCTGCGATAAATCGCTTGAGAGTGAAGCAATTTGTGAAGGGCGCCCTGTCACAAGACATGGTTGCTCTACATATTCCAATGACCGACAGAGGTGCGATCCACCATCTTATACTGAGTTATGAGAAATCGGTGGCAGGAGAAACTGAGTTGCAGTAAGGAACGAATTATAGACAACATGATACATCAGAAAGTAAACATGAAAAGTCACGAGAAAAGATTCAAACTGACGAACTAGTGGCCGAGAACCAACTATTAAAGGAATACAAAGCTGGTGAAACGAAACTAGGTTAAGAAAATCTCAGAGGGTCAGGAAACCTCCAGATATGATGGAATATGAATAATCTAAAAATCAAAATGCTGTGTCAATCCCGATATTGAGATATGTTACTTCCACTTCCAAATGGATTGGAGATCCGTAATCACTTAATTCATCTGAATGCTGTAAGCCGCTTGCCTTGAATACCATCTGAACACAAGTGTGAACATAACCATTATATTTAGTGAGCTGTGTTGCGTCATTAATGACTAGTTGATAAGTTCCAAAGGTTTGCAAGGTCATGAGGATATAGCTTTTTTGATTGAGAGAATGTAATATTCTTGTTTAAGAGCATACTTTATTTTGTTTTCTCTGAATCTCCTTAAAATGCATTTTGCTGTTAACAATTTTTAAAAGTTGATCAATAAGTTTGGCTTGTTGAATTAGCCGGTAGGATTTGTCTTGTTAACCATTGCCTAATATGATGCCCGGGGAAAGAATGGATATCCATTTTCTACAGAGAGCGTCGAATCGAAGGAGTTTCCAGAAAGAAGAAAGGAATGGACAACAAACATATATTATATTGTATATAACATAAAATATGTATAAAGTGTGTGTACGCGCGTGTGTGTGGGTGTGATGGGCATTTTTTGTTATTTTGTTCGTATAGTTTAAAATATTTTGCCAAAACATTTTCAATATAAGTTTATAGTGGTGTGAGTTAAATAGTTAAATTATTGCTTACTGGTGAGCAGTAAATTTGTCTGGGCTTCTGGCAGTATTCATACAGATAATTGTCTTAAAAACATTCAAACTTAGATAGCTTCATGGAGCTTAGAAAAATAGATGGCTATGCGCTAGAGAAATTCTAGGCAGTCTCCAGAGTAGGTTACGCGGTCGGCACAACATTGCGGGCCGAAAGGCCTGTCACC